>NC_057395.1:24042762-24346276 GCF_019320065.1 Cervus canadensis | reverse complement strand
AGTGACTGAGGACGGTGATTTTCAGAGACCTAAAATTATGGCTAATCTCTGAGAAGAAAAAAAAAAAGCAATTTAGTGCTCAGATAAGATAAATATGTTCTAATGTTGATTTCATGAATAAAGCAAATGTTTTAATGTGGTCAGCATCTAATATCTGAGTCATCACCATGAAATATGGCATTTAAAATAACATTACTCAGTATGTTTGTGGCTGGTTATACCTCAGGTCAAATAATGCCCCTTAGGTCTGTTCAAATATGGTGAAATCTCTATGTCATGTTAAAGTGTAACATCAACATTAGTCATGTTCTTTAAGAACCAGGTAGTGTATACCATTAAACTTCACTTTTAGGCTGTAATTAGGGAGGCCATGTAATTTATCATCTGAACTATGACATTTTTTTCAGTCTGAGTATTTACAGTCTTGGGTAGATAAGCATGACTTTATTACAGGGTGATACAACTTTCAGCAAATTACCTTCATCCTCTCAAACAGTCATCAGTTTTGCCTGCCCAGTTATCAGGTTGGATGGCAATTAGTGATTACATTTCAGGTCCCTCTCTATAGTTCCTGACTTCTTTTTGACTTATCTGCCCATGCGGGATCTTCTCGCAGAGTAATCCTGGCCTCTCCTGAGGGGAGGAAGAGTGACTCCTCTCACTGGTGAATTGGAAAGAAGAAATGAGGATTGCTCAGCTAAGCCTTTCTGGACTTTGTCCTTTGTCTGCCTGCCACCACAAGGGGGCATTCTGCAGTGATCGCCACAGGTGACAGGCTTTCTGGGTGGGTTCTATGCTTGGGGGAGGGGAGGAGGTTGGGGAGGCCTATGGGTTCTCCTAAATTGGATATTCAACCTTTGATTTGAGCATAATTAATTAATAACCAGAATCCCACTGTGGCCACAATTTTTGCCCCCTCCTCTAATCCAGCATGTCTAGGTAATGATGCTAACAGTAATCTCCATTTGTTTAATTTCGTCATCTTCTTAATTGGTCACATCTGTCCTGATGACTCCTAACTTTAAACCCAGAGGTAGTCAACTGTGTTTCTGTTTGACCATAGGCTTACCTGTTAGGGTGTGTGGCTTAAAGTAACAATAAATTAGGACAATTGTATGAGTGAAATGGAGAATTTTTTTTTTTTAAAGATGTGAGTTAAAGTTTGTGTGTGTGATATGACATAGCTACACAAAAAATGTGTAAATTGGATATACCTATTTTATGTACATCTGCTATACTTATTCCCTCGAAATTGTGTTAGTTCTCAGTATTCAAGTTATCTTGAGAAAGGCCATGCTTAGCACAGAACTAGATTTATTTACTGAGAAATTTTAGCATGGTTTGAAGAAATCAAGTGATAAAGGAGTCTTCTGAGTATGCAATACTTTGTTGTTGTTTAGTTCCTAAGTTGTGTCCAACTCTTTACAACTCCATGGACTGTAGCCCGCCAGGCTCCTCTGTCCATGGCATTTCCCATGGATTGGGAAAATCTGGAGAAGCAAGTGTCTACCCATTCCAATATTCTTACCTTACCACTGAGCCACCTGGGAAGCCTATGCAATGCTTCTTTTTAAAATAAAGAAAACATTTGTTTTTTAATTAATTTTTTTGATGTATAGTTGCTTTACAATGTTGTGTTAGTCCCTACTGTAGAGCAAAATGAAGCAGCTGTATGTATACCCATATCCCCTCTTTTTTGGATTTCCCTCCCATTTAAGTCACCACAGAGCGCTGAGCAGAGTTCCCTGTCTTATACGGTAGAGTCTCATGAGTTAGCTATTTTATACGTCGTACCAATGTTTCTTAATTATGCTGAAGAAGCTGGACAAATGGGACCCACAGTCAGTGTGGGTCCAACACACATGATCCTTGATGGTAACTGTACCCTTGCTTATCTAAAGAGCAGCCTTTTTCTTACCCTGCCTCATCACCTTTGTCGTCCTGGGCTGGATATCAGTTTATTTGATTTGGCTTGTTTTGAGCGTCATTCCACATTGGAGTATTTATTTCAGAATATAGACTTGTGCAGGTTAATTCTTCTGTTCAAAAAGGGAGCATTACAGTTGTTTTTTTTCTCTTATGTAAAATGTTCTCTCTTTTAGATCCATTATAAAGAAGAGTATAAAAAGTCTAAAGACAAGTGTACGTTTGTGACTGACACGCCTATGCTAAACCATGTAAAACACATTGGTGCTTTTATTTCTGAGGTAAGGTATCAAAACTATTTAAATGGCTTGGATTATTTTCTATTTATGTAGATAAAAATTTGTGTATTAAAATTAGAGAATAATGTTTCTGATAATACCACTGAATGTTGATATTAATAATAAATGTATAATTATGTAATTCTATGCATTATGTCAATTAACTCATGTAAACTGGTAGCTTATTATCTATTGTTGATATGTTTCCGTCATATCTATATTGACTAACCTTTTTCATTTACATCAAATTAAAAAGAGATATTTTTATTCAATAGAAAGTACTGACAAAATAGTTTCAGAAGTTCCATTATTTTATTTCTTAATAGACTTATTAGATATAAATGATCCAATCTCATTTTGAAAATAAGTCAAACTTATCAGCAGATTCCATAAAATGTGGTATCTTTGGTAAGTAACTTCAGATCAGTTTGAACTATTTTTGGTTAGGATCAGTTCAACAGAGATACTGCTATGAAACCAGAGAGTAAGAAATGCGCTACGTTCATTTCCCAGCTGAAAAATCATATAATCTTTTTCTGAGCGCACATAGAACTGCAGCTTATATTGTCTTATAAAGCACAATGTTAACAGTGATTTCTGTGATGAGGCAGTGCCAGTGTCTGTGAATAGATCATTTTGAAGAGATAAACATGAAAAGAAGATGATTAGATAGTGTTGTAGATGACTGACCTCTAGTGTTTCTTAAGTTGATGGAAAAAGATCAACATGATATTCTTGCGATTATTTCTGCCAACATGAAAGCATTTTGAAGAAAACTGGTAAATTTTAAGTATGAAAATCTGAAGAGTCATGGGAACACAAGGCTTACACAAGTTATATGCACAATGAATCAACACTCAAATCTGGCTCCAAGTAAGAGTAATGTCAGGGACTTGTGGATAGAGTGGGGTAAGCCACAGTTTTGTTTACTTGTGTAAGCTATTAAATATTATTTCTCCTTCACAGAGAAATACTTGGTGTTCTTAATTATTAATTGAGTCTTTTTCCTGAAGGAGTTAACTACAGAGAAAAAAAAAAAGGACGAGGGCAATCTGTTACATTCCTTTGAACCTAATCTTCCCAAGAGGAAATAGTGAATGAGTGTCTCTCTTTATGAGTAATGACTGAGATCATTTATAGGCAGTGCAGATTGTATGTGGGAAAGTGCAAAAACAGCAAAAAAGCTCTCCCACCTCAGCACCCAGCCATTGTGGTGGAAGAAGTTAAGAAGACTTGAATAAAGGAAGGCTGTCCTTTGTGTTCAGGTTCTAGACAAATTCTAATGACTTGTGTTTTCTGGAACAGCTCAGATGTCTCATTCTCATATATTTTTCGATGATCAAATATATGAAATTGTTGATACACAAACAGAATTACTTTTAGAAATGTGCATGGGGTTAAGTAGAAAAATAACCATTATTTAACTAAAATTTTCATTTGAGGTATAATTGACGTGGAATACTATATTAGTTTCAGGACTCCATATTTGTATGCACTGTGAAAGGACCACCACAATAAGTCTGTCATCATACGGAGTGACACATCTTATTTCTTTTTTTTCCCTTATGATGATTATTTTTTAAGATTTATTCTCTTGGTGACTTTCAAATATGTGATACAGTTTTATTAACTGTGGCCACCATGCTAGATTTTATGTCCCCATGTATTGATTTTATGACTGGAAGTTTGTACCTTTTGACCGCTTTGCACCCATTTCTCCCATCCCTCAACCCCCCTCTTCCAGTTGTTATTTTCTTGCATGTTTGATTTAAAGGTTTTACCATGATAAATTGGATTTATTTCTTCAAATATGACCATTAGGTTCGGTATCTGAGATTAAAGTTGACTTTATATATTTAAAAATATTTTATTGGAGGATAGTTGCTTTACAATGTTGTGTTATTTTCTGCCATGCAACAAAATGAATCAGCTATTCGTGTACATATCTCCCCTCGTTTGTGGATTTCCTTCCCATTTAGGTCACCACAGAGCCTGGAGTAGAGTTCCTGAGCTATACAGTAGGTCCTCATTAGTTACCTAGTTTATACATAGCAGTGTATATATGTCAATCCCAACTAATTTGTTTCCTAAGAAAGTACTTTTCTTTATTCTCTTTCAATATTCACAGTAAAAGAAAAACTAAGACATATTTATTTTTCTTTTCCTTCTTCCCCCCCAGGCAAAATACAAAGGCACCATTAAGGCGGACCTTTCCAATTCTCTTTATAAGCAGATGCCAGCCACAATTGACAGTGTCTTTGCCAGAGAAGTTACACAGCTACAGAGTGAGGTATGGTTCTCCTAAATTATTATATAATTATGTAAATCAAATATATACCTAATACACATTGTTTAGCATTTTATAAAGAGTTGTTTATCTTAGATAATAAATATGGAGTGAAACATTGGAAGCAACTGATTCATGTTCTGTCAGCAGTCACGGATAGTGACGGTCACTGATAGTCACAGATAGTGACAAGGACCTCCCAGTGTGTTAGTTACATGATACAGTCTTTCCTAGTCCCCATTCACCACTGCTAACAGAGCAAATATGAATCTTATTTAGACAATTTACTTAGATTACAATCTTATAGCAAATATTAAACTAGTCTTTGATTTAACTTGTGAGAGAACATACCCATAGCTTATTAAAAGTCACATAAAGAATTAATGGTGAAAGACAGGATCCACAGATCTGTGCTCCCTCAATTAAACAAGTGATTCCTGAATTTTTTTTTTTTTTCCTCGTGGATGGATGGTGTTTTCACTTACACTATCTCAGGCTCCCATAAAAGCCTCCACCAGGTGGAAATGGCTATTTTAATGATTGCAAGTTGAAGACAGACTTAAGAACTATATCATGTAAGCTAATTTTGAATCCATGAGAGTTAGGAGTAATTTTCCTTTTAGAATACATTAACACAGAAGGAATCCTTAATGCACTTAATCTATTGTGTTCCTTAAAACAGAATTTCAAAATAGAATATTTCACCTCTTTCTCACTCATATTATTGCTATGTTTTCTTCATAGTACACTCTGATTTTTTTTTTTTTTTTTGGTTACTTTATTCATCCATAAGAGCAGGAACCTCATCTGTCTTGTTCCCTGCTCCATCTCTGTGCTTAGGAGTCTGAGGACTCCTAGAACACAAGGGGTGTTCAATAGATACTTGTAAAATGGATTTTTGTTCAGTTGATTGATTTTTTTAAAAGAAATGTTTCCTTTTACATAGTTTATATTTTTCATGCTACATTTTTGGTTAATAATAATAAATACATAAAAATGCTCACTATGTGTCAGGTACTGTTCTATTCATTTCAGATATATTTATATCATTTAATGCTCACAACTCCATGAGATAGTCTCATTTTGGAGGTGTGGAAACTGAAGCACAGAGAGGCTAGGTGACTTGCCCAAGGTCACACAGCTGACAAATAGTAGAGCCAGCGTATGAACACGGGTGAATTTGCTCTAGAGTCTGGGTTCTAAGCTATATCCATTACCACCTCTTTCTTACTATTTCTACCCCTCTTTTTAAATTTTTTATTAAACAAGTTCACTTCTTTCTCCAGAATCCTTTTATTTTTAAGTAGAGGATACGTAGATAATTTTAAAATAGTCTGAAAATAGATTACTCTTGAACAACACCAAGTATAGTTATTCTTTGCAGAATATCTTTAAGTACTTCATTATCACAGACTTAGATGTCCACTGTGTACCCAGCTTGGCAGTAAGCTAATCTCAGCTGTGCAACATGAGGCTAAAAATATATGTCAGGACTCTGCATGGCTGACCATGACTAATATGCCCGCCCTTTTTTTCCCACCCAACACCCGGTAACCCAGCCACTTGCTAATCATACAGAGTACTTTTTAAAGCAAATAATTATAACATTTGATATTTGACAGGATTTTTGTGACAATAATAAGCAACAGTTATACAATAAAGAAAAGAAAAATCTTTTCTTAGTTTTATACTTACTGGGGAAGGTAACATTTTCAGATATTTACATTCTTAATTGCTTTCCAAGTGCACAACTTTTCTCAAATTTTTATGGCATAAGCATGTCTATAGTACAAAACTATGTGTACATAGAACTTAACATAAAAAGTAATCCATATTGGACATTTTGGAATCTGTTCCTTTTTTTTTCCAGAATAGATTGTCACTTAATTGGTAACAGGTATTATTCCAGAGGAGAATATGCACCCTAAGAAAGAAATATATGTGCTCTCAAGAAGCATCGCTGCCCAGGGTCATAATTAGCCTTTGAACTTGTTAGAAAGGAAATACCTGGATTCTGAAGAAGGTGTCTATTTCAAAGATTTATGTAATTATAATAACATTTCTTTAGATACACATAAATCTATTTTATTATTGTTAAAATTGGAATTCTCAGAGCTTACCTGATAATGACAGGCAAGAAAGTAGAACAATTTAATAGTATCTGTGATGATTAAAGAACTAACCTTTTACTGTGTCCAAATAGTATCAGATTTGTGGCAACCTGAATTAGAATATGAGGCAAATTCTAAAATGTGAGCATGTTCCAGTTTCTAGTGAAAAGTATCCTAAACTTTTGATATTGGGACAAATTATTATCTTCAAATCAATTTGCAAATGTTCTCAAATGCTTCTATTCAGATTGAAGTGACAAGGCTAATGCTCCTTATAGAAAATGACTGATACATAGAAATCCCTTTAAAAAAAGAGAGACAGATGTGGAGATTTTAGGAGGACATATTGTTAGGTAACTCTCACTAAAAATTTTACAAAGATCACAAAGAAAGGTTCTGGAAATGGATGGACTGTGCCATGAAGTGGTGAGACCCTTCTCACAGGGGCTGTCTCACGCTGAGGCTAAATAATCCCTTATCATAGAAGTGATACAGGCTGCTCAAGCATCTGAACAGCGAAGATTTATGAGAGCTTATGTTTGTATCTACAGTGGCCACAAGGTCCTGTTTCCATAGCTTCAGGGTTGCCTGTGTTATGGGATTGGCTTCCCTGATAGCTCAGTTGGTAAAGAATCTGCCTGCAGTGCAGGAGACCCCAGTTAGATTTCTGGGTCAGGAAGATCCGCTGGAAGAGGGATAGACTACCCACTCCAGTGTTCTTGGGTTTCCCTTGTGGCTCAGCTGGTAAGAATCTGCCTGCAATGGGGGAGACCTGGGTTTGATCCCTGGGTTGGGAGGATCCCCTGGAGAAGGGAAAGACCACTCCAGTGGTCTGGAAAATTCCATGGACTATTTAGTCCATGGGGTTGCAAAGAACTGGACACGACTGAGCCACTTTCACTTCAGTACCTGTATAGTAGTTATGAAATATACTGCAAATCAGAAATATAATACATCTTTTATATGTAGAGATGAGATATAAACATATATGATGAAATATATAAGTTTATATATTCCTTGTGTAAACATATTTACATATAGTTTATATAAGACTACTGAAAATATCTTCCCCTAGTTAGGTGTCCAGTGCCATAGCAGCCTTAACTCACAAGCTATGAAGAACACAGTGTTAACCTAGGGAAATGCTACACAATAATGATACATCCTAAGAAATCAAATTTATTAGCTCAACGTGCGTTTCCATTAGCTATTTTAAGGATGAAAATTAATATGATAAATTAAAGTTCAGCTGCCTCCAATTTGATGTAATCGTAATTCTAAAGTGGTGCTTAGTAGCAGCTATAAATGAAATGACTATTTTAATGCAGCAAGTAGAAAATTACATAGCCTTTTTAAGAAAGAGTGCTCTTTAAAATTGTGCCTGATGACTCACTACTTCTATGATAACCCACAAAACGATCAGCTGCATTGGTTATGTTTATAATGTCACAAGTGCCACAGTCAAAAACACAGAATCAACCTGGCATCCAGCAGAAAGGAGACAGGCATATGCTAGTTCTTTTTACTTACAGCAGATCTCAAAAGTTGTTCCTTGGCTTAAGAGACTTGGCCACCCATTAAACTCCTCCCCCCACCAAGTTATAGAATGTAATGGAACTGGGGTGATGGGCTTTCTCAGCCTGAATGGAGGTTCTTAATGGGTTTCTGTTTAACATAATTAATTGGTGAACATTTTAAAGATATGTTCATCAAAATTAGATTTCCTGATGGATTAAATCAGGGAACAGACTCTAGCATGATGAATTATCCCTGGAATAACATGAGGTGCTATATGGGAAGCTTAATAATCAGATGTAGGAACAGAGCTAAGCAGGAGTGAGCAAGACTTAGGGGCATTCGTTGACAGAAATCTCAACATAGTAATCGAAAAGAAATTGGCATGATCTATGGATGTACTAACAGCATTTAGCACATTAGAGATGATAACCTAGATTAAATTGAAGAATTCTAATTAGGACCAGTCAGGCCATATCTGGTATATTGTGGACACCTTAGCAAAGAGGTGGAAGAGTTGGAATTTGTACTTTTGAGAGTGTGTAGACTATACAGGGGTTTAGTGCCTTAATCTGCACAGATATTCTGGGAGTGGAAATCACTGAGAGCTGGATTCCCACATTTAGAGTTCTGTCCTGTTAACTAGAATCCTCCTGTATGGCCAAATGGTTGCATTGCTGGGGAGATAGATTTGAGTTTCATTAAAGGAGGAACTTTGTGTCAGAACCTTCAAAATTTAGAAACTGTGATGCCCAGGTTGAGTTCTCTTTCACTGGAAGTTTAAAAAAAAAAACAAACTTGGGTGAGGAAGTCAGAAAAGAGTTTTGAACTTGAATAGTTGTACTAAGCACACACATTTTGCACCAAGTAATTCCAATTCCATTTAGCATCTTATCATTAAACTTTTAACATATATTTTCATTTAAAAGTAATTACTTAATTTATTCTTGTTTTATTCTCATTAATTTAGTCACTTATTTATTAATTTATTCACTCACTGAGCAAATGTTTATTGCAGTTTATGTCAAGCACTATTCTGGGTGATAAGGATTTAGTGAATTAGACAGTTGCATTCTAGTAAGAGAAGACAGAAATTTACGAAGATGAAAGCTTGTAATTTAAACTTACAAGGGAAATAAACAGGATAATATAGGAATAGACTACCTGGAAGGGGATAATTTTGTCTTAGGGATCTCCTTTAATTTTTAACTCTGTTTTTGAGTTTGGTTATTTCTACCTCTGAAGTACTTCTGATTATTCTCACACCTTCTCTCCAACCACGTGTGGGGCAGATTTAACGTGGTACTGATGGGTGTCATTGCGAAGGTGCTTATTTGTCTAACAGAGAACAAGGCTTGACATATGTGAGACTTTCATTATATTTTCTCCCAAAGGTTAGGGCTTTTAATAAGATTTATTTAATATTATAGTTGTGCCTCCATAAAATTATAACAGTCAATTAAAAAATGAACAGTTCACTTTTAAATATCCAATTGTTTCCCCAGTTTTGTCACTTACTTTTCCAGGATTTAAACCTTGAACATATATTACTCTAAAACCTCTTGGTTGTGGAAAGATTTCCCAAAACTGTAGATGAGATTTAAGCTAGAGGAATACAAGTGGGGATTTTAGCATGTGGACAAAAACTTCTGAAATAAATGACATGAGTTGGAATTAGGAGTCTAAACAGAAGCACAAAGATTAAAGTATTGTATTTATTATTTCGTTATAAAGGCTTAGGCAAATTTGACCAAATACTATGTAAAATCCTAGCAAAACACTGAAATTTAACGGGTAAGAAATTTCATACACCTCCAAATGAAACTAACAGTTATTTGTTTTTTCCTTCAGATTGCCTACAGGCAGAAGCATGATGCTGCCAAAGGAGTCTCAGATTATGCTCACATGAAGGAGCCGCCTGAGATCAAACATGCCATGGAGGTCAATAAGCACCAGAGTAACGTAAGCAAGCTATTCCTCATGATTTTCTGGAAAATTGTAGTTAACTCGCGTCAGGGCTAGTGGGTCAGTTGTTGAAGTTTAAATGTTAAATTATTCTCTCAACGGTTATTAGAACCTTGTAGAATGCCTTTAAAATGTCATGTACTTCTTGCAGACCTGGAAATCGGGTTTCCAACAGCCTTTCCTATAGCTTCCTTGTCATGATGGTGATGCTCCCGTGGTTTCTAGTCTAGAATTGCAGAAGAACTGGAATGCTAGGGAGACTAAACCCCACTACGATTTCTTTTGGAATGAGTGTGGGGGCAGATGATCACAAGACCCAAGAGGAGCAGGAAGACAATAGATGCCTGATGGCCAGCTTAGAAGCAGAAGGCCAGAGAGAGGAAACAAGCTTGTAGCAAACACATTTCTTCTTTGGCTATAAGGTAGCTAGTACATCAACGCTTTCATGTGTTTACTCAGCTATCACTACTGTCTTGGGGGCCTAGAAGAATATTTTTTCCTGAAATTGCAGTGGAAGCTTATTTGTCTCCATATCATGAATTCTTTGCTTTCTAGAAGGAATGTAGGAACTGTTTGTCAGGTTCTTTATGGGTTAGAATCAGTTAAGATAAAATGTTTGCCTTTGTTGGGTCAGGAAGCTCCCTTTTCTTTGCAAAGTACCTGAAGCATCTTTGTCATCTCACACAGGCTCTGCCCCATCACTTAGTTCTTTTACTGAATTGTGCCTCCAGAGCCCCAGCTGTGCCGCATCTCTTTGTAGGATGGCAACAGTCATCTGATATTAAATTGCAATAGGTCAATGCTTAAGTAAGAACTGAGTGAGGTTTTACATTTTAATTCAAACGTATAAACATATGCCAATACCAAAAGTGCTTTTCTAAGATGGTTTAAGATTGATAAGAGATGAAGAAGCTACATGTCTGTAATTACCAGCAAGGCCATTTTATCGGGAGGCTTTATAAGAACTTCTGCTTACACAACGACTATCACAGCCATAATAACAACCACTTAGTGAGCACTGCCGTGCATGAGGAACTGTGCCAAGGCTTTGATCATTTCCAGTTCTCACAGAATCCATGTACTGATTCCCATTTTGTAGATGAAGAAAATGAGACTGAAGAATCAAACTCCCCAGTCCACTCTTTCTGTTACAATCTGCTGCCTCCCTCTTAAAGGTCACTCTCTGGTTATTGTGTCAAGATTTTAAATGAAATTTTTAAAATATAGGTCAAAATAGATTATCATTAGATTTCAGATCAAAGGATCCTGTGCTCTCGTGGGAGAGAAAAACTGAGACCCTGAGCCTCCACTGTTTTGACCTGAAGAAACTTTGAATTTCTGTAAATGGTGTGGGTTAGAGGGTGGTCGTGGTGGTCTGGGGAGGTGGCTGCCATTTTACAGACCCCCAGGAGACACTATCTAACTCTATAATTCAATGAAATTCAAATACAGAAGTTCCTTATCATGGAGCTGAGGTTATTATTTTAACTCTGCCTTTTCTTTTAAAAGGTCTTTGATTGAGGGATTGAGGGAATAGAGTAGAAAGCCCCTTTCTCCTCCATTCAATACTGTGTACTTATGGGAGAAGGATGTGTTTACTTACACTCCTCTGCCTGCTCGGCTCAACCTTTACATGCAAAGTTTGTACGTATAATAGGATTTAGAAAGTCTTTAAGACTGTTTACTCAGATTTAAAGTGAGAATGATATTTGTATTCTACCTGTGAAGTAGTTGATATTCCCCTAGAGTCAAGTTACTTAGAATAATACATTTGTTGTCCCTACGATATGAAATTTAATTGTGGGTCTTGAAAAACACAGGAAACCAAGAACGTCTCTTGGTTCAGTAGGTGAGGCCACAGCATCTCCGTGAAATACAAAACTGTGTCTCCCATAAGACTTCAGTAAAATGAAATTCATTTGTAGAGAGTTTAACAGAATTACCTTTTCATAATGTGAAATGTCTCTTTGCACTATATTAATGACTTACTAATTTAAAACAAAATGTGTTGTCACATGTGTATCTGATTTTCCTAGAAACAATACATGTCAGCATCTTGGCTTTTCTTTTTATGTTTTCACCAAAATCAAGTCAACTTTCTGATGTCTGTTAGAGAACCAAGAAACTGGGACAGTTACAGTTCAAAGCTTTTAATTTCTACCTCCTTTCTGGTCAGACTTTTTATTAGAACACTGATCAATGGGCCAGATGGAATCATTTTTCTTTTAGAAGCTGACTGTCCTTTATACCTTTGGAGATGTGAATAAGCAAGCTGAGAAGAGATTCCTTGTGACTAGCTGACTAAATTTCCACCTCAGAATAACTGAGAGTTCCAAGGGGAAGAGTATTCTGGGGGCAGTGGTCTTTTCTTTCACCCCCAAGTTCAATGATCATGAAACAGGAAAAAATAATTTCTCATAATATCCTCCACTGTCACACAGGTCAGAAAAGGAGTTGGGAGTTGGGCCAGGGATAAAAGGCTTCTTTTGCCACATGTTGCCTGGATAACCTTGGACAAGTTACACATATCTCCAAATCTGGTTTGTTTTTTTTTTCATTTGTAAAATCGGGGTAATGAAATCTACCTCAGAGAGCTCTTGCAAGTGATAAATTAGATATGATATGTAAAGGGCTCTGTTGAAGAGCCAGTTCAGAAAATACTAGTTCTCTTTGGTCCTCCTTCAGTTTTAAAGAGTGATTTAAGAATTTAGGGTGATATCATTGTTAATTCAAAACAATGAAACGAGGTTAGATTTCTAAGAAGGCCAAATCAATATGAAATTTATGTTAAGAAGCATTTAGGTCAGAAGGGCATATTCACAAGGTTCCTGAACCCATTTAACCACCTATCTTGTTGATACTGTTATCAAAAAATGATTAAAAACAGCTCATCTGACTTTTATTTATTTATTTATTTTTTGAATCTCCAGGGATGTACCCCTGCCAAATTTTTCTAATGTAATTAAAGAAACTGGAGATATTCTATCCTGTTACTTTTGACAAAAGATGGGTTTGAAATGAAAACCTCAGTAACATTATTAGTTTTCATCAATCTTATCAGAGGCATGAAGAGCAGTACTTCTAAAGTTAAGTTAAACAAATTTTAGCTGCCATTTTAAGTTTTATAAATAATGTGATCTGTGTAGATTTTGATGAAATTAGAGTGGTAAGCTTTCCCAAAATACCATATTGGTAATCAATTCAAAGTATATTAGAAAGGTATTCATCAGGGGAAACCAAAGACATAATGCTCTTTTCAAGAATGATATATGTACTTTCTTAACATTAATAAAAACTTATCAGTAGTGCTCACTTTGGCAGCATATACTAAAATTGTAATGATACAGAGAAGATTAGCATGGCCCCTGTGCAAGGATGACATGCAAATTCATGAAGCATTCCATATTTTTTGCCACAAAAAAAGAAAACTATAGGCCAATATCACTGATGAACATAGATGCAAAAATCCTTAACAAAATTCTAGCAAACAGAATCCAACAACATATTAAAAAAAATCATACATCACAACCAAGTGGGCTTTATCCCAGGAATGCAAGGATTCTTTAATATCCGCAAATCAATCAATGTAATACACCACATTAACAAATTGAAAGATAAAAACCATATGATTATCTCAATAGATGCAGAAAAAGCCTTTGACAAAATTCAACATCCATTTATGATAAAAACTCTCCATAAAGCAGGAATAGAAGGACATACCTCAACATAATAAAAGCTATGTATGACAAACCCACAGCAAACATTATCCTCAATAGTGAAAAATTGAAAGCATTTCCCATAAAATCAGGAACAAGACAAGGGTGCCCACCCTCATCACTACTATTCAACATAGTTTTGAAAGTTTTTGGCCACAGCAATCAGAGCAGAAAAAGAAATCCAGATAGGAAAAGAAGAAGTGAAATTCACTGTTTGCAGATGAAATGATACTCTACATAGAAAACCCTAAAGACTCTACCAGAAAATTACTAGAGCTAATCAATGAATATAGTAAAGTTGCAGGATATAAAATTAACACACAGAAATCCCTTGCGTTCCTATACGCTAACAATGAGAAAACAGAAAGAGAAATTATACCATTCACAATTGCAACAAAAAGAATAAAATACTTACAAGTATATCTACCTAAAGAAACAAAAGACCTATACATAGAAAACTGTAAAACACTGATGAAAGAAATCAGAGGACACAAACAGATGGGGAAATATACCATGTTCATGAATTGGAAGAACCAATATTATGAAAATGAGTATACTACCCAAAGCAATCTATAGATTCAACGCAATCCCTATCAAGCTACCAACACTATTCTTCACAGAACTAGAACAAATAATTTCACAATTTGTATGGAAATACAAAAAACTTCGAATAGCCAAAGCAATCTTGAGAAAGAAGAATGGAACTGGAGGAATCAACCTGCCTGACTTCAGGCTCTACTGCAAAGCCACAGTCATCAGGACAGTATGGTACTGGCACAAAGACAGAAATATAGATCAATGGAACAAAATAGAAAGCCCAGAGATAAATCCACCTACCTATGGACACCTTATCTTCGACAAAGGAGGCAAGAATATACAATGGAAAAAAGACAACCTTTTTAACAAGTGGTGCTGGGAAAACTGGTCAACCACCTGTAAAAGAATGAAACTAGAACACTTTCTAACACCACACCAAAAATAAACTCAAAATGGATTAAAGATCTAAATGTAAGACCAGAAACTATAAAACTCCTAGAGGAGAACATAGGCAAAACACTCTCCGACATAAATCACAGCAGGATCCTCTATGACCTACCTCCCAGAATACTGGAAATAAAAGCAAAAATAAACAAATGGGACCTAATGAAACTTAAAAGCTTTTGCACAACGAAGGATACTATAAGTAAGGTGAAAAGACAGCCCTCAGATTGGGAGAAAATAATAGCAAATGAAGAAACAGACAAAGGATTAATCTCAAAAATATACAAGCAACTCCTGCAGCTCAATTCCAGAAAAATAAATGACCCAATCAAGAAATGGGCCAAAGATCTAGACAGACATTTCTCCAAAGAAGACATACAGGTGGCTAACAAACACATGAAAAGATGCTCAACATCACTCATTATCAGAGAAATGCAAATCAAAATGTCAATGAGGTACCATCTCACGCCAGTCAGAATGGCTGCTATCCAAAAGTCACAAGCAATAAATGCTGGAGAGGGTGTGGAGAAAAGGGAACCCTCTTACACTGTTGGTGGGAATGCAAACTAGTACAGCCACTATGGAGAACAGTGTGGAGATTCCTTAAAAAACTGGAAACAGAACTGCCATATGACCCAGCAATCCCACTTCTGGGCATACACACCGAGGAAACCAGATCTGAAAGAGACACATGCACCCCAATGTTCATCGCAGCACTGTTTATAATAGCCAGGACATGGAAGCAACCTAGATGTCCATCAGCAGATGAATGGATAAGAAAGCTGTGGTACGTATACACAACGGAATATTACTCAGCCATTAAAAAAATTCATTTGAATCAGTTCTAATGAGGTGGATGAAACTGGAGCCCATTATACAGAGTGAAGTAAGCCAGAAAGAAAAACACCAATACAGTATACTAATGCATATATATGGAATTTAGAAAGATGGTAATGATAATTCTATATGCAAGACAGACAAAGAGACACAGATGTATAGAACAGATTTTTGGACTCTATGGGAGAAGGCGAGGATGGGATGATCTGAAAGAACAGCATCGAAACATGTATATTATCGAGTGTGAAACAGATCGCCAGTCCAGGTTGGATGCATGAGACAAGTGCTCGGGGCTGGTGCAATGGGATGACCCAGAGGGATGGGATGGGGAGGGAGGTGGGAGCAGGGTTCAGGATGGGGAACACATGTAAATCCATGGCTGATTCATGTCAATGTGTGGCAAAACCAGCACATATTGTAAAGTAATTAGCCTCCAACTAATAAAAATAATTGGGAAAAAAACCCGAAACTTATCAGTAGACAAAATTTCTATTCCATCAGAAAGAGAAAAATCTTAAGGATAAGTAAGTCACTAAAAAGATATTGGAAAAACATTTATTATCCTGTAATTCCCTGATGTAACTTACAGAAATAGTGCTTTTAGAATTTAGTATTAAAATAGGTATATTAGGTTTTGTTCATCTCTAAGGCAGAATAGTTAATAATATCTATTCTGCTTTCTTCATAAGATTGTGGTGGTGATAAAATTAATCATAAATATGGAAACTTTTATCAACTCTAAAATGCTTTTATCAACAACGATAATACTGCTAATAATGATAAAGCTCCATCATTTAGAAAATGGAAAAAAATATGTTTTCTGATGAATATCAGATCCTCCATTTACTTATATTTCAGAGATTTATATTTTCTTTTAAAAATAATGTTTACAACTTAATTATTTAATAGTTTTTTTACATGCAACATACCTAAACAGAAATAAGCCTTATTAAGATGGAATTTCCAGTCCATGTGCCTACTTAATGACACTTGGAGAGCTTTCCTAATGTGAGAGTTTATAACAAAAGAATTTCTTGAGGATGACTAAACTGGTGTTTTGAGATTATGACTAAATACAGATCGTACTATTCACTTCTGTCCTACAAACCTATCCTATCCAGCAATTTCTTCTCACCAAGAATTGTTTTAACTTTCACCGGAGTAGTGAAGGGAATGAGTAAGTTTGGGGCCAGTTGGATTTGACTTCTCTTACTCTATCTGCTCACTTTGCCCTTGGCTACACAGGTGTCTGTCTGTGGTTTCCATGCTGCCTGCCATCCCTCAGTTCTCAATCTTCACATCTCCAAATAATTGCCTTTCACTAAGGACTATCATGGTGGAGGTTTGGCTTTTTTCTAGTTTATTAATTCACCTATTGAAGAATCTCAGATCACTGTTGTCAAAACATGAAAAGCTTGCTGCAGAGTCACTGGTGCTCAGTGCTCAGTCTGGCTGTACATGGATAATAAAGGCATCCATTTTACTTCATTTTCAATATCTAATTGAAAGTTTCTCTTATTGGCCAAGTCCAGCCAAGAATGATACAAGAAAAAAGATTCTTCTGGATAACTAGTTCCAGCCTTGAGAGGGAGTGTTGATGGAGCTGAGATGAGTACAGGCTGGCACAACAATGGTGGGGTGAAGATTTACTAAATTCATGTGTTTAAAGTGTGTATAACTACAGTACCTGGCACATGGGATACCCTGTGTGAATGTAGTTCAGTTCAGTCACTCAGTCGTGTCCAACTCTTTGTGACCCCATGAATCGCAGCATGCTAGGCCTCCCTGTCCATCACCAACTCCTGGAGTTTACTGAAACTCATGTCCATCGAGTTAGTGATGCCATCCAGCCATCTCATCCTCTGTCGTCCCCTTCTCTTCCTGCCCCAAATCCCTCCCAGCATTGAGGTCTTTTCCAATGAGTCAAATCTTCGCATGAGGTGGCCAGAGTACTGGAGTTTCAGCTTCAGCATCAGTCCTGCCAATGAACACCCAGGACTGATCTCCTTTAGAATGGACTGGTTGCATTTCCTTGCAGTCCAAGGGACTCTCAAGAATCTTCTCCAACACCACAGTTCAGAAGCATCAATTTTTTGGCACTCAGCTTTCTTCACAGTCCAACTCTCACATCCATACATGACCAAGGCTGTGGAAAAACCATAGCCTTGACTAGATGGACCTTTGTTGGCAAAGTAATATCTCTGCTTTTTAATATGCTATCTAGGTTGATCATAACTTTCCTTCCAAGGATTCTTTTAATTTCATGGCTGCAGTCACAATCTGCAGTGATTTTGGAGCCCAAAAAAATAAAGTCTGACACTGTTTCTACTGTTTCCCCATCTATTTCCCATGAAGTGATGGGACCGGATGCCATGATCTTAGTTTTCTGAATGTTGAGTTTTAAGCCAACTTTTTCACTCTCCTCTTTCACTTTCATCAAGAGGCTTTTCAGTTCCTCTTCACTTTCTGCCATAAGGGTGATATCATCTGCACATCTGAGGTTATTGATATTTCTCCCGGCAATCTTGATTTCAGCTTGTGCTTTTTCCAGCCCAGTGTTTCTCATGATGTATTCTGCATATAAGTTAAATAAGCAGGGTGACAATATACACCTTTGATGTACCCCTTTTCCTATTTGGAACCAGTCTGTTGTTCCATGTCCAGTTCTAACTACTGCTTCCTGACCTGCATATAGGTTTCTCAAGAGGCAGGTCAGGTGGTCTGGTATTCCCATCTCTTTACGAATTTTTCACAGTTTATTGTGATCCACACAGTCAAGGCTTTTTCTGTAAAGAGCAATATTGCATAGCAACCTGGAATGTTAGGTCCATGAATCAAAGCAAATTGGAAGTAGTCAAACAGGAGATGGCAAGAGTGAATGTTAAGTGAAATGGACAGGAATGGGTGAATTTAACTCAGATGACCATTATATCTACTACTGTGGGCAGGAATCCCTTAGAAGAAATGGAATAGCCTTCATGGTCAACAAAAGAGTCCAAAATGCAGTATTTGGATGCAATCTCAAAAATGACAGAATGATCTCTGTTCATTTCCAAGGCAAACCATTCAGTATCACGATAATCCAAGCCTATGCCCCAACTGAAGAAGCTGAAGTTGAACGGTTCTATGAAGACCTACAAGACCTTTTAGAGCTAACACCTAAAAAAGACATTCTTTTCATTGTAGGGGATGGAATGCAAAAGTAGGAAGTCAAGAAACACCTGGAGTAACAGGCAAATTTGGCCTTGGAGTACAGAATGAAGCAGGGCAAAGGCTAATAGAGTTTTGCCAAGAGAACGCACTGGTCATAGCCTTCTTCCAACAACACAAAAGAAAACTCTACACATGGACATCACCAGATGGTCAACATCAAAATCAGATTGATTATATTCTTTGCAGCCAAAGATGGAGAAGCTGTATACAGTCAGCAAAAACAAGACCGGGAGCTGACTGTGGCTCAGATCATGAACTCCTTATTGCCAAATGCAGACTTAAATTGAAGAAAGTAGGAAAAACCACTAGGCCATTCAGGCATGACCTAAATCAAATCCCTTCTGACTGTACAGTGGAAGTGAGAAATAGATTTAAGGGACTAGATCTGATTGACAAAGTGCCTGATGAACTATGGATGGAGGTTCTTGACATTGTACAGGAGAGAGGGATCAAGGCCATCCCCATGGAAAAGAAATGCAAAAAGGCAAAATGGCTGTCTGAGGAGGCCTTACAAATAGGTGTGAAAAGAAGAGAAGTGAAAAGCAAATGAGAAAAGGAAAGATATTCCTATTTGAATGCAGAGTTCCAAAGAATAGCAAGGAGCAATAAGAAAGCCTTCCTTAACGATCAATGCAAAGAAATAGAGGAAAACAACAGAATGGGAAAGACTAGAGATCTCTTCAAGAAAATTAGAGATACCAAGGGAACATTTCAGGCAAAGATGGGTTCAATAAAGGACAGAAATGGTATGGACCTAACAGAAGCAGAAGATATTAAGAAGAGGTGGCAAAAATACACAGAAGAACTGTACAAAAAAGATCTTCATGACCCAGATAATCACAATGGTGTGATTATTCACCTAGAGCCAGACATCCTGGAATGTGAAGTCAAGTGGGCCTTAGAAAGCATCACTACGAACAAAGCTAGTGGAGGTGATGGAATTTCAGTTGAGCTATTTCCAATCCTGAAAGATGATGCTGTGAAGTGCTGCACTCAATACGCCAGCAAATTTGGAAAACTCAGCAGTGGCCACGGGACTGGAAAAGGTCAGTTTTCATTCCAATCCCTAAGAAAGGCAATCCCAAAGAATGTTCAAACTACCACACAATTGCACTCATCTCACACGCTAGTAAAGTAATGCTCAAAATTCTCCAAGCCAGGCTTCAGCATTACATGAACCATGAACTTCCAGATGTTCAAGCTGGTTTTAGAAAAGGCAGAGGAACCAGAGATCAAATTGCCAACATCCACTGGATCATTGAAAAAGCAAGAGAGTTCCAGAAAAACATCTTATTTCTGCTTTATTGACTATGCCAAAGCCTTTGACTGTGTGGATCACAACAAACTGCATGAATGTAAGGAACATGCAAAGACATGGCCTTATGAAATGAAAGTAGAAAGATTATTAGGGGGGAATAAACTGAGATTAAAAGACAATAAAATGAGATGAAAATGAAAGCTGAGAGGGTAAGTGAACATGGTAATATAAGGAAGAAATTCCATGACAGATTTTGATAGAATTAAAATTTTTTAAAACTTAACTATAATTGATCTATCAATATTGTATTAGCTTCAGGTGATAGAGTTAAAATCTTTATTGGAGGCAATAAAGAATAGAGTTGACATTGCAGAAAAACATGAAATGGAGGCTACATTTGGAGTTTGTGGATTCAGTAACAGAAATCCATCTCACATTAGCTCAAGTGAAAAATGAGAATTTATTGGTTTGTGTAAAGCTACCTTCAGGCATAACTGGCTCCAGATGCTCCACAGTGTCATGAGGACCCCCTTCTTTCCCTGTCTCTTGGCTCTTCTTCCTTCTCCATGACTTCATTTGCAGATCAAATCTGTCTAGCTGGTCTCAAGGCTGGTATTTTCAAAACTAAATCATCTTCACTGCAGCCGATCCCAGAGGAAAGGACAGCAGTTCTTTCTCCCCCAGCTTCAGATCCATCAATGACTCTGACCTTGCTTGTTTATGTGTCTGCCCTCTATTTAATCATAGTTTCCAGAGGGTTGGGGTATTTGATTGGATAGCCTGTCACGTGGCCACTCCTGTCACCAGGAAGGAAGGCTGCTGCTGATAGCCTCACCAAGTCACATGGAGGAAGGGAGGGAGGGAGGGGCAGTTTCAAATTAAAAGTACCTGGAAGATTTTTGGGTTTCCCAGTGGTAATGAATTCTCCTGCAATGCAGGATTTGAGGGTTCAGTTGCTTGGGTGGGAAGATCCCCTGGAGAAGGAATTGGTAACTCACTCCAGGATTCTTCTCTGGGGAAATTCCATGGACTGAGGAGACTAGTGGGCTATAGCCCACGCGGTTGCAAAGAGTTGGACATGACTTAGTGACTAAAACAACAACAAAAGGTAGATATAAAAAGAAAAAAAAACAAACACATGTCCACTACAAAGGAACAAAGGAGTAATTTAGGAAAATGATACAGATGAATGGAAATGGGCAAAGAAGTAAATTCACTGGGGAAATAAAAAGGCAGGAGAAAGAGATCAAGCATGTAAAGTAATAATTCTCGGTGCTTCTGAGGAAGAAGTCATAGTTGGTCTTTTTGGAAATATTATATACTGCTAAAATATACAGCAGTTTATCTTGAGCACAAAATAAATATTTAAATGTGATATTAATGTCATAATTGTTGTGTTTTAACCTATATAAGACCTATAGAAGATAAGGGTGAAACTTCATTGAAAGCTATAATAAGAGATTTAAAGAAATTGAGAAATATACATTTTCCTCCTGGGGACAGACTAAAATATTGTTGAGATATAATTTTCCCTAAAATCATTTGGTTGGTTTAGTGCAGTGTTCATTAAAAGTCCATTTGTTTCCTTTGTGGAACTTATTAGAATTAGTCTAATGTTCATTAGTGAGAATAACTAGTTTAAATTAAGAAAAAATTTGAAATAGAAGAGTAATAAAGGCAACTTGGGCTTAATGAATATAAATCCTTATGACTCATTCATTTAAGAAATGTGTGAGTGAGGCAGTGAATGTGATGTCCTTAATATGTACCTGGTACATAATAAACTGGGCTTCCCTGTGGCTCAGCTGGTAAAGAATCTGCCTGTAATGCGGGATACCTGGGTTTGATCCCTAGGTTGGGAAGATCCCTTGCAGAAGGGAAAGGCTACCCACTCCAGTATTCTGGCCTGGAGAATTCTATGGACTGTGTAGACCATGGGGTCATAAAGAGTCAGACATGACTGAGTGACTTTCACTCACTCACATCATAAACTGCCTTAAATGACTTATTTCTCCTCCTCCTTTCCCATCTTCTTCCTTCTTCCCTCTTTGCCCCCTCCCCTTTCATTGCTCCTCCCTCTGCCTTCTTTTTCATTCTCTCTTGTCCTCTGAGGACACATTAGGGAACAAAACATTAAGTAAAATGAGGTAAAATAAATCATGGGCCCTCAGGCCTGCACCTGTCCTGGGTTGATGACTTTTAGGAACCCCTATCTTTCTTCTTATTCAAAGCAGTTTTATATAGAACACCATCTTGCCATGAGAAGACTGCCTGGAGAATGGGAGCCCATCCATTGTTCCAATTCAGTGAGCATTTAAGGTTTGATTATTCAGAAAACACTGCATTTAGGGTTTGGATTATTCAGATGGGCTGAAGAAGGGAGAAAATACCTAGTGCAGACGTTTGAGAAATGTCAGATGAGCTTCCCTCAGCCCTAAGTCACAGGCGAGGTGGAGGAAGGTGAGTGGTCTGCTCAGGCCACATTGTCTCTACACCACCCGTGTTCAGGCATCCTTGCAGGGAGCACAGAGCAGGAGCTTGTGACTCTGTGTGCCTCAGCATCAGCCCCCGTTCCTGGGGAGCATCCCCAAGCCTTGATATCCTGGGAGATCTGTAGTGACCAGGCCCCTGGGCTTTTCTCCTGTGTGGCTCCATGGTATCCGCTTGTTTGAATGTGCAGCTCATGTCAGTCTTATTTGTTTTGAGTCACATATGCCGGCATCTAATTTGCAATTTACATGGATGATGGGGCCCCATTCATTGTCCCAGTCCCGCCGCCTTTGTGGTGTTCACCTCTCTCCACGCAGTCATTAGGCTGAACAGCATATAATTAGGAAACCCATGGAAAGCAGATTTCTGAGAGGTTGCAGCTCTTTTCAAAAAGTAAGGGTTTCCATTTTTACACTCACTCTTGTGTAAACAAAAAGACATCCCCCCCCATGGCTTTTCATCTGAATGTAGTAACTTAGAAACAGTCTTGTAGGTGGGTAGTAATTTTGGTTTGTTTTCACCTGAGAGTCCGTTTTTGTTTACACAGCTTGTGTTTAACTCTGTGCAGCCTGAGGTTGATTGGCCATCATTTGTAGATGAGTGTGTTGCTTTTTGAAACCAATCAAAATTGGCTTATTTTAAATCCCTGAAGATTTTAAATTTACCCAACCAAATAACTCAGTTTTCAGCTTATATCTTTTGCTACCTGTGTGCACAAACCTGACTTAAAATTGCTTGTTAAGCCTATGAAAATAGAAGTGGTGAAGAAAACAGACGTTCTTGCCAAAATTATGCTAATTATATTTAATCTGTGTTCACTTGTCAGACAGGCTCATGATTATAAACATAGTTTAGTCAATGGTGAAGCCAGTGCACGATCTTAAATAGAAGTGTATATACATGCTTCATTGAAATAAAATAATATAATGCATTAGGGAGCCTATAAAAGTATTAACACATTATCATTCCTTATACTTGATAGTATTTTTTAAAGAAGTAAAAAAGTACATCTTTTTTAACACTGTAGGGTTGAAAGGAAGATAACAAGATGCATCACTATTATCTAGAACACTGATTTTTAGTGGTCAACTGGGGAATTCATTAAAATGCAGATTATTGGGCCCCATTTAGCAAAATTCTATTTCAGAGGATTGAGGATGGACCTCAGGAATCTAAATTTTTATAAGTACTCTAGATGATGCTACTGCAGAAAGTTTGCAGGCAACATTAAAAGTACTTGTTTTGAGGAATTTCCTAGAGGTCCAGTGGTTAAGACTCCATGCTTCCACTGCAGGAGGGTTCAATCCCTGGTCAGGGAGCTAAGATCCAGCAAATTGTGTGATGCAGCCAAAAATTAAAAAAAAAAAAGGATTATGTTTTGGGAAATTTGTGGGCATTCCCTAGGACTCCAAGCTTTCACTGCCAAAGGAGCAAGTTCAATCCCTGGTCTGGGAACTAAGATCCCAAGATCCCACAGGCTGCACAGTGCAGCCAAAAGAAAAGAGAAAAGAAAAAGAAACACCTGTTGTGTACAAATGCAGTTAATTGTGCATTCTTTATAAATGTTCAGTTGTACATTTCTGGGTTCTACCTTTTATGTCTTGAAAAAGTGAAGACAGATTTTGAAAATGACCATTACTACATGCTTTGCGTTATAAATTTAATAAAATCTAATGTAATGGACAAGTTGACCAGCCCACCCACTGGTGAATTTGCAAATAGAACTTCATCTTTTCAGTTCATGACTAGTCTCAGGAAATAGAGAAGCAGGTAGATAGTGGGATGTTGCCCATCAGGGGTTATATGAGTTGGCTTCTGGTCTCTCCTTCCATTTGTCAGTCAAGTTATTCTGAATGGCAACTGTCATCTGAAGCATATTTGGCAATATATATATATATATATATATAGTCTCTCCTTCCATTTGTCAGTCAAGTTATTCTGAATGGCAACTGTCACCTGAAGCATATTTGGCTATATATATATATATATATAGCTATCTTTAAATCTCTGTTTTCTATACTTTGGTTTGATTGTATCTAATGTGCATTCAGAGGACAGCTATTTCTTTTTTTTTTTTGATGCCTATTTCTTAATGTGAATCCTTTTGTTGTTGGAGGATCAAGTCATTGCAGTGACATTTACTGGAATAAAACTATCAGCGCCCATCACTAGGCCTCCCAGATAAGGGGCATTTGAAGAGTCCAAGCAGGAAAGGAAGAGAAAGGTGTGGTTGGGAGTGTGCAAGGCACAGAATTCCAGAGTTTCACATACCCTCACCCCAGGAAATGACTTTCTATATTTGTGTGCTGGAGCTTATCCTGTATCCATTGGGAGTCAAGACTATGTGATCGACAAGTTAATGCCCTTGATTGAGGACACTCTATATGTGAATATGCCTATCTACATTTATCCATAATGACATGCTTTTAAGGGTAGTATATGTAAAATCCTATAAGCTTGGTTTTGTGCCATGGTCTTGGAATTATATTTTTTATGTTGTATGAATTCAGTTCATATGCAATAATGTCAATGAGTCATTGGTATAGTAAAAAAAGAATATAGTTATCCAAATAAATGTTGCACATAATAAAATTTTTTTTAAAGTTCTGATCAGTGACTTTCTTAGATGATTATGGCGAGGATAAATTACATTAGGGACATTAAAACTAGCAGCTGTATGACATTACTCATTTCCTTTCTCTTTTTTTTTTTGATCAAAACTGTCTCTTCCATCAGATTTTTTATAGAAAAGATGTACAGGACACCCACGTGTATAATGCAGAGCTTGACAGACCAGACATCAAGATGGCGACACAGATCTCCAAGATCATAAGCGATGTAATCTCTCTTTCTTATCTTGAGCAGAATTGAAAGCATGGCTTTGGTAGTTGGGTGATTAATTAGTGAAATTTATCAATCTGAATTAATGACATCTCAATTTTTTATCTGAATTATTTCTTTGTGTAAATTATTTGGATATGTACAGAAATTGATCAAACTTGACTTGACTATGGCTTGTGTTGTAGTACTTTAGAAAAAATAAATACTACTCAGGCCTAAGATAACATTCACGTGTTTCAGCCTGAGAGTCAAGTTTGTAATTCATCTGGTTCCATATTATCTCTCATCTTGTCCCAAAGAACTTCACTTTGGCCTTTTTTTCTGTCTTGTTCCTGTTAATTGTGCGGGTTCTTGTTAGTCAGCATTTACCCATGCACATTTCCTGAGCATCATGGCTGTTTTTCTCTTCCCTAAGACATCTGTCTTGGCAAATACCATTTTACTTAAACATATCTTACATTCTGGTTAAAAAATGATGACTTAACTTGAACCAAATGATTAAGTAGCATAGGCTGTACTCATCTTAAAAATCAATAATTATTTACTAAATTCAGCTGCATGTTAACCAGATGGGGTTAGATCAGTTACTAAGACTAAACATAAAAGACATGTGTATGCAGAATGCAGAGTCTTAATTATCTAGAAATTCCTCCTGGATAACATAAACATAATGATGATGATGACTGTATTCACAGACTTAAGCTTAGTGATTATTTTACTACAAAAAACATTGTTTTTATAAAATCAGTTTCTTCTTAGCAGTCAGCATTTTAGAATTTGGTGAGTTATAAGGAATATTTTTTTATGGGCTGACAGTCTATTAATTTTATTTTGGCTATTAGTGTAATTTTTCGCTGGAAAATAGAAATATCTGATATTTTCTTATTCATTTTAGGCTGAATACAAGAAAGGGCAAGGAGTAATGAATAAAGAGCCTGCTGTAATTGGAAGACCAGATTTTGAACATGCTGTGGAAGCTTCTAAACTTTCTAGTCAAGTAAGAATCTAGCGATATTTCACAATGATTTTATTCAGAGATTTTGTTTCTAGCAGCACTGGAAAATATTTTACTTTACATAATGTCTTTAATGGCGAGAATATACAAAGATAATGTTCCTGTAACCATATCAGATAGGATTACAATAATTGTAAATTTCACTAAGGGATAAAATTTGTCCAGTTTTGAGCATGAAACTAAGTGTTCTTTTCTCCTGGCTCAAATTCTAGCTTTTTCCAATGAGTTCAGCCATGTTGTCACATTTCCTAGAATTTCTGAAACTTGGCGATAGTCGTATCAATTAGATTAGATTAGATGAATAAATTTCTATCTATATGTTCATAAACAGAATTATTAATTTAGTAAGAAAAATGACAATTTTCTCAATGTTTCAGTGCTTTAATCACAAATTTGAAACCAGGTAATAGCAATAAAGAAAACACTGAAATCATTAAAAGGATCTGAAGAAGTGTACAGACATGCCATATTTTTGGCTGAACATGTCAATAGATAAAAATTACAACTTTCCCAAAATTAATACTCAAATATCATGCAATTTCAATTAGAATCCAATAATTTTTTTTGAAGTATGGATAAATGATCTTAGAGTTTGAATGGCAAGGAAATGCCTGAAAATAGCCTTCAAAAGTATTAAAGACCAGTGAAGGGGAACTTACATTGTGAGTTACTATAACATAGTATAAAACCACTGAAATTAAATCAATATGGAATTGATATTTAAGAGATAAAATAATCAGTAGGTTAAACTGGGGAATCCTGAAATAGACTCTAATGTGTATAAGAATTTAATATATTATAAAAGTTTTGGTTTAAGTCAGTGGGAAAAAGTTGTATTAGTTAATAAATGGTGCTGACATAACTGGCCATCCTTCAGGGTAAAAATAAAATTGGACCTGAATCTTAAACCATCTACAAAATGAATTCCAGATGGATTAAAGATATGAATGTAAACAAAAAAATAATTTTAAAATCTTAAAAGAAAATCCAGGAGACTGTATATACCACATAGGGATAACAGTTATTCTTAAAATTGGAGATCCAGAAGCTCCAAAAGAATAATTAGACATGCTTGACTATATAAAAATTTAACAATTCTTTTAATGGAAAAAGGTAACATTTGTAAAGTCAACAATGACAGCAAACAGTAATTTTTATGCATGTATATAGTGTTTCAACTTTGAAAATGTCCTTTCCTCAAGTTGCAAATGTCTTAATTGGGTTACATTTCAAAACGGAGACGTAAATGAGAAGAACTATAAAATCTAACTGAAGAACATAAAATAGTATCTGGACAATTGAGAAGACCTGCCATGTTCTTAGCTCTGGAGGGCCTGAGAAGGGCTGTGATTCCGAGCTTTTCTCAGTCCTAACAACACTTGCTGAAGTGGGTATTGGCACGCACCTGGTAGCTCTTCCAGTATCGCTTTAGATTTCCTGACTTAGGATTTCAGCCTTTTCTGGGGGCACAGAGGTCTATTGGTGGTGTAGAAAAGCTGTGCAGCTTGGCTGGGTGATTAATAAAAGGGCTGTGGGGCTGGACCCCTGCTCCTGGTTTTGCTGCTGGCTCATCGAGTGACTTTGGACAGGTGGCTTAATTTCTCCATCTGCAGTTTCCTGACCTGTAAAATGACACGGAGCAGTAATGCTTCTTAGGGTTGTTGTGAGAATTAAATGAACTACTGTGAGCAACTTAAAATATTGCCTGACCCATAGAAACACTGCATCATTTCCCAGGAATAATTTTACCATAGCTATTCAGAAGAATTTTCCACTCTGCATTTTGAATTCATGCACAAAATGTAGTATAGTAAGACTGGCCCTTAAATTTCAGTCTTAAAATTTTTCTTCACAGTCTTATTTGCAAGTGCTTAGAAAAAGTTTTAGGGGCTTCCCAGGTGGCTCAGGGGTAAAGAATTTGCCTGCCAATGCAGGAGATTTGGGTTTGATCCCTGGGTTGGGACAGTCCCCTGGAGAAGGAAATGGCAACCCACTCCAGTATTCTTGCCTGGGAAATTCCATGGACAGATTAGCCTGGTGGGTTAAGGTCCATGGGGTCACACAGTCAGACACGACTGAAGCGACAGCATGCTCTGTTTTTTAGGCAGACTTAAAAACAGATCTCAAATCATTTGACAGCTGAATGATCAGACATTTAAGTAGATTGTAATTTGCAAGTTACATCTTCGTTTTTTAGTGAACTTTTTGCTGATCTCATGGTGTATAAACTCATCAGAAAAGGGAGAAACTGGGCAGATGAATATTCAGAACTTCTGGAATGGACTCAGTGTGATCTTTTGTATTTCAGGTGCATTGACTAAAAGCAAAGGCAGAAAGTGTAATTTCTTATTTTCATTGACAACTTTGAAGATCATGTATTCTCTTGCTCCTAAACTAATGTTGGATTATGAATACAGGTGCACACAAAGGCAAGCAAATATGCAGAAGGGAAATAATTTAGGAATGTAGTAAGCTGGGAAGCTAGGGGCAGAATGCAGGATGCCAGGGGGAAAGGGCAAGACAGGATTGTGAGAGAGAAGGTGATGATGGACAGTGCCCGTGGTGTGGAGAGATAAGACATCCTGATGACAAGACAGGAGGAGAAAGCGAGAGGGCACGATTCTCCCATTTTATCTGGAAACAGCTCTGTGGGACTGAATCCAGAAAAGGTAATGAATGGAAACAAAGCTCATTCCTATGTTAACTTGTCCAATAGCTTTGCTTCCATAGTTGTAAACTTTCCCTTTTTAAAGTCTAGGGGGAACATAAAATAATGGCCAAGTAATGAAAAGAAAATCAGTAAACAATAAAAGTGAAATCTCACCTGCCAAGATAAAGAGATATATTTACAAGCATCTTAAGTATTAGGGAAGTAGTTATTTAAGTCATCATCTTAAAAAAAAATTCTTCTGAGTGGTTGTTTTGTTAACATATTCATTTATCATCTTTATTTGTGAATTGAAATTTGTTTATGTGATGAATGAAGTACCTTTAGTTTTATAATATCAGAGAAAAATTTATATTTATACTAATTAGCGTTTGTTCTAAAATTGCATGTGATGTATTTAATAGAGTGGGTTTTAAACCTAAATGTTCCTTCTTAGATTGCTGTTAAAACGGAATAATAAGTATTGTCCTTCAATTGTAAAGGGTATTAACTGGCTTGAAGGATCTCCCATTGTGGGCAAGCACACACCCTTCCAACCTCCTACCCCCAAACTTTTGGCTTAAATGTCACATCCTTGACTTGCTGATTTAAATTATATTGCTCTATTCCTCTTTATTCTGCTTTTCTTTATAGTTCTTAACACAGTGTTTATTAGTCATATAAAGGTATGTGTGTGTATATTAAATATCTGCTTCATTACCACTCAACAGGCTCTGTGGAGACAGGGTTTAATGGCATTAATGACACAGATTAAGCTTTCAAGAAATAGGTAGAGACCCATTAAACACATTCTCTAGATCATTCACATTTGGTACAAAGCCAGTAAAATATTATTTTGTCATGAAAATAAGGGCAGGGTATATTTTGTGTAAAATTCAGACTTAAACACACTGACTTTATGATGACTTCTACATAAAAATCTGTTTTTACTCTCCTCCTCAACAGCCTTTAGTTCAGTTTCATCCAAAATTGGAGGCAATTGCTCCCATGGATGTGTGGCATTGTGTTGTTGTTTACTTTTCATTTTCACTGATAATTAAGTGCACGTATCCAGTTTCCCATTTCTTTCCTAGCATTTGCTTCTGTGCCTCTGATGAAAAGCTTTCATTCAGGGTCTGCTCTTTTTCTGCTCTTCTGGCCCTTTGTAAATCTGAGCCATAGGTGATGCCATGAAGCCCGTACCCCTTGTGCTGAAAGCTTTGAACTACCGAGTTGGGAAATCAGACTTTAGCCATTTAAACACAGCCCTGCCAGGATGCAGTTATGAGGTGCTAGGTTAAGTTCAGTCACTGTGGTTGAGCAATTCTAGTGTTTTTTTCTAGTTTGAACCTCTGAAAGTTCTGCTAGGTCTGTGAAATTTTCTTACTAAACTTTTAAGTTTCATCCCATTTGCCTACCCTGTATTTTTCAAAAAGTTGGTAGATAGCAGGACCATTGGATATGATATTTATAATATGAGTAAAATCAGTCATAGGTGGAACTTATTGTTTGTTTCCAAAGTGATTGATTTATGTGTAAGGGGTAACATTGTGCCTTAAAACCATAGCAAAGTCACCCAACACCCATTTCGTCTTGCCTCAAGTGGTCTTGAAACTGGAAAGAAAAATACCATGTTCCATGGTTGAGTCACCCATTATAATGAAAGGAAAGCATCCTGATTTCTTAGGAGGTGCAAGTGTGCGTGAACAGGTGGACACTAAATGTGTGAACCGTGGATTCATGGTATGATAGAATGTTCTGTGTATATGTAGTTAGTGAGTGAACCAGTCAGAAGGTGAGTGATAGGACCTGTTTGAACTATTTGGCTAGTTTCTTAGCTCATTTATGTGCAAACCTTACAGCATGATAAGAAACAATTGAGTGTCAGTGTCTGGTAAGTGTATTTTTTATGGAATTCAGTTATTTTACTTTTTGGTTAATTATGAGAGAAACTCTTGCATTCTTGTTCTTTAGGTACCTTTTGAATCAGATAACGCAGAGTTCTGAAGTTTAGGATAAGATAAATTTCACAATACTTTGCTGATTATTAAACTCATTAGAAGTACATGGATGACAGTTACACTTTAAATAATTAAACCTTAAATAACCAGGGAAGGTTATTTCCATTTTAAAATTCAAATTTTAAGGTCTGTAGCCCCAGGCATAACTTTAAGAATAAAGTTTTCATAAAAATCTATTACAAGGCTATTAAAAAATTTGGAGACACTATGGAAGTTACCTGGTCCTGATTTTCAATGAAATAAGCCCTTCTCAATGTAATCCATCCATTTATTCATTCAAGCAAAACAGTTACTGAATAGATATTACATCCTTGGGGTTAGATTTTCAAGGGTGAACAGGAAAGATATAGCCCATGCCTTCACTGAACTTAGAGTCTAATGGGGAAGACCAATAGCCAGAGACAGTTTTACAAATAATTGCAGCAATGTATGATGAGGGACCACATAAATGTAGAGTGATTCAAAAATATATCAGCAGTAAGTATTCTAGATTGGAAGGTCAGAGAGGGTTTTCAGAAAGAAGTTACATTTGGGCAGCTGCAAGATGTGTAGAAATTATTCAGGTGAACATTGGGAGGAGGTAGGGAGCAGTAATTGAGCAGAAAAGCAGAAGATAGTTCTACTGGTGGACAGGTCAGCTGATAGAAAACTTCTGTTACAATCGGCAGAAATCTTGTTGGCTACAGCTTCTACCTGTCAACACTAACTGTACCTTTGGTAGCAGAACAAATGCTGCTTTTCTATTTTTGCTAATATTTGAAGACGGTTTCCCACCAATTCCCAAATCTCTTCCAGTATAGCACTCTTTAAGGGTAGTAAGTGATGCAGAGTGTGCATTAGATGAGTAATTCCTAAACAAATTAGTTAATAAGGAGAAGTGTGGCAGGAAATGCCACACTTTTAAAATACATATTTATATGTATTTAGTATAATATAGATGCAATATATTATTTTTATATCTATTGTTTTTCATTTCCTTTTACCTTTTTTCTCTTCCCAATAGATTGTTGTTCAAATCAGTTTAGCAGTGACTGTGGGGATTGTGTTGGGGGAATAGATTTGGGAAATTAGAGTATTATAGTTCCAACACCTACCTGAGGGTGTGAGTGTGAAAAGATGGTTGATTGCTTATCGTTTTCATATTAATCTATACATTTCTTTAAAGGACATATATTAAGTGCCAGATCCATTCAAAGTACTGTGTTGGGTACTAGGGATACAAAAATGAATAGAAACCTATTTCCTGCTCACTGTTTAATGGGAGAGCAGATAATTCAACTATGTCCAAAACTTAGAAAATAGTCTAATCTTGTATTTCCAGGGAAAACTCACCTTTAACAATAGGTTACTATTCACAGCAATATACTTGTAAAAATATACTTCAGATTTATCTTCTATATCTTTCAGAAATCAATGAAAATATTCTACTTAAAAATAGGTTACTGTTACTAAAGTTTGTCTTGTAAAACATCAGGTGAAAAATGCAGGGTTCTGTTTGTATTGAAGTGTTTAAATCTAATCAGTTAATTCAGCTGAGCAGTGCTGGCTTGCATCAACTTTTCTTTCAGTTATTCATATTCTTCAACCTCAGGTATACCACGAGTGTCTTAGTTATATTAGCTAAATGACGAGAATAGGTTCCATGATGCTTGAGCACAGAGGGTGCATCATTCTACCTTTGTACCACCGCCTGTAGTTCTCAGCACCGTTACACTAGGAGCACACAGCACAGAGTGGGGGTGTTAACTCGGGTATTCATCTGACACATTCTCAACCGTTATTAAACCTGGCGTTTGCTCTTTCCGAGTAAATGTATATTTCTGAAAAAACTGTAACCAGTTCACATGGTGATGATTCCTTCCTTCCTCTATTCATTAAACATTGAGCCTGTGTTGGATTCCTACTTTGAGTTAGGATGAGTTTCCTGTCTGAGTTTGGGAATGCTGATGTGAGCCCAGACACACTCCCATCAGGCCTGTAGCTGGTAATCTCTTCCAAAAGCAAATCTGATGGAGTCACATACATGCTTGAACTTACTTTTGGTTGGGCTTAGCGTAAAAGACCAGGATCCCTGACATAGCAGCAGGGTTCAGTGGGACCTGACATTCCCAAGTAATACTTCCTTCCATGTTGCCTCTGGGTTTAGTGTTACGGTGCTGAGAACTGCAGGGGGTACAAAGGCAAAATGATGCACTCCCTGTGCTCAAGGATCATGGAACCTATTCTTGCCATTTAGCTAATACGTAACTAAGACACTCGTGGTGCCTGAGGTTGGGGACTTATGAGTGATTGAAAGGATACTTGATGCGAGCCCATGTTACACAGCAGGATCAGTTGATTAGATGGAAAGAACTGCCCGCTGAGAGTGTTCCTGGCACCTCAGCATCGGGCAGAATGTTTTCCTTGATCACTGGACAGTGTTGGTGGATCTGGCTGAGTCGGGAGTACCATTCTAGGGGAAGTCAGTTCAGAGAGTCTATGACTGTAGTCAAGTGAATACCTGTCAGGCACTAAAACCTAGAAGAGACAAAAACACAGATCAGAATGTTGTGAAAAGTGCCACAGCAGGGGGGTTATTGAGGAGTGGAATTGCGTGTTTGGCAGAGGACCAGTTACAGAGGATCTTGGCTTTGGTGCCAGTTACTGTGGACAGTAGTGAAGGAGATCTAAATTGACTGCATTGGTGGTGGTGTCCCTAATTTCAAGATAAAATGATTTTCTAAAACTTGATGCTTTTCTTGTTTTAGGGAGGCCTCGCCTATTAATTATAATAAGTGAGATTTTGCTTGAAATTATAAGATAATATGATGATCACAAAGTATTATTAGCAAATGAAACTGCAACAGAAACTGCTGCATGTGAACCATCTTGAAATGTTTTCCAAATGTGTTCCCACCAGGATTTTTACCAGCTCCCTCCCAGAGGTACCAGCGTGTATCCCTGAGGGAGACCATCACCTAGTACACACTAGATTAAAAGAGTAACATGAGCCATTCCCAAACCGCCTTTTTTCTAAAGGTTTCTGCAAGGCAGAGTCTTAGGATGTATGGATAAATGTGCATTCTGAATGTTGTAAAGAAAGAAATAAAATAGTGTAAGAATCATAATATAATAAGATATAAAAGGACAAACAAAGCAGCTTGCTTTTGCCTACTTGTATCCTTTCCTGGCTACAGGAATTAAAGCAGTTAAATAATTAAATAAATGAGACTAGCTATTTTTGTTTTATTTTAGTAAAGAATTGTTTAGTCGTGTTCAACTCTTTTTCAGCCCATGGACTGTAGCCCACCAAGCTCCTCTGTCCATGGAATTCTCTAGGCAATACTGGAGTGGGTTGCCATTCTCTTCTCCAGGAGTTCTTCCTGTTCCAAGGATTGAACCCAGGTCTCCTGCATTGCAGGCAGATTCTTAACCATCTGAGGCACAAGGGAAGCTGTTTGGTTGCCTTAAGATTAGCTAAAAAAAAAAAAAAGAATCCACAGTGAAAGTTGGAGATGGTTCTGCGACTTAAAACAACTGTGAAGTGAAAGCAGAGAAATAATAAATGACATTAAATAAGCCCAGGATGTTTTAGAATACATAATCCCTAACAATGAGTTTTTTAATAAGGGGGAAATGATGAGAAAAACCATGGTAGGAGCTCTGTCTTGCATTTGCAGTCATTCTTTTAGGAAAATTCATGTTCAAATTCTGGTATTTGGGACCTGTTTTCTAAATGTGATAGATGTTAAGACATTTGTGGTCTCGATTTCTAATTGATCATAGATGTTAGGAATGCAGAAATGGAAACTGACATTTTAAAACCCTGAGATTCTATATAATTCTTGTTAATAGGATTTGAGTTCATGCCTAATTGCATTTATGATCCATGTTCAAGTAGAGGTGTTTTTTAATTTAAAAAAAAAACACCTTTATGCCTAATTAAGCTTTATATGGGGGGAAATACCAGGTATTTAAACTCTGCTGTCGTACATTTTTAAGGTAGCTTTTATCTGATCTAATTAGAAATCAAACGTGTTGCTTTGAAAGCTTGAAGGTAAATGTGCTATGTAATTTTTCCTGTTTCTTTTATGGCAGATTAAATACAAAGAAAAATTTGATAGCGAAATGAAGGATAAGAAACATCTTTACAATCCTCTTGAAAGTGCTTCTTTTAGGCAAAGTCAGCTGGCCACTGCCCTGGCGAGCAATGTAAGTTGCTTTCTGTCTCAGGATTGGTAATTTGCAGAATATTATTTTCAGTATGTTTTGATTCTTGTTTTGATAGACTTGGCTGTGTGCTAACTGTGATACTTAATCAAGATCATGTAATTGCCAAATAATTTTAGAAAACACTGAAGCCTATTTTCTTGAAGCTTTTCTGAAAAAAAAAAAGTGTTACTGATTACTAATTAATAAGTAGGAGTAGTTTTATTGGCAAAACTGTTAGTATTATAGCTGATAAAGAGTAGAAATAGATTATAGAGTTTTTCAGAAAAACTGTGTAGTATCATAAACTAATGATTATGACAATAGTTAGCCCATGTAATTATGCTCATAAAATTGTGAATATTTTAAAATATACCTGGAACATAGTAGTGTATCACAAGGAAATTTCCAGACATTTTTCTTGAGATGGCTTACAATTTCTTTCTTATCCCTTATGTAAATTCTGTGAAATACCTCTTCATAAGATTTGTTTTCATTTCATATCTTTAAAAATGAAGTTTCAATTTACAGGAAAATATATCTTAATTTTTTATTAGGATTAGGGAAAGTATAAAAACAGGAACATAGAAAAAATTAAATAGTTGAATGATGCATAGAGTACCTTTTTAAATATTAAGTTTGACTGTTGTTGAACTGTTCCTTTGTTAGAGCATTTAGACCTTTCAACTCCTTTTGTATCTGGAGGACTTAGTATATTTTACTTTCGTTCCTGTTTAGAAGGTATCATAATTTGTGTTCATTAACCAGATTTTGTTACTAGCAATTGAAATAGGTGTTTCTGACTTTTAGGACCTTTGGGAATGTTCTAATAATTCATTTTTTCTTATTTGATTATTTTTGTGTGTGTACAAGCATAAAGCAAATATGGCAGGAATATACTTAAAAGAACCTCCAGCATGGCATTGAAAGCTCAAGGTTTAGAATCTGTTGTCTGGATTTGAATCTTGCTCCACCACCTAATATTACACTTGCGTCTTTCTGTGTCTCAATTTCCTCCTCTGTGAAATGAGGATACTTAAAGTATTTACTTGCTAAGATTGTGGAGCGTACTTAATACATATAAAGTGTTTAAACAGAAAAGCGTTTGACTCATGGTAAGTGTTTGATGTTTTCTATTATTAACATTTTATAGTTCCAAAGCAATTGATTGAAAAGGTCTACATAGTAATAGGATGAAAACTACTAAAGGTTCTAAAATTGATACAAAAGATAATTGGAAGACTGTGGTAATTTCTAAAGAGTAAAGCTTCTATTTTCTTTATTTTTTGAAAGTAGAGTTTCTGTTAAAGTTACTTGTTTCTGTTAACATCACCCTTTTTGAGCACATAAACAATAAAAGGAGTTATCAAAATACTTTCAAGTCCCTGGGAATAACTTTTATTCATTCAGTAGTAAATGAGCACCATCTAGTGGCTACTTGTGAATTCATTTAATTTAATACCATTAAATAATACTTGGTTGTGTTTAAAATAATAATGGCCATAATGCAAAAGCATAGTATTTTCTTCTCCTAGATGGTATTTTGTTCCATGTTATTTTCATAGGTGAAGTACAAGAAAGACATAGAGAATATGCATGATCCAGTTTCAGGTCTCCCAAACTTGTTCTTAGACCACGCTTTGAAAGTCAGCAAAATGCTAAGCGGAGTAAGTGGTCGTGTGTTGGCTAGTGTAGACCTGTGACTCCGTGGCGCCCACGTGTCTGAAGTGCTTATGAGCGCACCTGCTTCCTAAGGCGAGCCTGGCCTTCACCCCCACCTCAGTAACTAACTTCATGGACACGAGTGTCTGTTGCTTAAATCCCACCCAGGCTGTTGCTTTACAAAGCTGGCTCTTTAATATCTCCTGAGTACAAGCTCTCTTGTGGAATAGCTACTCCTCAAAGTGTTATGTGAGCATCCTTCCTGTCCCTCTCCTTCCCCTGTCTTTGTAGTAGATTGGAGTCACTTGGAGGTCAGGCTCTTGAGTCAGCGGTCTTTTATTTTATGCCAGCCAGAGCAGACTGTCTGGTACTCAGAAGGTCTCAGTAGCATAAAAGTTGTCTTAGTCTGAATTATGTCTTCTCTAAAAATAAATCTCAAGAGTGTTTGCACTGCTGCTGTACTCTTAGTCTTGTGGAGGTTTCCGTGTTTTCTTCAACACAACAAGGAGGGGTGTCCTAATTAAATATCTGTGTCCACTGCCCAGTGGCCCATTGCATCAGAACTTGGCTCGTAGATGCTGTTTCCAACACGTGGTGCCTCTGAACCCTGATGTCACTGGCTCTCATTACTGATGACCCTTGCTCACCTGTGCCTCTGTTTCCTACACCTCAGAATGCCCCCATGTCAGGATGATGAACTCTAATTTGACCTCAAGTTATTTCTATGCCTATTTTAATAATGACTCACTCAAAAATTATCTGCATTTTTTATATATCTGTCTTGGATCAGGCACAGATTTGATGGCAAAGTATATCATCAAAGAATGTTTAAAAGTGAAAACAATAGTCTTCTTCAGGAGATGTGCCCACAGTCATGGATGAGAAAACTCCATAGTTATAACCTGCTTCCCAAACCATTAAATAATGAGATAACAACCTCAGTTCAGAACGGTTTAAAAATGTCTACATTTGGCTTTGAAATGTTGAAACTTCTGTTCATTATTTTGAACTTGAAATGTTATCTGTGTGAATTCATATTCATGGAAGAAATTAATTAATTATCACTGGTCTTTGGAGGCAAAGCAGCCCATTATTCTTTCCCATCTGTTGAGCAGGGATGAAGGTTGGGAGACCGTCAGGTGCAGAATTAGACTTGGTCCCTGGACACTTGATTCCTGCTGTCCTGCCATTTCAATGCTCATCCTCCTCTGTGCAGACACTCCTGTTTCTTGAGCGACTCTGCTTCAGTTGCACATTTTTAACCACGACTCAGAGATGTGCTTCTAAAAATCAGTATGTTTCTGAGATCTGAGCCTCTGCTTTCTTCACAGGTAGTCTTTGCTCATCCAGCTTGATCGTTGCAGTTGCACTTGACCTTGACTCTTCCTCATCCCTGTTTGGGTTAATTTCCTTTGGATGTGAGGATTCATGTATAAATAAGTCAGCAAAAATGTCCTGGTTATAATTCAAAAATATGGATTACCATGAAAAATGTAGGCCACTCATAGGCCATATTTCTTTTTGAAAATATTGACCTTTATTTTATAATAGTGGTGAAAAACAGTAATAGTAATTGTTTATATTTTCTCTTTAAGAAAACCCAACAAATTCATATATTACACTTGTTTTATATACCACTTGTAAAGTTTAAACCTTCGTTTTTTCTAGATCATATTTTTTCTCCACAGAAAAATTGTAACTGACTGGTTGCTTCATGAAGAGAAAATTTGAGTCAAAAAACATGTTACTCTGAAGTCTCTACTTATTAAAGTTGCACGATATTACATTGGTTCAAATTTATTGTATGTCAGAATTGCCTTCTTTTAAATTTTAATGTAAAGAGAATTAGAATTTTGTTGATTTATAAAGGCAACTTAATTTTAGTAAAAGATTGAGTAAGAGAATGCTTAAACAGGCATTCAACCAGAATTAGTTGTCAGTTTGTTATAAATGACTGGTTTTTAAAGACCTCTAAATGCCTTTGATATAAATCGTAATTTGAAAAATTTTACTGTGTAGAGTAAAATTAGTGCCTTATTAGTTTGTACAACCATACTGATTAAATTGGGGGGGATATTTTTCTTTGGAAAATAGAACACTGTTAGCTTTCAGGTTTTTTTTTTAAATAACTTTGCATAAATTAAAAAAGTGCATATTGTGTTACTCTGTTACTCCCACTAGGAGGCAACAGAGACTATTATATAAGAAAAAGCAAGTATTGATCATTCTTTTGCAGATCTTAGTTCAAATAGGGTGATTTTCTTTGGTTTAAAAGCAGGAGTTTCTGAAATTCTCTGTAACTAAAATAGATCATTAAGTGAGGGGCAGTATTTTTTGACCTTTTCTCAGTCTATAAACATTATTCCAGATACAATTCTAGACTTTATTAGTTCCGGATTTTAACTTAGTAATGGAATGTATCCTAGCTTGTTACATGCATTTCATATCTATTTTATAAACATATTTTATAAAATTGCTTCTAATCAAATCATAATATCTCTAAGTATATTGTTATTCTTTGAAATTATCTTTTAAAAAAATTAGCAGAGAAGCTAAAATTCAGAACTTGTTCTCTTTGGTCAAGATATGAACATTTTCATGAGCTTCCTGGGGGTGCTATTTTCCCTTAAAGTATTCTGGTTAGAGTTTGGGCGATACATGTCTTAGTTCCCTAATTGACCGAAAATGCCTCTGGGGACCTTGCTGTGTCCCTAAGGAAAGCAGTTTTCCTGTGTAGGCCACTCGGACCTTCCGTCCTTCCCATCCTTGGCACTGAGGCTTCCTCTTGTTTCACTGTGGATTACTGGAGCATGTTTTAGACCTAAGTGTCCTAGCTTGTTCCTGCTCGCTTTCTAATGCTGCTTACCTCTCCCTCCAGTCTACACTAAATTGCCATTTTCATTGAAATCCTCATTGTCTAAGAAGCGACCAACTTTAGCTTAAGTCTCTGGATATCCGAATCTTTGAGAGTTACCATTTCCCTCTAAAAGTCTGTTCCAAATAAGGCAAAATTACTAAGTGTCCAATCTCCAGTGGTAAAAATCATAAAGCAATGTTTGTCTTTTTGCTGCCTGTTGTGTTTAGAGTCCTACACTTGCCAAATTTGGCATTCTTATCCATTCTGTTCTCTTCCAAATTCACCTTTTTGTCCGTGTGTCTAAAAAGTATCTTAACCCAGTTTCTTCACCTTAAAAATTCAACCAACCATACCCAGATTCCTTGGTTTCTCTTTCAGCCACCTCCTACCTTCTCCTTTTAGGAAAGCTAGTTGAATTATTTCTCTCCCTCTCATTTTCCTTATGATCCGTTACATACAACTTTTTTTTTTTTTTTTTTACTTTCCTGACTCCAGATTTCCTTTCATCTGTTCTTTTCTTTCCTTCTCTTCTTGTAGATGCAGTTATTAATAAATACATTTCTGTTCTAGGATAAGGGCAAGATGAATTGCCTTTATTTTGCCCACTTTGCCTGTTCACATAAGTTATGGGCTTTTCTGCTGTCACTTCCCAGCGCTGCAGATATTATTTATGTTGGGTTTAGAGCCAGTAGTCCTCTGCTTCTCTTGAGTGTCTTAGATGCTGTTCACTCGGACCACCTAGAGCTGGTCTGCCTCCCGCTGCCGCTTTAGCTCGGGGTCAGCAGTCCACGTGACCGGTTGACAGCAGATGGGAACTTAGTAGCAGCTTTGCAACTCTTGTTGGCTTGCATTTTTCATTGTGCCCTCCTAAGTATCAGTTGCTCTTAACAGACCCTTCTATTCTTACTTTATCTTTGTGTTCTTTTTTTAGCGAGAATATAGAAAGGTTTTTGAGGAAAACAAAGGCACGTATCATTTTGACGTGGATGCTGCGGAACACTTGCACCATAAAGGCAACGCCGTGCTCCAGAGTCAGGTAGGAGGCCTCCCCGCGCGCTCAGCAACGCTCGCTGCCGGCACCTCCGCGGAGGTGCAGCCGCTGGGCGGGGGGGCAGGCATCGCCAGAAAAACCTCAGACCCTGTTCTCGCTCTGTTTATTAGGTTAGGGATGCTTGAACCGTGTTCCGGCAGGCAGGCGTTTCATAATATTATAGTTACTGTACGCAATTTAGAACTTACAAGATATGAGTTGATTAATTAACTAATGGTCAAATCTCATAATGCTGAAAACTTTTATAGTGTACTGGTCATTTTGAGCTGCAGAAGTATAATTTTCCAGGCATGAAGTTTATTATAGTTTTTCAGCTCAGTTGTAAGTGTATTAAAAATGGGAAATTATCTTACCAGTGTATTCTGCCTTAATGTTTCTTTCAATTATGAGATTCTATGTACTCTCTGAAAGAAACTTTTAAAAATATCTTTTTCCTTGAATACATTAAAGTTGATAACTTTTTAAATTCTGAATTTCAGTAATTGAAAAAAAGATATTATTTCCAGCATCTATTAAGATAAAATTTAAATCACTCTTTTAAATAAACCCTATGGAACATAAATTCCATAGTGATTTGATATCTACCTTCATTTATTTAAAAAATATACAAACCAGCTCTCCTTTAAGGTATAAAAGTATACATTTTTTTCTCTTTGCCTTTTTATTTTGTTTCTCCACAATATTTTACCCTAACATAGTGCTCACTTTCATAGTTCACTTTCATTGATCATTCTATTATACCTCTATAAAACAAAAATATTCCTAAAAATAGGAATTAAAAAATTTGTTATATGTCCTGTTACCACAAAGTTCTAAGTTCTGAAAAGATTCTTTTGGATTTAAATACCATTAAAATTATTTTTATTATAATGCAGCTTAAGAACCAATTTCATTAGTAATTTTTATATATAAGGATTTTACTGAAAATACATATCTCAATAAAATGAATCATGATCAAAACTATGAATTTAATTTAAAAAGGTGTATTGCTAAAAAAAGCCAACCACTCTTGCAGCTTGCGGAATATAATTCTAGTTTTTGTTTTTAGGAGATAGAAAATATTGATCATTTTATGAACTGAAATAGATAAAGATTGGTTGCAATGAGTAAATAATTCATGGTATGATCTGATTAAATAATGCTTAGCAAAATTGAAGGAAGTCACATAAAAGCTCTGTGTGTGTTTCACTCCGCGTCTGTGGGAAAATTCAGCAGTCCTGAAGAACACTGTCCTTCCTTTGTCAGAAAGGCAGACTGTCACAGCTCTGGTTTTCTTCTTGTTCATGATTTACTGATAGGCATCAAAGTTATCACAGTGATCTCTCTGTCTCTTTTCTCCTCTGTCTCGGCCTCTTTGTGTCTTCTCTCTCTATGTATCTATGTACATATGTATCTATGTCCCTATACATGTGTGTGTATTAATGGCATGTGTGTTTACATGTATAACTCCACATGTGATATATATCTATCTATCCCATCTGTTTACATATACAAATCCTAGAACTACATTATTCTAAACCATTCATATCCCTTAAAAACTTTAATGTTACCTGTTTCCTTTCTTTGTATATCATTAACCACAGGGAACCTAGTGATCAGATGGCCAGAACATTGTGCTTTTTAGAAAATAGAGTGATCGATTTTGCACATATATTTATTTTACTTTGTTTGTGTAAGGGCTTGTGAGCTTTATGTGCCATTTATACTTTTTTTTTATGAAGGTGAAGTACAAAGAAGCGTATGAGAAAAATAAGGGAAAATCGATGCTTGAATTTGTTGAGACACCGTCATATCAAGTTTCAAAGGAGGCTCAGAAGATGCAGAGTGAGGTGAGTCTTTTTGTTTTGCTATCAACTACTTATTGCAAATTTGATGGTTTAGTGCGTCCGGAAGAAAGTATACTGCACTAGCCAGACCAAGGGATCTGCACTATAGACCCAGGCATCTAGTCCAGGTCATTGATTTTTTTTTTCCTGGCTCTCAGTTTCCCAGTTTTTCCCATTTGGCAAATATGAATACTAGGCCAGGTGAGCTCTTGCATTCTGTGATGAGAAAATTGACACTTTCAGGCTGTGGCCATGTAAAATTATGATGAGCAGATAAAAACTAAAAGGAAAATGAAGGGCTGGTTCCTTTAGTTACCTTTTTTTGGTAATGAAAATAGAGCTAACATTTGTTAAGTACTTACTCTGTGCTAGGTGACAGGCTGAATGTTTTATATATGTTGGCTCATTTAATCCTCTCAAGGTAATGATGCTAGGTAGGTATATTCCTAGACTGATAATGCATCCATTGAAATTAATTGTCTTACCTAAAATTACCTATCTAATAAGTGCTAGTGGGTAAAATTCATAAATGATTCTCTTTTTCCTGTTAATTTATTTAACTGATTCTCCCCCTACCCCTGGCTAATAATCAGTGACATCAGAAACTTTCAAGGAAGTTTCAAGGCATCAAGAGAAGAGATCATTTATAAGTTTTTTTTTCTACTTATCCATTTAATTCTCTACTTAAGATAATGCTAGGTCACATCCACATAGTCACCTGAAACTGGTTCCTGTCTATCCCAATGAGATTTCTTCTGTTGTTTTTTTGGGGGGGCACAGGGGGTGAGGGTGGGCAGAGGGGAATCAGACACCAGACACAAATGGTTTTGTCTACAGACACATCCAATTTCTGTGGGTACAACCAAGTTTTTATTTCAAAGGGACAGAAGTAGTGGGCAGTTACTATCAGCTGGTTACAACCACAGTGCTAGACTCCAGGCATGCTCAATGGGCAAATCTTTTCTAGTTTTTAAAAACAACATCAAAACAGGGCGGCATGATAATTTATTTCTTCTTTTTATTTGGCTGCACTGCGTGGCTTGTGGGATCTTTGTTCTCTGACCAGGAATTGAGCCCTGGCCTTGGAAGTGGAAGCACCGAGTCCTAACCACTGGACCTCCAGGAAATTCCCAAGAAATGATAATTTCTAGACAGCAAAACCCTCCTAGGAATTTACTAAACATTACATGTGCTTTGTTGAAATGTTATGATACATCTTCTCAGACAAAGGGCATGCAGATTACTGTGGCCTGTTGAATTTCAGAATTGTTTAATTTCTTCTTCAGGGGAGAGAGGAGAAAATAATTACTTGTATTTTTCATATCTTGTTATTTTCTTGAGCCAATAAAGGTGGAATTTGATCAAGAATGGCTCAGTGACTGTTTTACCTGAATCAGTCAGTTCTTTTTAAGTGAATTGACGGAGCAGGTAAACGATCAAAATTCAAAAGCCCTATGAAAACTCACATTTAATGGGATGACTCACTGGAATATCTTTTGTTCTAGTCTGTTTGGGCTGCTCTAACAAAGTACCACAGACTGGGTAGCTTAAGCAATAGAACCTTATTTCTCATAGTCGAGGAGGCTGGAGGTCTGAGGTCAGGGTGCCAGCGTGCTGAATTCTGGGCTGCAGACTGCTGCCTTCTTGTGTCCTCACATGATGGAGAGCAGGGAGGGGAAGGAAGCAGGCTTGTTAGTGACTCTCTGAAGGACGTGAATCCCATTCATAGTCTCTCATGTATGGTGGCCTCAGCTAATCCTCATCACGTCCTGAAGGCCCCACCTCCTAATGTCCTAATGTTGTGGGGAGGTAGGGGATCAACATACGGGTTTTGGAGGGGCATATTCAGTCCACAGCACCTTGTCTGCGTTCTGAGAACAGTACATAAAGTACTGTATATATCCTTCACATCACCTTCTTCTCTTTCATTGCTAGTTGCTGTTAGTGCCCATTCGTGTCCGTCATTGCTAGCGCCAGATTTCAAATTAATTTCCCTCTGTCTTGTTGTCAGTGAACCACAGCCCAGATAAAAGCTCTGCTTTCATGAGCCATTTGGGTTCTCTGGAAGTTTAAGACTATATGACGTTGTCAGGTAAATTCACCTGAGAGACACAGGTCTCAAAAATCATGTTACTTTTCTGACAACAACGTGCAGAAGGAGCTACTGGTGTCTCAGGATTACCCTCGTTCTCTCCTGGCCCTGCTGACTCCACTTCCCCGGACCTCTTGCTCAGTCACGGGAATACCCACGCTGAGGACGCCGGTACCATTCTGGTCTCACGGTTCCTTGATTTTTTTCCTGTACTAGTTCACTTACTTTCTTCTCACCAAGAAATCCTGGAATGTAAATGCATGATTAATATATCCTAATGTTGCATTTCTGTATTAGGAATGATGGTAGCATATGATCTGAGATATTATGTTAAGGTTGTTAGTAGGAAGACTCAGAGGTGATAGAATTATATAAGAAAAACATCGATTTTGTTCCAGGAACACTTGTTCTGTTATCTTTTCAACAGTCACTGGTATTTTCTAAATTTAAAATTATGTGGTCTTACTTTACAGAAAGTTTACAGAGAGGATTTTGAGAAGGACATTAAAGGAAGGTCATCAATGGATTTAGACAAGACTCCAGAGTTTTTACATGTAAAGTACATCACCAACCTTCTGAAGGAGGTATGGTCCTACTATTTACTCTATAATTCTGCAGAAGAAATTTAAAGAAATAACCCAGAAAATATGCACTAATCAATTCTCTACTAATTCTCTAATTCAGTGTTTGAGTTATTCATCCATTACTCTTTCATTCACATTGACCTTCACTAATACAGTTTTATGTTTTCATTAAAAACAGGAAAGTGTTAATATTTCCATTTAATGTTGAAGGACGAAATTACCCAGATTTCCTTGAAAAACTTGAAAAATACTTTGATTTTATGTTTGGCTTATAGCTTAGCAGCCCTATAAGTAGTTTTATAGCTTTACAGCAGTTAGTTTTTTAAAAAAATATTTTCAGTGTGGATGAGGTTAGCTGGATTCTCTCAAATTTAGTTATTATAAACCACATATTAGAACCAGCTTTTTCTGTAACTTCTCTGCAGCGTTCTTATGACATTTGATATCAGAAATGAGGTGATGTGTGAAGGTCTGGATAAATGGTACATTTATAAGTGGCTTGTGTTCTAAGTAGGGAAAAAATAATATATTTAGCACATACAGCATAAGAATTCATTTCCATTTTTCATTTTATACTCAGCAGCATTTCCCCCCAACCCCAAACTTAGTGGTACATTTTGGCTCACAATGTTATTAAATTTGTTGAACATTAAGGCCCTCAAATCTAACAATTAAAAATATCATGTTCACAGTTTAAAAGTTTTGTTTTTGTTTCTGCTTTTTTTTTTTTAATAGTTTCTAAGTAACTTGGAACTCTTTCAGTTCTTTGTTTAAATAGTTTCTCTTTACATTAAGAGAAAGCATCAGAGAACTCCATTTCATCCTAAATTTTGAGCAGAAGAAACTATCCCTGAAAGAAGTGTCTTAAACCAGTGGAACAGAGTATAATTACCTGCATAGATGTTAATCATCATGAACTTCTTCTTTAATAACAAAACACCAACTGGCTTTAGCATTTAACTACTCATAGAAATTTAATGTGATTCACTGTTGTAATGTATGCTGGCCTATCATGGAAGAGAATTCTTGCTACCCTATCTCTTCTCACTTCTAGTTCCTATGAAATTTTTTGAAGTTAAAGGGTGATCATGTGACAACTTCCTGCGATTATTGTCTTCTATTTAAATAATATGCACTATTTACATGAATTTTTTAAAAGAGAGTCTTTTTATTATTTACATACAAATGAAAATGTGAGATCTATTTTGAGAATTGTAAATGACTTTAATATACATACTATTGCCATTTTCTTTTATTTTTCTTTGTGAATGAATCTTATTTTAGACTTATTGATTCAGAATGTATGCATCAGTATAAGAAAAAAGCCCAGAGACTATGATTAAAAATCTTTTAATTAAGTTAGTGATACTGATATCTAATTTTAAAAAGAGACTCATGACTTAATGAAATTGTGACTTCGTTTTAAATGTGTAAGCATTTAGCTTCAAATTGTCTTTGCATTCTTTATGGTTTTTGCATTGCTGTTGTCATATAATGTATCTTTTTATGCTTAATTTTATTCCCTCAGTTGTCCTTGACACTGGTGTAGCAAGTATTTTTATTTTCATTTTGTCCCTGTGAAAATCAAGGCTCAGTTACTTAAAGTCCTCTTGAAGGTCACAAGACCAACAAGTGAAAGAATCCAGGTCATTTGACTCCAGAGCTCTTTCCAAAATTACATGCAGGTCATTACAATGTCTTGTAGGCTATTAGTTAAGCAGAGGACCAGCTAATTTAATTAAACTGGACAAAGAGAAAATAACATCAAATGAACCCCTAGAATTAACTAGAATATGATTTCTTATCCTTAAAGGAAGTCTCATCTTTCATCTGACAAGTTAGTCATAAAGGCAACTTAACTGAATTGAATTAAGATATACATTGTTTTCATAATTCAATTAGTAAGAAGACAAATTCATTAGCACAAACCAAAAAAAACCATATTATATGTACAGATTAAAGACATTTGGATCTACTTAAAATATTATGTTAAAATGGGTGAAATTCAGACTATGTATTATCAATTTGTAGGAAATTATTTGGTTTTACATATCTTCGAATAAAATGGAAACAAAAAATTGGCTAAATCAGTCCTTTTGATTTTTGTAATTTTTCACTCTTTTCCAATTATGTTCTTTTAATGATTCATATTTTATAGACAGCTTTCAAAGAAATACTTCAAGTAATTAGTAAGAAGCATGCATTCTTAAGACCTTCCTTACCGTTTAAAGGGAAGAGGGGTGGGGTGGGAAGGGAGATGGGGGCGAGATTCAAAAGAGAGGTGGTATATGTATACCTTTGGCTGATTCATGTTGAGGTTTGACAGAAAACAGCAAAATTCTGTAAAACAATTATCCTTCAATAAAAAATAAATTTTAAGAAAGGGAAGATATCTTTTAAAAATATGGCTCCAATATGGTGCCAAAACATGTGGGAAGACAGGATAAAAGAAAAAAGATTGATAGTATTGGAAACCACACAACCATGACTAAAAGAGAAAATGAAGTATCTGTAGGAAATAAAGAGCATGAATGCTTGGAAATCTGGTTCATTCCTTTCTAGAAATATTTTCTTTCTGTGGTCTCTGGAAACACATGTAAAACAGTATATAAATTAAAGAGTTTCCCAGTAAATTTCAAACAGTAATATTCTTGTTTCATAGAAAGAATATAAAAAGGATTTGGAAAATGAAATAAAAGGGAAAGGAATGGAGCTTAATTCCGAAGTACTTGATATTCAAAGAGCAAAACGAGCATCTGAAATGACTAGTGAGGTGAGTTCATTTATTTAACAATTGAGAATATATGAATTTTCAGCTGATTTCCTTATCTGTAAGTCTTTCTCAGAGATTATACAGTTGACCTTTGGACAAAATGGACTTAAACTGTGCAGGTCCACTTATACATACTTTTCAATTGTAAATTCTGCAATCCTCCACAGTCCATGATTGGTTGAATCTGTGAATGCTGAGGAACCTTGGATGTGGAGGAACCTCTCATGTGGAGGGCTGATGATAAGTAATAGGGGAATTGACCCTCTTGTTGTCTGTGTTAACCGTATATAAATGTTCTGCAGCTTTTATGTGTAAGATGGTAATAAGCATTATGTCCTAGTAATCTTTTTGCAACCAATGAATTTTTTTTTAAAAGAAGGATGCTCACCATCTCCTGTCTATATAGTATGAGAAAAATGAACATTTCCTTATTTCAGAAAAAATTCTATATACTTAACCAAAATAATTGAATAAGATTTAATGTCATCTTTTAAACTAGTGAAAGGCAGATTAGGAAGGTGGTCTGTTAGTAACTACAGTTTAAAAGTTCACATGATCACTGGCTGTCCCAGTTCTTGGCTAGCTACTGAGTCCACTTAAACCTCTTTATAAAATGAAAGTGGCCATTACTCACTTTACATGAAATTTTTTAAGAATGAAGTGCCTCTGAAGTGCTGTAAGTCCTTTTATCTCATTACTTTGTTAGCAAATAATGACACTGTCTTTGAGGAGAGTCTAGCTGACTTTAACAGTGAAGAAATTTAAGACTTTATCCACATATGTCAATAAACCATGGTAATGATAATGATGATCACAATGATGATACTGATGTGACCGTATTAGTTAGGTTGCAAATGATCGAAACCCAAGTCAAACCTGATTAAGAAACTGTTTTGGTTTAAGAACAGAGAAATCTGAGGATCACATTCAGGTTGGAATTTGAATACTGTCCCTTTTCCTTCATCTCTCTCTTCTGTTATCTTCACTCTTGCTTTGCTCTTGAGAGGCTGTTTCTATGTGATGGCACCTCTTCACGACAGTCATGTGTGACTCTTTGTGACCCCATGGACTATATAGTCTGTGGAATTCTTCAGGCCAGAATACTGGAGTGGGTAGCCTTTCCCTTCTCCAGGGGATCTTCCCAACCCAGAGATCGAACCCAGGTCCCCCGCATTGCAGGTGGATTCTTTACCAGCTGAGCCACAAGGGAAGCCCAAGAATACTGGAGTGGGTAGCCTATCCCTTCTACAGTGGATCTTCCCGACCCAGGAGTTGAATCGGGGTCTCCTGCAGGCAGATATTTTACCAACTGAGCTACCAGGGAAGCCCCCTCTTCATGACAGGGTAACTCATCTCTGTGGCCACTAATCCCAGTAGGAAGTGAGCATCTGTTTGCTTACAATACGATTAAGGTCTAAGGACTGGGTCTTACTGAGCCACCTTCTGTCTTGTGCCCAGACTCAACCCAGTCATTCTCTCTGGAGTCAGAGGAGTGTCACGTGCTGATGATCTGGTATGGTTCTCAGGGTCACCACTGTTCAGCTCACTTTCTAGTAGTTTAATGGTGTTTTAAGTATAAAATATTCTAAATTGATATGTGTTTTTTAAAGATTTATATTCATCTTTGGCTTACGTTTTTTACATAAATTAAAAGAACTATTAAAAGCATTTTAGTGGAATTGAAAATATATGTAGGAAAAATCACACTCACCCCAGAACAACCCACCCAGAGTTGATGGATTAAGGGAGATTAGAGGTAATTCCTTAAGGGAAAATTGTGGAACTTTTTGCCAGAAGAGGCAGAAACAACACTGTCCACCATGATATCTTTGACTAACTTTATCTATAAGGTTATAGATAAGGTTATCTATAGCAGTAATTTTCTATAAATTTTTTTCTGTTGTGGGTGATATATCTAGTGACATTCAGAGTTCAATTTTGTAAATTACTTATCAGTAATACATGGGAAAGGTTTTTCAAGCTCTCAGTGGCAGAGTTCATCCAAAGAGAGTTGATGGCAAGACAGTGCCAGGAGCACCAATAAACCAGGCCTTAGCATGTGGATTTAGGAGTAAAAAACTGGAAAAAAGCTCTCAATTACTGAAAACGCACTCTGTTCTGGGCAGTAGGCTACTTGCAGTCTCAGCGATCCTCACAGTGATCCTGCACAGAGGAACTATAATCCTCATTTTGCAGATGAGTAAACCAGAAATGTGAAGAAACAGTTCCAGTATCACACACGTGGCCACGAGTGCTCTGACCACAAAGTCAGTCTTCTTTCTAAAACATCCACTCAATTAAACTTGCCTTCCGATCCTTCTGGCCCCAAGACAGTTGTCACTGAAGATTGTCACCTGGCAATTGCCTTTATATAGCAAAAATCTTGAGAGTGTATATACTCTTCTTCAGTGAGGATAGTGAGTATAGTTCTAAGCAGTTCAGAAAATTTAGGTCTAGATGATCGTTCATAGTACAAAGTAAGCTCTGTTTTCTTCTTTTAAAAAAAAGAAAGACATGTTTAGCTATTTTTGGTATCATTGAATACAGATATGTCTTTGTCCTCTCAGTGTCTGAGTATTGCAAAATGTTGCTTTTTTAATAGAAAGAATACAAGAAAGACCTGGAATCAGAAATTAAAGGGAAGGGAATGCTAGTTGGCACTGACACCCTTGGAATTCAGCATGCCAAAAGAGCTTCCGAGATAGCGAGTGAGGTGAGTATTGAGAGCGAGTGACGTAGACCTGGAGGCTCCTGTTTTGGAACTTAACAAATCATAATAACAAACTGATTAATACATGGACTTTTTCAAAGCTTTCTGTGACTAGTTTAACAGTTTGAAACGGAAACCATTCACAATCATCATGCTTACTGGGAAAATTCACAGTTTCTGCTTTGCTCATTAACTTTAATATGTCGAAGAAAACTTGGAGAAGGGCGTTTTAATAGAACACACAGACACAGACACGAATACACTTTTAAACTTTATCCCCTAATACAAGTTTCATGTTAATTTTACTGTATGATTAATATCTTCATACCATTTTTTTTTTTTTTTTGAGGATGGATCATGTGCTGCTTGGCACATTTCATTTCCAGCTATGTGAGCAGAACTTGAAAATCACACATTGAGATTGTAACATGACAGTGATGCTATTTTTGTTTGTTTGGTTACGTGTTCTCAAAATATGCTCTGTTGACCTCAACAGTGTGTCTGAAATTTCTGTAGAATCAGCATTTTGTGTTGAAGTTCTTTCATCTAAAACCATTTCTTCTTCATGTAATACATGAACGACAGGATATTGAAGTTTTGTCTTAGATGCTATGAAGTGATAGATATAAAATAACAAAGTTGTAGGAATCAGATCTTACATGTATTTTTCGAATGAAATAGCCCAGAATCAGTTCTACATCTCTTGAACTCCCTCAGAAATTTTGAAAATATAGAAGGGCCACTGGAGCAGAGAGTGTTTGGGAAGAGATGATTTAAAAGAAACACGTGTAAAGTGAAAGTTGGGGTGCAGGCTAAGGGGTGCAGCTCCCATACCTCAAGGCTGGCTGGGGTTGAGGCTCCAGTCGCACTACTCTGAGAGCTATGATGTGACATTTGCATTTCGGCAGAGCTGCCTTAGGACTGACTCCCACTCAGGGAATCTGGAGGCTGAGAAGTAGCTGAATAACTACCAGGGGAGTTACTGCTGTGCTGAGATCTGCCTCCATCCCCAGGGTTAGATACTGGCCAGGGGAATGGAATGGTGATAACTTTGTTTCAGATACAGAAACTAGGGATGGCCTAGAATTCTTGACCAAAAGGGATTCCATTTAGAAATGGTGGGAGTGGGGTGGGAGGATGCATGCTGAGCAGAGACTTCAAAACCTTCTGCCCCTAATTCTACCCCTAATTCTGTCATCCTCCTGAGAGATAGCCATTGTTAGGAATTTTCTGTAGAGTCTTCCAGATCTGTTTTTCTGTGTATATAGATAACTATGCATTTGTGCATAAGGAACTGAAAAAAACCTTAAATAAATATGATGTACTTTGGGCTTGCTTTTCTCACTGAATATTATGGACTCTTTTCCATGTTCAGTTCAGTTCAGTTCAGATCAGTTACTCAGTCGTGTCCGACTCTTTGCAACCCCATGGACTGCAGCATGCCAGGCCTCCCTGTCCATCACCAACTCCCAGAGTTTACTCAAACTTTTGTCCATTTAGTCGGTGATACCATCTAACCATCTCATCCTCTGTCATCCCTTTCTCCTCCTGCCTTTAATCTTTCCCAGCATCAGGGTCTTTTCCAGTGAGTCAGCTCTTCGCATCAGGTGGCCAAAGTATTGGAGTTTCAGCTCCAACATCAGTCCTTCCAAAGAATATTCAGGACTGATTTCCTTTAGGATGGACTGGTTGGATCTCCTTACAGTACAAGGGACTCTCAAGAGTCTTCTCCAGCACCAAAGTTCAAAAGCATCAATTCTTCAGTGCTCAGTTTTCTTTACAGTCCAACTCTCACATCCATACATGACCACTGGAAAAACCATAGCTTTGACTAGACGGACCTTTGTTGGCAAAGTAATGTCTCTGCTTTTTAATATAGTCTAGGTTGGTCATAACTTTTCTTCCAAGGAGCAAGTGTCTTTTAATTTCATGGCTGCAGTCACCATCTGCAGTGATTTTGAAGCCCCCCAAAATAAAGTCTGTCACTGTTTCCACTGTTTCCCCATCTATTTCCCATGAAGTGATGGGACCAGATGCCATGACCTTAGTTTTCTGAATGTTGAGTTTTAAGACAACTTTTTCAGTCTCCTCTTTCACTGTCATGAAGAGGCTCTTTAGTTCTTGTTCACTTTCTGCCATAGGGTGGTGCATCTGCATATCTGAGGTTTTTGATATTTCTCCCGGCAATCTTGATTCCAGCTTGGGCTTTATCCAGCCCAGCGTTTCTCATGATGTACTCTGCATATAAGTTAAATAAACAGCATGACAATATACAGCCTTGACATACTCCTTTTCCTATTTGGAACCAGTCTGTTGTTCCATGTCCAGTTCTAGCTGTTGCTTCCTGACCTGCATACAGATTTCTCAAGAGGCAGGTCAGGTGGTCTGGTATTCCCACTTCCTTCAGAATTTTCCACAGTTTATTGTGATCCACACAGTCAAAGGCTTTGGCATAGTCAGTAAAACAGAAGTAGATGTTTTTCTGGAACTCTCTTGCTTTTTCAGTGATCCAGCGGATGTTAGCAATTTGATCTCTGGTTCCTCTGCCTTTTCTAAATCCAGCTTGAGCATCTGGAAGTTCATGGTTCATATACTGTTGAAGCCTGGCTTGGAGAATTTTGAGCATTACTTTACTAGCGTGTGAGATGAGTTCAATTGTGCAGTACTTTGAGCATTCTTTGGGATTGTCTTTCTTAGGGATTGGAATGAAAACTGACCTTTTGCAGTCCTGTGGCCACTGCTGAGTTTTCCAAATTTGCTGGCATATTGAGTGCAGCACATTCACAGCATCATCTTTCAGGATTTGAAATAGCTCAACTGGAATTCCATCACCTCCATTAGCTTTTTCTGTAGTGATACTTCCTAAGGCCCCCTTGACTTTGCATTCCAGGATGTCTGGCTCTAGGTGAGTGATCACACTGTTGTGATTATCTGGGTTGTGAAGATTTTTTTGGTATAGTTCTTCTGTGTATTCTTGCCACCTCTTCTTAATATGTTCTTTTCCATGTTACTTCATGTAATTCTACCTCGTTGTTATAGAAAAACTGTGTTCTGTAACATGGATATAAATATGCAACCATTTGCCTTTAAAGTCCTATAGGCATTACCACATGTCAATGACACTTAAATATATTATAATAGGGACTTTACATAACATACTGAAAATCCTCATTTTTTTCCTTGGATCTGCTTCCTTCTTTCACCCCTACCTTTACAAGTGGTATCAGTGAAATCCCAGAAGTTACTTTGATTCCTCTTGTCAGCAAGTTTTATTGACTCCACAACCATAATGATTTCCTAGGTCCATCTACCTCTCCCCACTTTTGTCCAAGCCACCATCTCTATCTCCTGGATCATTGCAGTAGCTTCCTAAACAAGATTCTGCTTCCAACGTTGACCTCATTCTCTACCCAGAAGCCAGAACAATCCTTGAAGAGTTAAGTGTTCTGATTTCTCCCACTGAAAACCCTCCAGTGGTTTCCAGTCGCTGCAGTGTGGGCACCGTACTCCTTGCTCTGGTGTGGTGCCATACGCCCCCTCCCGCTCGTTCTCAAACCACTGTTCCCTTCTTCCCTTGCTCATTGTATTCTAGCCTTCAAGGCTCCAGGCTGGCTGCACCTCCACAAGTTTTATGGTCTCTGTATAGCTCTGTTTCTTCCTGAAACTCCTTCCCCTTGTCTTTGCATGGCTGGCTCTTTCTTGTCCTTCCTTTATTAAATTTATTAGTACTTCCTTATGGTGGCCTCCTTGGGCTTCTGAGTAACTGACTATCTAGCAACTATCAAATCACTACTTATATTTTCTGTTATTTTTGTTATTATGAAGACAGTGCAATATCCAGTATTCTTTCAAAGTCCTGGATTGGACTATGGGGGCGGGATGGGGAATTTGGAGCTGGAGAAGAGTCTTCAAAACCATCTTCATGGGACTGAACTTGAAGCCAAAAGAAAGTGTACTTTCTCTGGAGAAAATAATGTGGAAAGAACAGAAATTTTGCATTTCACACTTTTACCTAAGAATCTTCTATGACCTATTCCTTTTATGACAAGTTGGAGTGTTGCATGTTTCCTTAGAATGGTAATACATTAGTTTATTCAGAGATAGACTGATTGAGATGTCTCTGTATACTTCGGGACTGTATTTAGTTGACACTTGAACAACACAGGACATTAATTCCCGTATAATTTGCGGTCTGCTCAGTATATCCATGGTTTCTCCACACCCACAGGTTGAAACAACCACAGACCATGTAGTGCTGTGGTAGTTACTATTGAAAAATATAACCATAAAGTGAAGCTGCACAGTTCAAACCCATGTTTTTCAAGACTCAGACTCACTAGGAAAATGGTGCATTTTGGTTATTGAGAACCCACAGGAAGAACAGGCCTTGAAGAGTCAGCTGTACTATGGCCCAGGCCAATTCTGGTGATGCTGTGTCTTTGCCATCCAGAGTCTCATTTGCATGTAATTATAGCTATGTTGCATTTTGCTCCAATGACAGGTTCTCAAGTCCTTTTCAACCAGACTTCAGGACTTTGCTATATAGTTCAGCGTTTGTTTTTTCAAGTAAAGTGAATGTGCTATATTGTTACACAGATGACCTCTCACAGTTCAACTTTCCTGGTACCAGTGGGCTTGACCATGTGACTTTCATTAACAAATCTGACTCAGGCTCTTGGAACATAGATGTCATCATGTTTTTCTTTTAAGTTTTTCTAAGTTGTAAGGTATTTTATTATGCATCAATATTAGCTGATGTGACTAGAGTCCATGTAGTCTATTTATGTGCTTTTGAATGCTTTTAGATTTGGAAATTCATACTGGAAATATTAAATGACATATTTCTACCATAGAATTTTGGTGGTAATCTATGATCAATACCTCAGTTTCTACATATATTGTCTTTCAAATGAAGTGTTTTGCTTTGGGGTCTTAGCTAAAAACAGAGCTTTTTATAGGCATAGTGATAATTCAATATTGTTAGTTTGAAAGTTAAACATTTTTACTTGAGTGTTTAACTTTATTATTATTTCACTTCAGGAAAGTGAAACTGAGACTGTAAGTCAGTGAAAATAGGCAGATTTATGGGTAGCAGACTTATGGGTAGATAGTAAATAGCATTTCTCTAGATTGAAATTTTTGTTTACGACTTCTCTAAATTTACAACATCACAAATAAGCAAAGCAAAATTTACTTTATAGTGTGGAATCACAAATCTTGAGTATGTCAGCATAATAGGAAATAATTGTTTTTGAAGAAATTTAATAGGATATAGTCAGTAGTTGCCTTTTAATATAATTTTCATTGAAGAATAACATACATACAGAAAAATGCTCATTTATAGGAATAAGAATAATCAGTAACTTTAAAATGTGACAGGAGTATCTTAAGACAGTTGTGTGTGTGTAATCATGACATTTTATAGGTAACAGATAACCCAGCTCAAAAAAGCAGATAATTTTTATTGTTCTTGTAACCCACCAGTAGAGGAATTCTTGGCCATGGCTTAGTCTAGGACTTACACAGTGTGATTCTGTTTTAGTTTCTGACTTCCTCTTCTCAGGCAGGCTTTCTTCTCCCATTTGCAAGGAGGCGCATGGCAGCTCCCAGGGCTGCAAACTTCTCCATTCATGTCCAGAAGGAAAGAAAAGTCTCTTGAGATATTGTGTGGAAAGCGAAACATTCCTTTTCTTAAATGTACCAATCGTGAAGGGCCAGGGGTGGGGTATAACGATTTTCTTCAGCCCAGTAGAGTCCTTGCACTGGGGCCAGTCTCAGCCAAGTTGGAGGGCTTAGAACAGGAAGCAGCGAGTTGCCCAGTGACAAATCAAGGAGCTAATGAAGGAAAAACAGGAGTGAGATTCCAGGAGGCAACCAGCAATTATTCACTACAGAATGAGATACAACAATGTTTAAAAATCAATACATATTTAATTAAATGTTTTCAAAGTATAACATTTTGTCAACTAGTCAGTAGCAATGTAACACATGTATTATAAAGTTACATATATATTATCTTCCATGAGAGATGTAATTATACTTTAGTATAGTCTATTTAATATGAATTGGGGCTTCTGCCAGTAAAGATGAAAAGAATATACCAATGGCCATACCAAAGCACATGAAAGGATGCTCAGCATCATTACCATCAGTGAAATGCAAAAGAAAGCCATAGAGATGTATTACTTCACACCCACTAAAAGGCCAGGATAAAAAAAAACACAGATTATAACAAGTGTTAGTGAAGTTGTAGAGAAGTTGGAACCCTTCTTATGTATTGTTGTTAGGATTGTAAGACGGAATACTCACTTTGGAAAACAGTTTGGCAGTTCCTCAGAAGGCTAAACAGAGTTACCATATGACCCAGCAATTTCACTTCTAGGTTATATACTCAAGAGAAATGAAAACTTATGAGATGTGACATTTTTACACTCACATTTTATTGATATTCATTGAATTATATATTAACCAATATTTTATCAATTTATTGAAATATAAAATATTTTCCTTCACCTCCCTCTGTTTCCTTTCTTAAGTCAGGTTAGTAGAAAAAAAGTTGCCTGAGTCTTTGTGGTCACTCCAAGTTGTGTTCTGCCACAAATTAAGTCTTTGTCATTTCCTAGAAAAAAAGAAGTGAATTTAGGTCCAGTTTATTTCTAAAAGCCATGATCTTGACATCAAAAATGACATCAAGTTTTTCAACGCAGATTTTCAAATTATTATAAGGCCCTAATTTCAGGTTTTATTTTCTGCAGAAAGATTATAAAAGAGATCTGGAGACTGAAATTAGAGGGAAAGGCATGCAGGTGAGCACAGACACTCTTGATATCCAGAGAGCCAAGAAAGCATCTGAAATGGCCAGCCAGGTAAGAAACTAATGGGACAAAGTTTAAAACAAACACATCAAATTGTATACAGAAGAGATATAAATGGTGTTTCCACATGTGTGACATTGAGATTCAAACGTGTAAATGTCTGCATTGCTATGGAAGGCCATGCAAAGCTCTGAAGATTGTTTTCTGTTCTTTTAGAAAGAATATAAGAAAGACTTAGAAAATGAAATTAAAGGGAAAGGAATGCACGTGAGCATGGATATCCCAGATATGCTTCGAGCCAAGAGGGCATCTGAAATCTATAGCCAGGTTGGTAGAGAATGAAGATGCTCAGGATAATATATTCTAATATTCCATCACCTTCTGCTCTGTGTGTCTCTATGATTTGTGTCTTTTTGAGGGCTTTCTATTCAAATTCAATGCAGTCTATTATAAAGTAACCACTGACCAAACTTGATTATCTCAATAATGAAAGAGACAACTGCTGTAGATTCAGCTCAACAAACATTATTGAGCATCAGAGCACCCCTATTAGGTCCCTCTGTTTTGAGTCCAAAACAGAGTCTTGTTTTGACCTTTTTATTTCCATTTTTTTATTCCATTGTGAACTTGGCTCTAATGCTTATCCTGCAAAAACATACAAAGAATTTTCTTTTATCTACTTCATCATGCATATTTTAATTTAAATAAACAACTTAAACTAAGAATAAGTTAAACTGTACCAAGGTATAAGGTGAAATTGAAGATTAACCAAAATTTAACGTAAGATCTAAGTTTTGTTGATAAAATTTATTTGCCAAGTATATCTGTGACAAATCTGCCAGAAAACTGGATGTAAGAGAAATAATGACCACAAAAGAAAGTATATAATGGAAGAAAAAAGTTATTGATAAAATCTGATTTGGGCAAAGTTATTCATTAGTGAATAATTTATTTGCTTTAATATTTGATATAAAAAGAATGAATCCCAATGGAAAAGTAGTATAGGGGAATGATAAAAAAAAGGCAATGAAGAAATTGAATTTGGCTAATGGGGTTTATGTTGCAATAATTTTTAACAAAATTTGACCAAATTTGTCAAAATTCTGACTAACAAGCAAGGAATTGAAACATCCACTGGTTCAAAAATGCGAGTGTCACAGAACTCAGGTTTAGGGGCTAGTCATGCAAGGATTCAGTATTGAGAGACAAGTGGTGAGTAAAAGGAAAGATCGCTTTACTGAGGAGGTCAGCAATCCTGGGGAGAAGGTGGACTCATGTTCCAAAGAACCAGCTGTCCCCTGCTATCAGGGGCAGGAGTTTTTAAAGGGGAACTTTCGGGGTGTATAGGCAAAGGGAGTTGGTGATGGACAGGGAAGCCTGGCGTGCTGCAGTCCATGGGGTTGCAAAGAGTCGGACACGACTGAGCAACTGAACTGAGGCAAAGGGAGGGGGGCTGTGAGCAGAGAAGAAGAGTCAGTTCTGACAGTCGTTTTGAAATTGATCACGTGGTGGTCTGGTCAGTGTCATCTTGATTGTTTTAAGTGCAGTTAATCTTCAGTTCCAAGACTGGTTTGTTCCCATTTCCTTGAGTCCATTTGTCAAAATTGTGGCAGCTTATGTCATGGCTATAGTCTGTTTCATCATGTAGTTTTAACTTCTTCCACCTGGTGGAGGTTTCAGCATTTACAAAACAGGTCAAAGGATATGGCTGAAGATATTCTCTATAGCTCTTGAGGAAGAACTAAAGGTCCTTGACTTTGTTTAATGACTACATTTTATTTGGTCTTGTTTCATTGCTTTCCTTTGTTTCCATATTTCTAAATTCTCTGATTAAATTTATTCTTTAAAGTTTTTCTGTAGACAAGAGGCAGGATTTGGGGGTAATGGGGGAGTGGAGTCTCTCCCATGGGGTCCCCATGGGGGACCTGCTCCATTTCAAGGGTATCGTGATGCCAGAATTAAGCATTTATCAAAGGAGCTGCCTGCTTCTCAGCCTTCTTCAGTGACAGAGCAGTTGGGATGTCCTGAAGTGTGTTCATCTGTCCTCAGTGTCTCATGATGGCACACGAACTTGGAGAAGTTGACACTAGTTATATCAGCTAAACTAAAAATCATAAATTCTTAAAACGGGCATATTGCCATTTGATTCGGTGGAGAAAAGTTGGCAAACTCATTCATGCATTCAGCAGATACTTCTTGAGCACCCTTTACCTGCAAAAGTAGACATGGATTTTTGCCTTTGGGGAACTACTGAGTAATCTAATTATCAAATAATCGTGCATATATAATATGACAAATTATATGTCCTACTAGAAAGTAAAGATAACAAGAGTAAACCCTTCCCATAGGAAGTGGTGCCTGAGTTGTTAGAATTCCTGCTTTAATTTAACAGTGTTGATTTTTTGAGTGTGATATGAGGGTACATCTGATTTTAAAGAACTTTAGTTATTTGAGATACAAGGAGATGCTTAAAAGGGTTTAGTGATGCTGTGGTGCATCTCACTGTGAACAATACTGTCCTTCCCTAACAAGCAGCAGTATACCATGCAGTTACCTTCACTGACTTTGGACCCAGAGTGGCTGGGTTTAAATCCTTGTTCTGACACTTCGCTAGTGCCTCAGTTTTCCCAAGAGTGGATAATAATAATACCTGCTTGTAGGATTATCTTTCTCTGATCTTCTAGGAGGTATCTATCATTCAGCAGGTTGCCATTCTGGACTCGAACCTTGTTGCCTTGCCTTCCCTGTCCTGCTGTCCAAAGGCTGGGGCTGGGAACTTCTCCTGGGACTCGATGGGGCCTTCATTGGCACCGCTTCCTTTTTACTCCACTGCTGGAGTTGCTTTCCTGTTTCTCCACTGCTGGAAAGCCCTTCTTGCCCTGCCCTCAGGTCTTAGGCAGCCCCAAGCCTCCCAGGAGCTCCAGGATTGTATTTCACAAAGGAAAGGGCTGGAGGCTTAGGTGTGGGGCCAAGAGCTACAAAGGGTGCAGCCTTGCAGGCTGGAGCCTGTCCCTCCGCTTTGGCCTCCAGACACTCTGTTCCCCAGCCCAACCCTAGGACCCCACAACACTGCCTGCCCTCGGCCCACCATGGCTTCCCCAAGTTTTGGAACCCAAAACCGCTGAGCCCCTGCACTCCCCCACCCCTCACCTCTGGTGCGAGCTGAAGCTGGAATACCAGACCACACCTGACCTGCCTCCTGAGAAATCTGTATGCAGGTCAAGAAGCAACAGTTAGAACTGGACATGGAACAACAGACTGGTTCCAAATCGGGAAAGGAGTATGTCAAGGCTGTATATTGTCACCCTGCTTATTTAACTTATATGCAGAGTACATCATGAGAAATGTCAGGCTGGATGGAGCACAAGCTGGAATCAAGATTGCCAGGAGAAATATCAGTAACCTCAAATATGCAGATGACACCACCCTTATGGCAGAAAGTGAAGAAGTAAAGAGCCTCTTGGTGAAAGTGAAAGAGGAGAGTAAAAAAGTTGGCTTAAAGCTCAACATTCAGAAAACTAAGGTCATGGCATCTGGTCCCATCATTTCATGGGAAATAGATGGGGAAACAGTGGAAACAGTGACAGACTTTATTTTGGGGGGCTCCAAAATCACTGCAGATGGTGACTGCAGCCTTGAAATTAAAAGACACTTACTCCTTGGAAGGAAAGTTATGACCAACCTTGACAGTATATTAAAAAGCAAAGACATTAGTTTGTCAACAAAGATCCGTCTAGTCAATGCTATGGTTTTTCTAGTATGGATGTGATAGTTGGACTATAAAGAAAGCTGAGCATTGAAGAATTGATGCTTTTGAACTGTGGTGTTGGAGAAGACTCTTGAGAGTCCCTTGTACTGCAAGGAGATCCAACCAGTCCATCCTAAAGGAAATCAGTCCTGAATATTCTTTGGAAGGACTGATGTTGGAGCTGAAACTCCAGTATTTTGGCCACCTGATGTGAAGAGCTGACTCACTGGAAAAAACCCTGATGCTAGGAAAGATTGAAGGCGGGAGGAGAAGGGGACAGCAGAGGACGAGATGATTGGATGGCATCACCAACTCAATAGACAGGAGTTTGAGTAAACTCTGAGAGTTGGTGATAGGGATGCCTGGTGTGCTGCAGTCCATGGGGTTGCAAAGAGTTGGACCCAGCTGAGCGACTGAACTGAACTACTATGTAAATGCTGGCCCTAGTAGAAGGTATTGCCTAGGATATATCTGAGCTCATAATAGTACATTTAGTAGCAAAAGGAAAATTGATATTTTTATCTCTAGTACAAATACTAGTACCTTTTCCTTAGTCAAGTGTATCTTTATCTGAAGTAGGAAGCCAAGAATAAATCTAGAAGCATGAAGACAAGTAAGCAAAGAGAGTCAGGTTACTGGTAGGAGTTATAAGGGCTATTTTGAACAGGAACTGGAACTTCTCATGAGAGAGTAGCTTCTAGGCTTAGGACTTCCATAGAGGTCAGGCCGTCCCAGAGTGTTTGAATAGTTTTGGGTGGGAACCATTGCCTGAGAGAAGGTGAATGTGTTTTCCTAGACTGTTTGCTTACTCTGTTTGCATATGCTGTTTATTTTTACTGTTCCATAAATACATCATAGAGTTTGACAAGACTGAGAGGCTGAGCACACACACAAACACATCAAGACCTGGTTTGAATCCTAAGCTATGTGGGCTTCCCGGGTGGCTCAGCTGGTAAAGAATCCGCCTGCAATGCGGGAGACCTGGGTTCGATCCCTGGGCTGGGAAGATGCTCTGGAGAAGGGAAAGGCTACCCACTCCAATGTTCTGGCCTGGAGAATTCCATGGACTGTATAGTCCATGGGGTCACAAAGAGTCAGACACAACTGAGCGACTTTCACTTTCAGGTATAGCAGAGTTGGAAAAAGCAGTACCATTTTCTCTTTGTCTCTGTCTGTCTTGAATATGGCACACAGAGTTTTAGATTCACATTCACTTTATATTTTTAGAAAAAGTATAAAGATGAGGCAGAGAAGATGCTTTCTAGCTATTCTACTGTGGCAGATACTCCTGAAATTCAGAGAATTAAGACAACTCAACAAAACATTAGTGCGGTGAGTAGCCATTGTCTCTTTCCAGTTGTCACCTTGAAATGATGTTTTGAAAGGGGGCTTTTGTTCCTCAGTCTGATTTTTTTGCTGCCTTGCTTCAATTTTCAGTCAAATGCATATCTTTCCTTCTTTAAAATCATAAGAATACCAAATGTTCTTACAACTTATACTTGATCATGATTATTTTAGAATTACAGATTCAAATTTCCTTTTTAGGTACAAGCAACAGCTACTTTTAACTGAATTTTAAAATTTCATTCAGGAAAGAGATCTTACACACATATTTTACTTTGAAGATAAAAATAGTCATATGAAGTGATGGCCTTCCTGGTCATTGATTAATTGCATTGATAATATATCTAGGGACTTACTAGGTTATAACCAATTCCTAAGGGCTTCCCTGGTGGCTCAGTGGTAAAGAACCAGCCTGCCAATTCAGGAGATGTGGGTTCAGTCCTTGGGTCAGGAAAATCCCCTGGAGAAGGAAATGGCAACCCACTCCAGTACTCTTGCCTGGAAAATCCCATGGACAGAGGAGCCTGGTGGGCTGCGGTCCATGGGGTCGCTAAGAGTTGGACATGACTGAGCGACTTCACTTTTACTTTTCACTTTCATGCATTGGAGAAGGAAATGGCAACCCACTCCAGTGTTCTTGCCTGGAGAATCCCAGGGATGGGGGAGCCTGGTGGGCTGCCGTCTATGGGGTTGCACAGAGTCGGACACGACTGAAGTGACTTAGCAGCAGCAGCGACTAAAGAACAACAATCAATTCCTAAACTTTCATATTTTTGTTCTGAGGAATAGGAATTTTATCAGCACCATTGATTAAGATAGTGGGCTTATATGTAATAGCCCATGTAATAAGTGGGTTATATGAACTTGAATTCTAAAAGAAAAATTGATGGTACAGCCAGTATTTTAATGTAGAATTAACTTAGTGGTTAAGCAAATGTTATTAAAAATATAAATATTATTATTTCTGAAAATTTCTGGAATATTTTCTACTTTCTAATAAATTGGAAAACTCTTAACTCTGCAAGTATGCTGTTCAGGGTACCTCTAGAGGCAGGCCTGTGCCAAGAGATGTAGAAATCTTGCTGGAAGAGAGGATGAGGGAGAAGAGTTGTGTGGCCCTTACCACCTGTGATTCCAGATTTCTAGCTTTTGCAGGGGAACATCTCATATGTCCTGCTCTCCTGACCCTCACTGGGACCTACTGGTTAACAAATATCAGGAGAGTGAACCCAAAGTTGGTGCTCTGTGACCACCTAGAGGGAGAGTGTAGGGAGGGAAGTAGGAGGGGGGTTCAAGAGGGAGGGGTCATATGTATACCTATGGCCAACTCATGTTGCTGTGTGGCAGAAACCATCACAATACTGTAAAGAAATCATCCTCCAATTTAAAAATTAATTAATTTAAAAAGAGAGGGAGTAGTTCTGGCCTCGAGTGACTTCCTTATAATTAGTCTGTTTTTCTGTAGGACACTTTGTTTTTTCTTTTCCTTTGTGGTTGAAAGGGGTAGGTGTTGGTAGGGATGGAGAGATGTGGGAAGGTTTGAGGAATAAGTGGAAGATAAGGAAAACAGGCTGACGTAGTGTCCATGCTGATGGTAAAGCTAATATTTTCTTTGAAGAGAACAAGACTGTCTTTGCTCTGACATGAAGAAGAGCAGTTGCTTGAAACTTCATGCTATTTTTGAATTAAACGGTAACTGCTTAGTAAGGATATTTATAACATCCTTTAATTTTTCTCAGCTGCACATGTGACATATGTTTGTATTTGAGGAAGAAAATTTCTATTCTTAGAGCAAGTAATCTGCAGCCATGTAAGGTACCAGGCATACCCTAGAACAGGTAGTAGAGGTTTACTTGTGAGACTGTGGAATACAAAACCAAAGTTCTGCATTTTTTTCCATGATGGATTATTTAATTGATTAATGTAACATTGGTTCTCATAAATAGAAGCTGTATTCACATTACTTTAAAACCTGAGAAATTTTCCTTTGTAAGAATCAAATCTAGGACTTGAATTCTAATAAGCTTAGTTATTCTTTTCCTTTTCTTATAATGAAGGTATTTTATAAGAAAGAAGTAGGAGCTGGCACAGCAGTAAAAGATACTCCTGAGATTGAACGAGTGAAGAAAAATCAGCAGAACATTAGTTCAGTAAGTTCTCTATGGCATTAATTATCCTTTCCAAAAGCAAACACAAGCTAGATAAATGTTTTTAGTTCTTTACAAAACTAGCTGCCTTTTTCTTTTTTTCTTCGCTTTGTTGAAACACTGTTTCATCAAATATCAAAGACCTAACTTTCAGAAGGAAACTGTAGCCTTGTTCCCCTTGAACCTAAAGCAGTATTTCATCTTGATATATATATATCATAGTGCATAAGAGATAGATCACTTTAATAGTACAGTAATGAAATCTAGGATTAGTTTTCATCCTTTTGAACAGAATTTTAGCTATATTACATTTTTCAGAGAAAGGATACTTTTCAATACCTCCTCACAACTTGGAGGAAAGAAATTTTATCCTGATAGAATGATTAAAGGCACTAGAACATTTATTTGGTGGCTCAAGAGAAGGTTTCAAAGGCCCCATTTACCTTCTACTTCTTTGAGCTTCCAGCAAAGAAAATCACACACCTTCATTATAATTTGTAAAATAAATTTACCACCCCCCTCCCCAGTGCTCTTTGAACTTGGGGGAAGGGTAGAGGAGGTGTTTAATGTTCTGGATTAAAAACTTCTTCACTCAGTGCTTGACATTACAATGGATCATTGCTACCCTTACCAACAGGTGTATTTGGTAATAGTTGTTATACAGTCATCCCTTGGTGGCCACAGGTGTCCCCCCCCAGCACACACACATGGTCATTTACACATACTCACACCAACATCAGCAGATGCCCACGTCCCTCACTGTTGGGCCTCCACATCCTTAGGTTCCACATAGAGGATGTGCGGAGCTTGCTATTTAGTTTCTTGCTGAAGGTTCTTTCCTTACATCTCCTTCCCTGACCTTTCTCTTGACCTTCACCCTCGGAGGCAGAGTTTCTTTAAGTCGTCCAAGTCGAACTGCCTTGATTAAACGCCTTTGTCAGGAACTCCAGTGGTTACCTGGCATCCTAGGATATGTGTGCACTGGCATTTGTGGAGACAGAGTAGGAAAGGTAAGGTCGCGCTGTAGTAAACAGACTTACAGAAAATGGACTTACAGAAAAACTGTAGAATGCACGTGCACTAGAATCTCTGTACAGTGAAGGAGTCAGATTTCCTGCAGAAAGCGCAAGGAAGAGGAGCTGACGGGGACAGTGCTGACCCGCCGCGGTGAGTCTGTGTCAGGCAGCGCTGAGTCTGGTAGAGAAGTTAGTTCAGCTGAGAAATGTAAAGTGGTTGTTTCCTTCACTTCCAAATGATAACATTTGAAATGTACCCATCAATGTACTGGGGTATAATGTTATAAATGTTCTGTACTGCACAATTCTGTTGCCTACAGCGAAATGACTGTGCCATTTTGATTAGTTTGGAGTCGTATGAAAAACAAAAATGTTCATCTTTAATTGTGTTTAGCATCTCACCCTAGGAAAATCACACAGTCTATCATTTCTTCTCCTGGCATCCCCCTGCCTCATCTAGCAAACAATAAACGCCTAGTTCTGTATCTCTATGAGCCTAGGCCATAAACTCCTGCTTAGTATTCAAATGGAAAGTTGCCCTTTCAAGATTAGCAGGATCTGTCAAACCAAGATAGTATTCTCTAACATTTAAAGATCTCGACATTTTCCACCTCCAGAGGATGAGCCTTTTGAGTATTAGCTTTCTCTCTTAAGAACTATTTTGGAATGTTACTCGGAGACTGTCTCAGTGTACTCTTGATTTAACTGTTTTGGATCTGGCCTAATATTGGCGGTGTTACTCATATCACAAGTGAAATGTATAGATGCTAAAACATAGATGATAGCGAAGATATTTAGGTATTGTTTTTTCATGACTCAGGATGAATTTCAGCCTTAATCATTTTAAACATTACCAAGTGATTTCTAAAATGTATTTTGCATAGATCTAAGTCTTTGCTAAATTTCAACATATGCCACTGAAGTCTAGCTGATGTGTCCATATTTATATATATGTGTGTGTCCTTTATCTCAATTCCAATCTTCCATGCATTTTAGACATATTAAAATACCATGTAATATGATAGCATCACTAATCATTGTATAAGTTTAAAGGGCTTGTCCTGGGCGTAACTGTGTGCTGGTTTTATCATTTATCTGGTTGATTTTCCTCTAAGTAGACTTGACGGAGGAGCTTTTGACTGTTGTGAATGCCAGGATATAGGCTGACTTTACATAACATGATTGTGTGTAACAAGACACTTCCTGACTTTCTGCTACTGGACCTTCTGTAGTGATCAGCACTCAGTGGCCTCTGCTTGTAGTATATTTCCTTCTATCCACCTTCCTCTTTCTCTTCTTTTATTTTTTTTCTTATTCTAGATTATTTGTGTACTCTCAGTCAGATAAGCAGTGTTTCCAAGACTTAGTAGCTAACTCAGTTTGACTCTTGCCTTTAAAGACATGGTGAGTACACAAATAATAAATAGAAACTGCTTTTATTATAGAAAAATAATGAATTATTATATTAAGATAATTTCTAAAATTTTTGGTGCATCTGCCTGATGATAAAATTTATTTTTATAAGCAGTATATGCTTATTTTAGTTAAAAAAAACCTCTCCAGTGATGGATAGGTGAATAGATATGGGTTTGTTTGTACTTTAAGATAAAGGAATCCTGAAAGCCCCAGATGAAATAAAAATGTGTGTTCTCATTGAAAGAAAATTAATGTTGGAATTAAAAAATAGGCTATGTAATAGTTAAAAATGAAGAATTCTTAACTATTTTTTAAAACTTATGTTGAATAAGACTCACATTTTTTTAAAAATAAATCATGCAGGTAAAGTACAAAGAAGAGGTGAAACATGCAACAGCCATTTCAGATCCACCAGAACTCAAGAGAGTTAAAGAAAACCAGAAGAACATCAGCAATGTGTGATCACATTTCTTTAAGTATTGCTTTCTGTGGGCATGACGCTTGCACAGTAGAATGAATTAGAATGAATACCATTGTAGGAAAGCCAGTTCCTGAAAGGTGGAGATAATTTCACACATCTTTGTGTTGGGCTAGCATTGCACCAAGCATGTGCGTTTGCTTACTAAAGAATGTGGTGTTGAATGCCTACTCTGTTCTTGTTCTTGGGGGCATTCAAAGATGAGTGAGATATACCTTAAGGTTAGAGGCTGTGTGTATTCTCAAGGTCTCTAGGAGAAACAGTTGTGGGGATAAATAAAGATTGTGCAATAAGTGCTCTAAAATAATTAATATTTGTTGAGTGCTTACTACCTTTTTGGGGTTCTTTACATGCAATATCTCATTTAATGTTAAATAATAACTCTGTTTTCAAAGTGCTGGGGAAATGCAGAGAAGGAAGGCTATGTCAGTGAGAGAGAGGAAAACTTTTGGAAAAAGAGTATCACTTGAGCTAGATCTTGAAGAATTAATAAAAGTTTAGGATGGATTTCATGAGAAAGGGCCCTCCTGGCAGTGCATACTGAATGTGTTCATGATCTGAGATCTGTTCAAAGAGGGGAAAGTTCGGTGTGATGAATCCTTGGGGTGGAAGACGGCAGGAGAAAGATGGTGGAGAGAGAAAGCATGATTCAGGCCCCGAGGAGCTGCCAGCAGTGCCAATGTCCCTGGTTCAGATGGCCTGCTGATGCTCAGGCCTTGACTTATGAGTTAAATTGCTTTAATGTGTTCCTTTTTAAAAAAAATTAATGTTTATAGGAGTAAAGTTGATTTACAATGTTGTGTTACTTTCTGCTATACAACAAAGTATATCAGTTATACATATATCCAGTCTTCTTCAGATTCTTTCCCCATATAGGTCCTTACAGAGAATTGAGTAGAGTTCCCTGTGCTATACAGTAGGTACCTATCAGTTATCTATTTTAGATATGGTAGTATGTGTATATATTTTATATATAGTAGTATGTATATGCCAATCGCAAGCTCTCAATTTATCCCTCCCCCACCTTTGGGGGAGGGATGACCATAAGTTTGTTTCCTACATCTGTGATTCTGTTTCTCTTTTGTAAATAGGTTCATTGGTGACATTTTTTAGATTCCACTTATAAGTGATATCATATGATAGTTGTCTTCCTCCAACTTGCTTCACTCAGTGTGACCTAGAGATTGCCATAACATGTCCCTTTTTGTAAAAGAAGGGTTACACAGGAAGCCCAGCTCAGTGATGAGCTAGACGTGTGGGGTGAGGGTTGGGAGGGGGCTCAAGAGGGAGGGGAATGTTACATATAGATGGTACCTACTGTTGCAGAGCAGAAACCAGCACAACCTGTAAAGCAATTATCCTCCAAAAATAAAATAAGAGTTTACTAGTTTTCAATTTATCATGGAAACATAACACCCCCTTAAAATAACTATTTGAGAATAATGAGTTAATTTAATAAAAAAAATACTAGAAGTCACAGCTTAGGTGATACCTTGCATGGCATATGGTAAGTGGTATATACATGATTGAAGTTTGAATAACTCTGGAGTGGAGAACAATGTGGGCTCTGGACTGTTGGTTTGATCCTAGCTCCAGACCCTATTTGCTGTATATCCTTCATAAGCCACCAACCTCTCCAAGCCTCATTCTCCTCATCTTTAAAACAGGGACTAGAACATTAAGTGAGATATTGCCTGTAAAACACTCAGCCTGTTTGTGAGTGGATGAATGCAATACATGAAGTGTCTCCATATCAAATTTATGTCCCCAAACTTACATCCACTAGAAATTGGCTGCAGCAATTTCTCTACATCACTGATGCTGTTCAACAAATGTTTCTCCTCTGAACGCTACCCAGAGTCATCTTTCTTTGTATCCTGCCATCAACAAAGATTACTTTGGGCCTTTTCTCACTTTAGGCAATTATCTGACACAGAATCTGCCTAAACTCTCAGACTGCATACCATGGTACAGAGAAAGAAGTCACACTGGCAAGAGCCTGACCCTTTGTCATTTATTTTCCAGGCTTATCAGATATCTGTTCCCTTGCACATGCACTGCTGAGGGTGTACATCTCAAGTCCATTTTATCTGCAGGCCTTGTGATGTCCTGCAAAAAAAGAAAAAATTCCCTCACACTAAGTTTAAGCTCCAAAAAGTCATTAAGACTGTCCCTGTGGAGTTCTTCATAATGCAATTTTAACCTCTAGTTTTCCTTTTACCTGTCAGAAATTCATTTGGTGGATATGCTTTCTCTCCCCCTGTGTTGTATCCTCATTTTATTTCCTGGAATGTTGTGGAATTACTGGGAAAGCTGACCACAAATGTTGGACTCTGATGCCCCATTCTGGCAGTAGGTCAGAAGTATCTACATGATGGGACTTCCCTGGTGGTCCAGTGGCTAAGGCTCCACTTTCCCACTGCAAGGGGCCAGGGTTCCATCTCTGGTCGGAAAACTAAATTCATACTTGATGAAACTAAAGATTCCATTTGCAACAACTAAGACCTGGTGCAGTCAAATAAATAAATAAATGTTTTTTTAAAAAAGAAATATCTCCACGATGCTGGTCAGTGCATGGTCTTCCAATGTTGGAACTTGGTGAAGAAGGAGGTTCAGGTTTCTTTTTATAGTGACAACCAATCACTGAGGTGAAGGCATAGGACTGGCATAACCCTTCTAACCCTTCTTTCTAGTGATGAATCCAGAATTTTTATCTTTAAATGTAAATATAAAATGGTCATTTGGTAATGTCATTTTAGTACTGTGAAGACACAAACTCACAGAAGTGGTCATTTATCATTACTGATAGGATCAAACTCAGAGAGGCCACCAAAAAATGATACAGTTTGAAGACTAACAACCCCGGGCATGATACAAAACATTTGGGCAAGGAAAAGCTTAGTTCCAGGATCACTGTGATGATGACATCTATTAGCTGAGCATCTTTCGCTGTAAAATCCTAGCAAAGATGTCAGCTAATGAGCGCTGTGTGGCGTTTCTTTTCACCAGTTGCTGTGTGTTAGCTCACTCTTCCTTCTGGGACCCCCACACCATCTTGCGTTTGTCTCCCAGCTCAGGTACAGAGAGCCGTGTGGCAGAGCAACTCCGGTGAGCATGACGCCCGAGATAGAGAGAGTGAGGCGAAACCAGGAGCAGCTGAGCAGGGCAAGTTGTTTCTGTTTTGCTCTTACATTTTACCAAGCATTAGCTATTTTTATTCTTTACAGTGCCTTCTGAAAAGCATTAGACACTCTACATCTTGGTCACTCCTTTTCTACTATTCCATACTGAGGGGTGTGGACTGTGGCACCCTTGTGGGAGTCCAGGAAGTTGGGAACTGCTTTGCTACTATTCAGCCATGCTTATTTATTCAAGAAATCTTAAAAAAAAAATTTTTTTTTTTAATGTGGACCATTTTTCAAAGTCTTAAGTGAATTTGTTACCATATTGCTTCTGTTTTATGTTCTGGTTGCTTGGTTATGAAGCATAGCTTCAGGGATCCTAGCTCCCTGACTAGGGATTGAACCTGTACCCCCTGCATTGGAAGGCAGAGTTCCAGCCATTCAACTACTAGGGAAGTCCCTATTGAAGAACTCTTCATTAAGCAATGTGGCAGGCATTATCCTGGTCCCTGGTACACAGAGATAGATAAGACCCCTTCCTATCTTCATGGGCCTCATAGTTTAGATGGTAAATCTCTAAAACTACATCCAAATCTAAAGACCAGGAGAGCAGCATAGTGGGTATGTTGTCAGTCTGAGAAAAGAGGAAGTTGTCTATTGGTGTAAGGCAAAAGAAGACCTGACTTGACTGGGTTCTGAGACGTAGTGTCATGGCAGGGAACCTTATAAATAAAACAGAAAACATCAATCATTCATTGATCTGTTGCTAGTAAAGCAAGGGTAGTTAATAATCATGAGGTTCCTCTGCTGTGGACCCTGTGCTAAATGTGTTAAGTGATTCAGTGGGGTATGCATGATTTATTGCTCTGGTTTGTAGGTGTGGGAAACTGAGTCTTTAGAAGTCAGGGGACATGCAAGAACCCATGGTTTGTGACAGCAGGGCTGGGATTTGAACCCAGGCCTCCCCGAATTCAGAAATCTCTTTCAAACGTGTCCCCTAATAGTTATTTTTCCCATTTTTTGATCGTTTTATGGAACTTTTACCATTATAAACAATAACCTTCTTCTTCTGAAATAGATAATTTTGAGACACTAAAAAATTTAAGAGTGACTTCTCCCAGATGAAGGAGAAAATCAGGCTGATTGCTGCTTTATCCTTACCGTATCCCTGATGGTGGTATGAGTGAGGGGTCTTCGGCTTCTTTTGAAGGTGGAGGCTCCAGGGTCAGAATAGGAGTAAATGGGCTTCCCAGGCTGCTGTGGCTACTTCACTATAGTTCTCTTGTAATGATTTCTGTTTTTCTTTTAGTTTTAATTATTTTCCCCTATTTTTTGTCCATGCACAGCATGCAGGATCTCAGTTCCCTGACCAGGGATCTAACATGTGGCCACCACTAGTGGAAGTTAAGACACCACAGTGTCTTGACAACTGAAATGGCAAGGAAATCCCTTGTAATGATTTCATTACAGTGTCTTCCCCTTGTATTTCGATTACCTTTAGTTGTGGTCTTTGCAGTTAGTTTTGGTATTTAAGAGAGAAATATTTATTAAAAATCATTTTTAAGAAGCACAACCAGCACTCGGTGCTTGCCAAGTCAGAAGAATCAGAAGCCAGATGTAGATTTGAACTGAAGGGTTGGCATACATCTACTGTGGGGAAAAGTATGTAAAAAAATAGGGTTAATTTTGAGGCTTATCCTCTGTTGGTATTTGGTTGGAGATCATTCTGCTGTTTATTAAAATTCATATTAATCCTCCACAGGTAAAATACAGAGGAGAGATTAAACAGGCGACTGCAATTTCTGATCCACCAGAGCTGAAGAGAGTGAAAGAAAACCAGAAGAACCTCAGCAATGTGTGATCTTAGTCACTTTTTTCTTATGAAAGCAAACATATTGTCAACATGTCAATGAAGGGATCGTGTCTTCCAAGTTTTCGTGACCTTGAGTTGATTGCCTCTGCTCTCAATTGACTGTCAATTTATTGGAAAGTTTTCAGGGTGTTAGGTATTGTGGGTCCAGTCAGGCATGCCCTGCTCACAGTTCCCAGTGACTGCAGTGTGAGTTTTGTCTGCAGGTTATTGTGTATCCCTCTTATCTGCTCTTCATGCTTGCAGTTTCTGTGGTTCTCCAAAGGGATGCCATGGCAATTTCTGGCATCTTGGCTCTACAAATAAGCTTTCCCACTCCCTTTCCTCCATATGTATTAATAAATGTATTCTCATTCTGTAGCCTGTCCAGCCCCATTTCCCACTCACAGCTATCATCACTTTATTTTTGGATGATGCTGGGAAAAAATTATGAAGTGTGCCTTGCTGAATAGGTCCATTTTCAGGGCACTTGTTCAGGGCTGTCAAGTTTTACTCAGACACCAATTCTTGGCCTGTTCTAACTCCTTTCCGTTATGATATCCATGGATGCAGTTTGCTGAGAGAGTCCTTTTTTATTTTTAAATTAAAAAAAAATTTTTTCTTTTATTTTTTGGTTGCATTATGCAGCATGTGGGTTCTTAGTTCACCAAACAGGGATCAAACTCATGCCCCCTGCATTGGAAGCATGGAGTCTTAAGCACTGGACCACCAGGGAAGTCCCTGAGAGAATCATTTTTTTTCAAAATCGTTAATAATAAATTGTGTTCTTTGGGAGAGGAAATTTGAAAATCTTTTAAATGCAAAGAAATCTTTTATTCTTTAAACCTTTAAAGTCCTTTGGCCAGATTATAAAGGAAAGGCAGTTTATTGTTTGGCATTGTCCCTGACAACTGTATTTTGGAGAAGTAGATACCTTCTGATGTATTCGGAGTACAGTTGATGTAACTCCATTACTCTCTAAAGGGAACATGGTTCTGGAGAAGGAGGGCTGGAGCATTGGGGAGCGTGCTGGCCTTATGGGTCACCATGGTTACCACTTAGGCATCATGGCCAAAGTTCTGCTGCAGTTAATTACTAAGAAACCATAATGGTCCAACAGCCTTCTATGTGGGTAAGGGTACCTTAAAGCAACATCCTTGAAGAAATTTCTTACCTTACTCCTTTGTGATGAAATGCTTACTACAGCTTTACTGATGGTACACGCATGTAATGAGTACCTTCACAGTGATTCTCTGCCATTGGATGAATTAAAATAGAATGATTTAAGATGCAAGCATTTAAAATATGACTAGACCTCTGATGGCTCAGTGGTAAAGAATCTGCCTCCCAATGCAAGAAACACCGTTTGAATCTGTGGTCTGGGAAGTTCCCCTTGAGAAGGAAATGGCACCCCACTCCAGTGTTCTTGCCTGGGAAAAAACCCATGGACAGAGAAGCCTGGCGAGCTACAGTGGATGGGGTTGCAAAGTGTCGGTCATGACTTAGTGACTAAACAACAAAGACCTCTGCTAGCTTCCTTTTTTATTCTTCCCCCACCCCACCACAGCTTCCTATCCTTACTTAGCTCTTTTAAATAAGTACTATGAGACTCCTGTTTAGTTGAATTGATTCACAGTGCTGTTTTTTATTTTCCAAAATGATAGGTTTATTATAAATCTCAGATGGGAAGAGCTACAGCTTTAAGTGTAACTCCTGAAATGGAAAGAGTAAAGAAGAATCAAGAAAATATTAGTTCGGCAAGTTGTTTTATTCACTTGGGGCTATCATGAAGGATATGTCCTTTATTATTTATTTGCAGACCAAGAAGCTTTTGTAAGATATGCAGAAAGTACATGTGTTATTTCAGATGACATCTGAAAGCCTCCACTGTCTAACTTTATATTGTCCTGAACCCTACTGATGTTTCCAGATGTGACCAACACTTATATTTAAAGTTTCATTTTAAACTGAATTATGTTCATTTAAACAATGAATCATATTATTTTAGCCAGTGTCTTTGAAAGTGGTAGTCTTTGATGTATAAGTTAAACAATTATCATTTTACAGATGTATTCCATTGAATGTTGATTGTTAAGTCCTCTCTGCAAAACAAAATAAGAAATGAACCATTACTCCAAAGTAAGGACTTAGAGGAAAAAGCAATCTTTAAATATACTTAACACAGAAATCGCTTACTCACTGAAGTTCTGTGTTGCATGTCAGTGTCTGATTTGGGGAGTGCACCTCCTCTCAGGAAATACCAGGGCTTCCGTTCTGAGTGCACATGTGCCCTCATAATCTGTATCCTGATCTTATACAGAAGCAGCTTCACAAAAAGCGGTGTTCTGATGGTCAGATGTCAGAAAGAGCTTTATGCCTGGAATCTGCATTTAGATTTTAAACTGTGCAGCTCTCTAGTGGCATTTCTGCCCAGAGATGCTGACTGTATTCACCGTAAATTACCTTTAGGCTGTGGCTGTTTAGAGGGAACCTAAGATGAATACTTAATGATTCTTACCATGTGCTCTGATCAAATAAAAGGAAATATTGATAGAGGTATGTTTGTTATGCATGCTTCCACAGTGTTATGGTGGAAAATGGGGAAATAGAGAGACAGAAATAGAAATTTAGGTTCCATTTAGTTTTGGATTTTCCCTATTGATAAAGTATTTCCCACTTTTACAGACTCATGGTTAGTGGATGTTGGTCACTTACACATTTGTATTCAGTTGGTAGAGAGATTTAGGTCATCTTTGCCGTAGCCTTTAAAGGAGACCATCAAGAGTAAAATTTTAGCTCATTATTCTAGAAGGAAATGTAATTCACTAAATAAGTTGCCTGGGAAGTAATTCAGAATATGTTGTATATGCCTCACTCATTTGGAAAGCTTGAAAAACTTACGTAATTTTTAAATTATAGTTTCTTTTTGTTAAGTATGATCTATTATTTACTTTGCAGGTAAAATATACCCAGGACCAGAAACAGATGAAAGGTAGACCAAGTCTGATTTTAGATACACCTGGTCTCAGACATGTCAAAGAAGCTCAAAATCATATTTCAATGGTAGGGTCCAACAGGTCCTCCATCCGTGACTAAACCGTACTAAGGAGTGGCTGCACCCAGTGCTCTGATGGCGTTGTTCACCATTAATCTGGATAACTAACAAAGCGTGGGGAGGCCCACGGGCCCACCCTTCGGGGGCTGCTTTCTAATCTCACTGGAATGTACGGGAAATATTTAGTCTAATAAAACAATTTTTCTCAGTGACTTTTTGGGGTGTGTTTTTATTTCTAACGTGACCACTACTATAAATGCAATTTATGGAAGATACTTGCTTGGACTTTTTTTTCAATTAATGTTAAGATGGGGTTTGGTATGTTTACATGCTTCAAGAATATAAAAATATGTATTTTTTAAAAAACAGTCTCATGAGATATATTGCATATACCATAAAGCTCACCCATTTAAAGTATACAAAGTGGTTTCTAGTATAATTTACAGAGTTAAACAACCATCACCCTAACCTAATTTCAGAATGCAAAAAACACATGTTTTGAAGTATATATTTTTGTAACATACAAAAATTATATATATAGGTATTTGTAACTTGCTCTCTTAATCTAATTTTAAATAATATTGCTTTCTTAAATAATTGTATAGCAATAGCTTATCATTTTATTGCATACTAAAGTTTAAGAGATAGGGAATTAACTTATACCTAAGTGAGTGCATTTTAGAAAGTAACTAGGATTTAAAAAATAAATCTTTCAACACTTCTAACGTATATACAAACTTACATATTAAAAGAGCTGCTACCTGTAATGATGGAAAGCATTGTAAAAATGTCAGCATTTGATTTCTGATGCTAGGAAACTGAAATTTCATAGATTATTTTTGGAACAATTGGAAAAAATACATTTATGTAGAAAATAATCTAGATGCAGCTGGTATAGTAACTGTCTTTATATTCAGATTTTGTGAGCTGTGTAGCATTCAGGAAATTTCAGTTTGAGTTACTATGATTTTTCCCTCTTTCAGGTGAAATATCATGAAGATTTTGAAAAGACAAAGGGAAGGGGCTTTACTCCTGTTGTGGATGACCCTGTGACAGAGCGAGTGAGAAGGAACACCCAGGTCGTCAGCGATGCCGCCTATAAAGGTGTCCATCCTCACATCGTGGAGATGGACAGGAGACCTGGGATCATTGTTGGTAAGCTGACTGGCCTGCTGGGCAGGTCTGCACAGTCAAAAAGATCGTGCTTTCCCTGTTTTTATTAATGGAATTCGCTTCCTTATTCATTGGACCCCTCCTCAAATGCATGACGCGGTGCCCAGGTGAGAGTGGACCACAGGCAAAGCGTTGTTGTTTGTACCATGTTGGAGGGAATTCATGGCCTTTGCCAGGTGTTGTTGCAAATTCATTCTGTAGTTGGACATTCTCTGGTCTTGAGTGTTCCTACTTGCTACGCAAAGAAGCAGCCCAAATATCAGACATAGGTGATAATGAAGATTAAGCAATTATTTTGTTTCTCTTTAGCTTATGTCGGCTTCCCTGGTGGCTCAGATGATAAAGAATCTGCCTGCAATGCAGGAGACCTGAGTTCGATGCCTGGGTTGGGAAGATCCCCTGGAGAAGGGAACAGTTACCCACTCCAGTATTCTTGCCTGGAGAAGTCCAGGGACAGACCATGGGGTTGCAAAGAGTCGGACACAACTGAGCGTCTTTCACGTTTAGCTTCTGTACTGATCAATAATTGTACTGCAGACATTGTCTGCATGGGTAACAGAACAGAAGTAACCCCATATAGGTCCTTTGACATCAAATAGACACGCCTGAGAGATTCTGATGGTTTCCACAATGTGAGTAGCTTATATTTTTTTGAATATTATTTCTGAACTGGGAGAATAGAGCTGTCTGAAAGTCTCACAAATCAGAGAGAAAGGAGCCTCAACCTGCTATTCTTTCTTGTCATCCAGGGAAAATCTTAGGAACATAGTGTTGAATGGTGACAGAGTGAGCAAGGTTTGTACTGAAAGCTAAGAAAGGAAAGGAAAGTTACTGATTTTTTTCAATTTGTTCAACATTTGTTTCTGTTGTAGGAAGAGAATTTTTTTTTTTTGTTTTGTTTTGCTTTCTTAGACAAAAACCTTTTAGTTGCCTCTTCCGAATTACTTGCATGTCCTTAATCAGGAGGTTTGATCCAACGTTTTCCCTGTTTCAGTGTGTGGAGAGCATGAGTGATGAGGGTTTGGGGATGTGGGGAGTGGTGTGGTGTGCATGTGTGATAAGTCGCGGGCTCCCCGTGGAAGGTCAACAAAGAATAAACCAGGCAACTTATATTTGATCACAAGGTTTTCTTAGCAGATCCTGTGAGTGTGAATCACACTGTGAGTGTGAATATCCCTCTGTTCTCCTCTGAAGTCTGCTGCACAGTGGGTTTGCCTATATTACATGCTTGCTTTTCGCATATGTCCCTTTTCAGACTTTTGTTTGACTCTCTTGGGTGCTGACTTTTTTTTTTTTTAATTCATTCTTGATTTGTTGATTTCTTCCTTTGGTAAAAGACCTCAAAGTGTGGCGTACAGATCCTGGCTCCATCTTCGACATTGATCCCGTGGAAGACAATATTCAGTCTAGAAGTCTACATATGCTTTCTGGTACTGCTTACATTTTGAGTTCCTCCCCATTTACATGGTTTTTGACCTCAAAGTGAAGCTGCTGTGAGCTTGTGCAGGTTCACTGTGCCTTCTGGGTAATGTAAAATTTTAAGTTTGGGCTTTGAAAAACCAAGAAAGTTGCTGTATTTAATATGCCACTAATCATTTATGAAAACAAAACTTACAAAAGAGCTTTTTAATATATCCTAGATTAGGTCTAAATTTATTTTAAAGGTGTCTAGAGCTTACTTACACTTCCTTTTTATTAGTGAATATGATTTTAGAAGTTCTCTGGGCTTTGAAATGCAGCTATTTGGACTGCACTAAACTGCTAACATAAAGATTTGCTTTATGAAAAGCACTACATTTAAAAGATATACTTGTTTAATTTAAGGAGTTCTTTGAAGACTTTTATATAAAACAGAGGGGAGATTTATATAAAACAGAGGAGAGATTTTCTACATAGCATCGTCAATGTCTTAAAATAGGTTTTCAAGTATCCCTAAAATTTATCTCTGAGTTTTTATAAAATGCAAAATTTGTAGTTTACATAGGAAGTTTATTTGACTTTTAACTTGAACTGTATGTTTATAATTAAAAGTAAAACCCAAATGGTTTGGATATTTGGGTATAGCAATAGCAAGGGTTGATCTTTGTAGGCTTTCAGACCACATTTAGCAAACTGAAGATTTGACGGTTATGTGACTGTTTTAAACATATAAATAGATCTATCATTTAGGTCCTTCTCTGCCCCCCATTGTGACTCCACGTTTAATTGTTAACATTAACAAAATTGAAAGCCCAAGGCAAAGTAGGAATTCTAATATTTTTATAGTAATTAGATCCACATAATCAGCCAAATTGTCACCCAAATTTTCTAAAAATAAAGAAAAGGCAACAAATGCTGTATCATTGGTGATATTTGAAAAGAACTATTTATAACCAAACCTTTGATAGAAATTTACTTATTTGCCAGGGTTTTCTTAGTTCTTGTCAATTTCCCACCCCTCATCTCTCCTTTAAAATTTAGACCAAACTGAGTGTGAATGATCATTAAGTCATTTGCGTTGTTGATAATATGTGCTAAAGTTTGGGAATAGATGGCTAGAATTTATAATACCTGAGCTTTGGGGTTGTAATTTAATGAGGGATTATTTTTCTTCCTTGTTAAATTTTTAAGTAATTTTTTTGGTTTCTTTGTTCTTCAAGTCACTTAATCACAAATATGAATATTTTCCCTCCAATATAGAAAAGGCGAATCTTTATAGGAGACAACGGTCTCGGTCTTACTCGAGCAGTACTTTTGGTACAGGTCTGGGAGATGACAAATCAGAAATATCTGAGATTTACCGTAGCTTTTCATGCTGCAGTGAGGTAACAAGACCATCTGATGAAGGAGGTATCAAACATTAACCACTCTCAGAAGTCTCTTTTAATGTATCACAAGTGTGTCTTTAACAAATTCTTCACTTTTGCACAAACATATGGCATGGATATATTTGAACATTTTAAATTATGTTTAGAAAGTTGAGTCTTTTTTAAAAACTAATAATATGCATTTTTGCATGCTTGTTTTTCCTATCTGTCCTCACTGTTTTCACTAAAAATGGATCTTTAATGACAACAGGGTCTTGGGAGCTTCTGCGTGACTCTGTTTCACAGGAACTGTATGTGATGGATATACACAGCCAGAGTGGAAACTTGAGTTCTGTGGAGTTCATATCTGATTTCCATTAAGGAAAATCAATCTTATGGTTATATTTGAGTGGTTAAGAGAGTGCTATGAATTTGTGTGTTTAAATGTTCATATACAGTTGCAGACAGAGTTAGATCTTGCCAAAAAGAAATGGGGTATGTACTTGGGATATGAGATTTTTTAAAAATGGAAAATACTGTTGATTGTTAATAATCTTTGTATCTTATATCACTATTCTTGTCCTCTACATTCTTCTGTTTTCTGGATCCAAGCTGATGGCTTAGGTCTAGAAGTCAGTCGTTGAAATTGTTTTGGATGTTAAACTACTCTAGCTGTTATTAAAGGTTAAGACTAAGGTACACATTTTAAGTGTACATTTTAAGTCACATTTTAGTGCTGTGGAGAGGGGGAGAGGAATGAACACAGAACAAAAGAAAAACTGAATTTCCATTATAACCAAAGGCTATAGCGCTGAAATACCCTAAGGCAGGAGATTTTGAAGTGGAGGAATTTAACATCTTGGGAAAAGTAATGTGACTGTGGACCTGATGAAACTATGAAATCTCTTGCAATTGAGTAATTGTTTTTTTGCACTCATAGGAAAAACTCCTTTGAGAAGAAAATCAATTACAGTCAATAATCTCAAATTGTACATTCAGACTTGCCTTAGCTTGGTAGAAAGATTTTTCTTTTCTTAAATTTCAGATAAAGTGAGGTATAATTGACATATAAAATTGTAAGATATTTAAAGTGTACATCGTGATGATTTGATATATGATATGCTGTGAAAGGATTCTCCCCAATTAGTTAATTAACATATCCATTACCTCACAAATATGCCTTCTTTTTTTTTCTTTGGTGAGAACACTTAAGTTCTACTCTGTCAACAAATTTCATTTATACAGCAGTGTTATCAACTATAGTCACTGTGTTATTCTTTAGCTTCTTGTACCTTATTCATTGTGTAGCAAAAATTTGTACCCTTTTACCAGTTTCTACCTATTTCCCCCAGCCTCTGGCAACTACTGTTCTGCTATCTGTTTCTATGAGTTTGACTTTTCTTTTTTTTTTTTTTTGGCTTGATCTTTGTAGAAAGTTTTTAAAAGTCTCCTTCCTCTATGCTTCTAATGTTTATGAACTAGTGTTTCTTTCTTGTAGGTAAGATAAATGTGTGAGAGCTCCCCTTTCAGTGTCTGCTCTTCTAACAAAGGATTCAGTAACTTTATTTTTTTGCCTTGCGGCTATTGATTTCTCCCTTCCATGTCCTCTGTGACTCTAGTAGAGGTACAGAATGATACTGATGCCTCGTAAGATAAACAAAACCCAAAGCAAATACAAGAACAGATTTCCATCAACCTTATTTAACTTTCTCAGTTCAATGTAGTAGAACTGATTGTCTCTCCCAAATGCGATGTACCTTAGAGTCTTTGCTTCATCAGGGACCCTTTAACTTTATGTCTGAACACACAAACACAGCATTCATTCATTTATTCACCAAATGTTTGAGTGCTCTTTGTGCATCAACGAGAGCTTGGATCTGGCAGTGTACATAGCAGTGAGCAGCAGAGATATGCATGTGCTCTAAGGGGTTTGGAGTCTGGTGAAGATCCTGACATTGAGCAGATACTTACCCAAGTGATCTATAATTATGAACAGAGTAAGTCCTCGGAGGGGAGCACGTGGGGGCCACAAGAGGGTATTCCATCTGGCCTTGATGTCAGGGGAGCTTTCCTCAGGGAAGGAAGATTTGAACTGAGATGTAAATGCTAAATGGAAGTGAACTATGCCAGCAGGCTTTGGGAAAATAATGTTTCTCAGAGACAGAACAGAACACAGAAATGGTGCATCAATGAGACGTTCAAATGGAGGCATTGAGCAGGCAGCTAGAGTCCAGAGGAGGAGGCTGCACTGGAGATAAATGGGAAGTCATCACCTGTGTCCGTGATCAGGTCTTGGATTCATCTATGCGAAGAAGGAGAGTTTGAGCCCCCTTCTGGAGGTTTCTCAGCTCCGTCTGTGTCAGGGAGGAGTTTGGCACTTGTCTCCGATTCTGTTGGCTCATATAAAAACCCACTGTTGTTGGTTTATCTTCTCTTCCTCCTCTCAAGCCCCCACTACTTTCTAATTATTTCTAGCAAGAGGACCCTACACTATGCCAAAATGAATAAGAAATGTCTCCATTGAAAGAAAGTATACATAAATGTTCTTATATTTATAATGGAATTTGAGTAAGAGTAACACATGTTAAGAGAGAATAGTTGCATTTTTTAAAGGAACATCAGACTCCATGAAAGGTGGCAGTAGGAAGATTTTTGGCAGGAAGGAGTGTCTCCTTAATTTAAATAATGCCTTGTAAGAAAAGCTGACTCCTTGGAGGTGTTTATAACCTGTCATTCTTAGTCACATGTTAAAAGGCTTGTGTTTGGTGACATCTCCAATTTTGGAAACTTGATGTTGAGCTGGGAAGCAAAAGTAAAGATGTACCAGTAAATTTTTATAACATTAACGCAGTGGCATACCCACAGTACATCTAGGTTAATTCAAAAAGATTTGGGGATACCTGGGAATATGCTTCTAATTTTAAGTGAAGCAAATCATATTCTACTGATTGGTACCTTATGTCTGTATTCAAACACTCAGTGACATATCTAACCTAAAAAGTCCAAAACTGCCTCCTCACCTTCTCCACAACATTCTGCTGCTTTTCCAGTCCTCCCGGGTTGCTAAGTAGCGACTGCAACTTTCCAGATACTCACTTCACATCCTTAGGACTCATCCTCCACACTTGTCTTTTACTCACATCCACCTCCAAATCATTAGCAGATCTTGTCAGCTTGCCTGGGACAAACACATCCAAAATCTGACTGCATGGTCCACCTCTGCCCTTGGCCCTCCACCGTTTCCCCATTTCAGCTGCTGCCCTCTCTGCCTCCAGTTGTCACAGAAGTTTCCAGATGAGTTTCCAGCTTCTGTTCTTGCCACCCCAAACCACCAGTCCTCTGTCTGCCTTGGTCTGTTCTCCACCTGGCAGCCAGAAGATCTTTAGGAAACACCTCAATCTAACACCAGTTAGATCACATCATTCTTCTATTACCATTTCATTCTGAATAAAACACAAATCCTTGCCGTTGCTTACAGGGCCCTCTTCCGACCTGGGCCCTGACTGCCACCCTGAACCATTTCCTGCTTTTCTTTGTTCACTCATCCTCTCTGCCCATCGCAGTCTCCCTGCTTTTTACACACCTTTGCACCTGCATGTGCCCCCAGCTTGGAACACTCTCCTTTCCACTGCACCTGAGCTATCTGCTTGTATAGCCCCATTTTCTTCATATTTTTGCTCAGGATCACTTGATCCGAGAGATCCTCTCTAACTACCAGATATATAACAGCACTGCCTCCTGTTCTGTCTGGCCCTTTACTCTTTGCTCATAGCACTTGACACCACCTGAGATATATATTTATTTGTTTATGTGCTTGTCTGTGTTCAAGCTGGTTTTAAAAAAGGCAGAGGAACCAGAGATTAAATTGCCAACATTCACTGGATCATCGAAAAAGCAAGAGAGTTCCAGAAAAACATCTATTTCTGCTTTACTGACTATGCTAAAGCCTTTGACTGTGTGGATCACAACAAACGGTGGAAAATTCTGAAAGAGATGGGAAGACCAGGCCACCTGACCTGCCTCTTGAGAAATCTGTATGCAGATCAGGAGTCAACAGTTAGAACTGGACATGGAACAACAGACTGGTTCCAAATAGGAAAAGGAGTACATCAAGGCTGTATATTGTCACCCTGCTTATTTAATTTATATGCAGAGTACATCATGAGAAACCCTGGGCTGGATGAAGCACAAGCTGGAATCAAGATTGCTGGGAGAAATATCAATAACCTCAGATATGCAGATGATACCACCCTTATGGCAGAAAGTGAAGAAGAAGTAAAGAGCCTCTTGATGAAAGTGAAAGAGGAGAGTGAAAAAAGTTGGCTTAAAGCTCAACATTCAGAAAACCAAGATCACGGCATCTGGTCCCGTGACTTCCTGGCAAGTAGATGGGGAGACAGTGGAAACAGTGTCAGACTTTATTTTTTCTGGGCTCCAAAATCATTGCAGATGGTGATGGTAGCCATGAAATTAGAAGATGCTTACTCCTTGGAAGGAAAGTTATGACCAACCTAGATAGCATATTAAAAAGCAGAGATATTACTTTGCCAACAAAGGTCCATCTAGTCAAAGCTATGGTTTTTCCAGTAGTCATGTGTGGATGTGAGAGTTGAACTATAAAGAAAGCTGAGCACCAAAGAATTGATGCTTTTGAACTGTGGTGTTGGAGGAGACTCTTGAGAGTCCCTTGGACTGCAAGGAGATCCAACCAGTCCATCCTAAAGGAGATCAGTCCTAGGTGTTCACTGGAAGGACTGATGTTGAAGCTGAAACTCCAATATTTTGGCTACCTGATGCAAAGAGCTGACTCATTTGAAAAGACCCTGATGATAGGAAAGATTGAAGGCAGGAGGAGAAGGGGACGACAGAGATGAGATGGTTGGATGGCATCACTGACTCAGTGGACATGAATTTGGGTAAACTCCAGGAGTTGGTGATGGACAGGGAGGCCTGGCGTGCTGCAGTTTATGGGGTCACAAATAGTCGGACACGACTGAGCGACTGAACTGAACTGAACTGTCTCTCCTAACTAGGATAGATGCCCCATTGTAAAAGTGAAAGCAGCTCAATTGTTTCTGATTCTTTGAGAGCCCATGGACTATACAGTCCTTGGAATTCTCCAGGCCAGAATACTGGGTAGCTTTTCCTTCTCCAGGAGATCTTCCCAACCCAGGGATCGAAACCAGGGCTGGGATATTGGCTGTTTTGTTTACTATTACTACTCTGTCTCCAGCTCTTAGAATAAGCACTTGGCAAATATTTTGTGAATAAATGAAATGGTCAAATTAATATTTTTTCCCCACTCATTCCACTCCATTTTTTAAACAAATTGAGATATAATTGACATTTAAAATTGTATTAGTTTTAGGTGTACAAAATATTAATATCTGAAAAATTAGAACTGCATATATAAATATATGGAAGATTTAAAAAAAATATGAAATTCTATTATGCAAGGCTTTCAAGAAAAGCCTTCCATTTTTGTTTTGATATGTTTCAATGACATTAAAGCATAGCTGAAATAGAGGGAAAAAAGACCCTAAAGTGGAAACATTCCCAGGATAATTTCTTTTCTGGTGGGGAGGCGAAGAAGTGGTGTCCATGAGGTCCTGGTTGCTTTGAAATTTGGGGTCCCCTTTGAAATGCATGCTGTGGTGGGCCCTGGTCAGGAGGTGCTGAGTGAGTCTGTAGGAGGAGGTAACTTTCATGGTGATGACGGCGGTTTGACACATATATTTGTTTAAATACTATTCTGAAAATTGGAAGGGACTTTAGAATAATGCTTATTATTGGTAAGATGGAGAAAAAAGAGAATGTTTGTATTTAGAGATGCCATCTTTTTCTTTATTCCAGATTTTATTGATTTCTTTCCATTTAGGCTAGAATTTCATATGACAAAAGTATGATGTCCCAGAAAGGTGACCTTTCATGTTGGGCTGACTCCCTGCTGTCGAGATGGCATATATCGCAACAGCTCATCTTGCGGTGGACAGAACGGTGTTCAGGGGCAGGAGGCTTCATCTCGCTCTCGCACTGCTCTGTCTGGGGTCTAGGGAGGTCACCTAATCTTACCCGGCTCAGATTCCACTTCTGTAACAAGCAGCTTTTCTAAGATGTTTTACATTTCCTAAGCCAAGTGCCATAATTGAAATAAACTCTCTTTTTCTTCTTTCTCTTCTTTTCTATATATGAGAATGTGTTTATGTCCTGAAGGTGACCTGCTTTCCTTTGTGTATTGAACGACTGGACAGTTATGAGAATCATAGTTTCGGGGCCCTTTTTCTGAGTTACAGGAAATTTAGGTTGTTAGGACAAAGGGTTAAACAATCAGCTCATTTCCTTGAGGCAGAAGTACAATGTTTTCATCATTCACATTTGGTTTTCATGAGCATTACATAGAAGCCTTCTCCTTTACGTTTTTATCATTGTTGTAGTTATGCACTTCTCATGATATTTTCCCATCTTGCTTTGATTGCTGAATATTTTCATTTTCTTATGGGATTATTTTGGGCTTTCTTTAGTTTTAGGTCCACTTTCTAAGATATTATGTTACCAAGGGGCTTGCATTTTCTATTTCTACTGTGTTGCCTTGCTTCAATAAAGGAGGCTTTTATTTAAATGTCATCTAATTTTGTTTTGATTCTTGAATGGTATTATTTGAAATTATCTTTATTGCCTTTTGGTACTAGATTAGGTTAACTTATTTTCATTTGACACACATTTCCTTGAGTGGAAATAATCCTGATGATTTCTGCTTATTTCACTGCAAGGTTTTCTTTGATCTTTGTGTTTGTCTTTAGGTCACTTGCCGGCAACATGTATTTGCCTTCTGGTACTGCTTTGTATTTCTTTGGTTTCTTTTAATTCACAGTGTTTTGTATTACTTATATTTTTATGTGTTTGCCATCTCACCCGGTGTTTACTCTTCTAGTTCAGTTTTGCTTCAGGCATTTTATGTGTTTCTATTTTCCTCTGGAGCATAAAGGGGATGGAAGTGTGATGGGGAGGAAAAGCAGATGCACTTTTCAAAGCCGACCTTCTCAATGTCTCAGCCTTGTGAACTTTTCCATTTTGCTCTGGAAGGATCTTATTGGATCAGAATCCTTGTCCTGCCTTAAGTGATGGAAAACAAGTTTCTGAATTCTGGGACAGTCCCAACTAGGCTGTGCTTTATAGCATTCCACTCCATATAATATGTCCTCAAAAGAGGTTAGGTTGCAAGAGATGCTTCAGTACCTTCTGGAATTCTCAGTATATGTTTTATAGATGCGCCAAGATGGCAGTGCACCAACTAGATAGCCAGTAGCCCTGGTTAAACACCCATAATTCCGTTTGTCCATTAACCAAACATTTATTCAGTATCTCCCACATTTGTGAGGTTCTGGAAACACAAATATAAAAGATAAAGTCATTGTCATCAGTGAACTTGCATTTTGGTGGCTGAACCAGATGCATGAACCCATTGTGCTCAGGAAGGCATTGTGATGGAGAGTTAGAATCAGCCAGGCTGACTGCTGGGAAAGAAGTGTTTTAGGCAGAGAAGTAGCATGTGAGAGAGAATATAGCACGTTGGAAACTTAATGTGTTTGGCATACGTGAAGCCCGGGGGCTGTGCATCTAAGAGAGGAGCCAGAGCCAAAGAGTGGGTGCTGCTGAGCCACTGTCTCTTCAGAGGCAGAGTTCTGCTGAATATAATTGAATATGGTTTCTTTGCATTTTCCTTGGACTTCATTGTGCAGGAGACATAGAGGCTATTTAGAGGACCAGTTACCTAGCCTGATAAGAAACTGAGTCTCTGCCTTGGAAGTTTAATCCACTGTGGGAGCTTGTCTAAGCATCTGTTCTGCTTTGAATAATCTAGATTTTACCAAGAGTCTTGACTCTTTGGGCATCAAATGACCATAAGGTCTTATTAGTCTTCTGGAGGGATTAATGGTGTAGAGACAGCCCTGTGGATTTTTATTTCAAATATCACAACTACTCTTATTGTTGACATTTGTCATTTATGTAGAACAGCAGAAACAGCAAAACCTAAGCACCTTCCTTCCTACTCTAAGACTTCCAGACTCCAGACAAAATAGTCAACAACTGGATATTTATTAGGCATCTTAAATCTTATGTCTAGAACCAAAATCTTATTTCCTGTCTTCCCCACAAAACAAATAAACATCTGCTCTTGCCTTTGTTCACCAGCTCAGCTCATGACACAATACTTCACCTCAGTACTGAGGCAAAATCCATGGCATCCCCCGTTGCCTTTCTTCCTCTCACACTTCACATCTAATCCATCTGTAAGCCTGTCGGCTCTGTCTTCAAAATGTGTTTATGTCTCATCCAGCCATGTCTCACCACGTCCACTGCACCCCAAGAGAATCACCATCCTGTCTCCTAGAGATTGAGGATATTGGCTCCTGGTCTTTGTAATTCCATTCTTACTGGTTTGGGCTGGCCACCACTTGGCTGCCAGTGATCTCACTACATCTTTGTTCAAAATAATATAATGGCTTCAATCACACTGTGTCTAAAAAACCGAGATGCAGTCTACAAAGTGTCAAGTGGTCTGGCCCTTGGTCTTGTCCCCTGTTCATCTTCTCCTCGACCACCTGCTCCAGCCACACAGATCTCTGGGCTATTGGTGTTAGGTGTTCTCACATGTGGGCCTTGGCAATCTCTGATGCCTTTGTCTGGAACAGTCTATCCCAGATATTTCTGTGGTTTGCTCACTTCCTTCAGGTCTTTGATTAAATGTCAACTAATCAGAAAGGAGAAGGGGGTGACAGAGGATGAGATGGTTGGATGGCATCACACAATAGACATGAGTTTGAGCAAACTCCAGGAAATAGTGAAGGACAGGGAATCCTGGCGTGCTGCAGTCCAGGGGGTCACAGAGTCAGACATGAGTTAGTGAGCGAACGACAGCAACAACAAGTCAGAAAGGGTTTCCTTGCTTACTCTACCTCAAAATATCTCAACCCACACACATCCATAACTATCCCTTTGCCTTGTTTTATTTTTCTCTATAATTCTTTTTAAGCTCTATTGAGGCATAATTGACATATAAATTTAGCACCTATATAATCTATAAATTTTGATTAGTTCAGACATGCACATATGCCTGTGATACTGTCACTACATTAAGGTGATGAACATGTATACCACCTCTAGAAATTTCCTTGTGTTCTTTTGTGTGTACATTTGTGTGTTGTGATAAGAACACTTAACATGAGAACTACCATTTTAAAATATTTTAACGTGTGTAATACAGTACTGTAAACTGTAGGTGCAGTTTAGACCTCATATTAGACACTCATGCATATTGTAAAATATATAAATATATTCTGCTTAAATTTGATCTCAAATTTAAAGAAACAGCTTTGCTGCATGTGTTAAATCTCTAAAATTTGGCATTAGTCTTTAATTTATTAGTGTTAATTAAAGTTCATTTGACTTGAATGTAGCAGTGCAGTGATAATCCTTATTATAGTTTTTCTAAAAAGAAGTCATGTGGAATGTATCACCAGAATGTAACATTGAGACCTAGGTTTATTACAAAACCTGAGTCAGCTAATGACCTTTCATAACCAAGACATCAGTAAATTATTCCTACATTAACACTTCCATTCTCATATAAATAATTTTCCCTCAGTGTTTTGTTTATTGAGGACATCTGTTCTCAGTAGGGACTCAATGGAGTAGAAGTGCCCATCAGAATTCTGAAATTCATGCCTTTTATGGCTCCTCTCTCGGTGTTCTCTAGCTTCTTGTTTGATCCTGAAGTACATGGAGACAGGGAATTGAATGGACCATGTGGCTTTCCTTCCGGTGCCTGGCACAGGCCCAGGAGTGCTCAGTAAGAGCTAGAGCAAGTCATCGCTTTCCTAGGCTCAGTGAAGACCACTCGGATCGGCCTTAAGTTCCTGAAGGACAATAGACCTCATGGAGAGCTAAATCTGCTATGAAACTGGGAGCAGAAATGTTAAATGCAGGCACAATAATAAACTGCTAGTGTATTTTGAAAGGGATGGGTATGTATCCAATCAGCAGTGTTTCTAAATATCTTTTCATATGAATAGTGCCTGTAAAGTCACAATACTTTGCCCAGTATTCACATTAATTTTTCTGTTGATTCTCTTTTCCCACTGAAGATTTCTGTCTTATGAATTATAGATGGTTTTCTGTCCCAAGTTCATGTTCTTGGTTTTCAGTGATGAGCATTTTTAAGATTAGATAACCAGAACAACCTACAAGAAAATACACTCTGGATTTTAAACTCTTTGCCTTCATTTAAAATAAGCTTTCCAGTATTTCTATTTTTGCCACTAATTCAGTTTTGTGATTACTGATTGACAACCCTTAATCCCCTGAAAAAAAATCCAATCCTTCCCAGCCTGACTTCTGTAAATAAAGTACATTGAACAAGAGAATCCCAGTTATATTATTTCCCTTCTGTGTATTTGACTGTTGTTTCCCATCTGGTTTTGAGATGTCTGCTGCAATCTGTCAAAAAAGTGATGGTTTAATATCTTCATTTAAAGTTTAGGGCTTCTCTGCTGACTCAGATGGTAAAGAATCTGCCTGAGTGTGGGAGAAACTAGTGTTTGATCCTTGGGTTGGGAAGATCCCTGGAGAAGGGAATAGTTACCTGCTTGCCTGGAGAATTCTAGGGACAGAGAAACCTGGTAGTCTGTGGGGTCACAAAGAGCCTGGTGGGCTATGGTCCTTGGGGTCACAAAGAGTTGGACATGACTGAGCAACTAACACTTTCACTTTAAGTTTAGGAAGGTTTAAGGAATTGATTGAAATACTGAATTTCTGTGGTGAAACTAATCTATAGGAAAACAAATGATTCCTTTATAATATAAAATCCAGTTAGTAGAATATTACATAATTATATTTAGCCATTTAGTCAGTACATCTAGCCTGGGAAAAAAAAACACACACAATGTAAATTGTTAGAAACTCTTCATTAGTTCTGTTGCTCCCCCGAGAAAAAGGTTCAGGGCTCTGACTGAATTTGAATTCCTTAGAGAGACTCATATTCCTAGTATCAATAGACTTGGAATGAAAGAAATGTCATAAGTTTCCTTTTCTGAGTGTGAAGTTGGGGAAAGGATCAAATACTAATGAATAGCACTTGTTCCAAGATACACATGTGTCTTTCATTGATTTGCCAAAATTAAATCAAAGGATTCCATATGTGTCTGAAGGAGAACCATCTGACACTTGAAGTAGCAAACAATAAAACTTTAAAAATATATTTCCTGTGAAGCTAAGTTGATTGGGAAAAAGAGAAGGTTTGATCATCAAGAAGGATATAAATGTGGCTATAGCATCTGTGTCAAATGAGTAAGCTTTGAAAGAGCTTTATAAATTGTAAGTGGCTACACGTAAAGGAGAGATTGGGCATTCTTGCTTTTTGTTTAGTATTTTATTATTATCTATTATTAAGTATTGTTAAACGTTAGCAATGAAGATGGGAAGTGGTAGTTTTGGTTTTTATATAGATCTAAATTGAGGTCCAAGTTGGATAATAGATTGAGTGTACATATATATTTACATTTCTGTCTTACACATAAAGCAATCAAGTTGTAATCTTACCTTTGTAGTCACAAATTTCCCTCTTCTCCCCCAACTTCCTGTTTCATCCAGGTGCCCACATCCTCCCGCCCCAAGCCCCAGGCTAGTAGGTCATAGGGGTTGGATCGTGACTTTACAGGAACTACTTAAAATGTCCACAGGCTGATACAGCTGGGCTATGGATCGAGTTTCTGGTCTTCGTTTTTCTCATTAGCTCCTGCCATCCAGGCTCCTTGTTATGTCCTGCTTCTCTTGTGCCCAGATTTCCTATTTCTTATTGCCTGATCTCTGCCCTCCTCCCAAACGCTCTGTTTATGCTGCATTTCTCAGACATTCTGGTTCTTGATCTTTATCTTACACCATATACCTGACCTTTGTACACCGAATTTATTTACTATTCTGTCAGGCACTTTCCTAGAGCCTGTCTCAGTGTGCTTATAAATGTGTGCCTTGATCACAATGACCCCTTGTTCACCTCCCTACCTGATTGGGACTCTTCATACCTGTTTATTTCTCTGGCTTCCACCACTCACCTTGAACTTAGAGCTTAGGCTCTGGGAAAGCCAGACATTCCTTGACATTAAGTTTTCCACATCTCCCTATCTTCAAATCATATCAGGGGCACGTTGCGTCAGTTTGATAAATGTTTTTTCATTGCTTGAAAAACATGCCTGCTCATTCGCAAATGTAATCAATACTGGGGACGTGCCTAGATGTGATATTTAGTGTGACTTGTTACTAAGGCAGTCTAATGTAAAACTATTCAGGAAGTCCTCATCGATTGATGATGTTCCTTAAGAGTTAGTATTTTATTAGTGCTAGAATAAACTAAATACATAATCCAGTTTTATATCTTTAAGAATATATTACATATATTGATCAATAAGTATTTACAGAATTGCTTCTTCAATAGTGTGATGAGATTTTCTTTCATTGTTCTTGAATAATTATGAATCTTGCTATGTAAGATTGATTTATACAATATCAGCAGTAGTGGTCACTGAGGAAAATTGGGATTTGCTATGAGATGACTTTTCAGTCATGGCATAATTTGTGTGCAATAGCTAGTCTTGGTGGTATGGCTTACATAAATGGAAACAGTGTCCCTATCTACCTTCTGTCCTTAAGTTCTTTATTGCTTTCATCTTATGAGAGAACTGCCCCAAATTGTATAGTTCTTGTCAGGAAACCACATACATACCCACAGTGTGCATTCCTTCTTCTTTTTTTTTTTTTGTCTTATTTTGGAGGACTGTGTGCATGTGACTCTAGATACAGATATGTGCAATGTGGATTTTATGCCTTGAGAATATTATTAAAGACTCTCTAATTTGGAGCAGAGATTATTTCCTTTTCCATCAGTGACAGACCTGCTTGTATTTGTGGTTTGGGTTATGGTTATAGCTGGGGAGATTATTCTGGCTTTGATAGCTAAAATTTAGAAATATATCTGAGGAAAAAAACTATGCAAGTTGAAATTCAAATGTAAATGTAGGAATGAATTGACTAGATTATTCTGAAGCAAAATAGCAGATATTCTTAAATCCAAAGCATTCTGTTTCTATTCAAACCACATTATGTCATAGCTCAATTCTGTCAGTTCAGCCATTCACAGACTGAAGTTTTCCAGAGAAAAAACAGTTAGCTTTGAAATCAAAACATATTGCTTTTCTGGGTTTTTGAGACTAATTAAGTTTAGCTGGAAGATAATTTAACTTATAACTAATTTTGTGTCTTTTTCAACATTTAGGAATTGCAGAGTCCCAAAACAATATTTCAGAAGTTCTTACTTGAGACAACTAAGCCAAATATATAAATAAAATGGCCAAATGTATGTATGTGTGTATGCATGGTTCTAAAAAGTACATAATTCATATATATTTTTCCTTTTGTGGTGAACAAGTAATTAGGAATATTTAACTAGCCAATATATTTGATTGAAGCAACATTTTAAGTCTGTCATTTAAGTTTAGGAAAGAAAATGGTTAGGTAGTCTCCTGGGCTTAATTGTATTTTTGGCTAGATTCTTGCTATGTCTGTGGGAATCAATTTGTCACTATAATGTTGATGACTTGAGGCAGTCACATTTTTCAGGCTGTTTCTACAGGATGGTTTTGAAAATTGTTAGATGGCATCATGATGGGGGTCTTTGCTGCTTACTGGAAAAGTAGTTCATGTCATATTAAGAGATGTAACTTGAACATAGACTTGACATTATTCAAACAGGGTCAGGTGACTGAATGACTGTCACCCTGGGTAACGTAGGATAGTATTGGCCACAGGAAGAAGATTAAGCACACATTCACATGCACACTCCAGAGACTTATCAGAGGCCAGAATGATCCTTAAAGATATATAAAAGCTGTTGCTTCAGAAGTGATTCTACTATATGTGATTTCAGCTTGCTTTTCCAAAAGTGAATGAATTATCCTCACTATAATTCGTTCCAGGGATGTTCAGGCACACCTCATCAACCACAGACATGGGAGCTTCTTGTGGAGTTTGTACCCTGCGTTTACCACAAAAAGTCAGTGACAGCTGGAGTTGCCTCTGAGATCATGAGAAGCCTGCCTTGTGCTTCTCCCCGTTAGACCTCTTTCTGTTTTCTTCCCCTCCCGCTCCCATCTGCCCCACTGGTGGGAGTGTGTGGTTGATGCTGACTCTTCTGACTTAAGGTCAGGCCCTCTCCATATCTGGAAGCTCCTCTCCACACCATAGAGCTCTTCCACATTTCAGAATTCATAATGCATATTTGTAGATGCATCTTTTGCTATCTTGTCATTTCGCGCATGATCATGTTGATGCGGTACAGCCCAGAGTTTAGTTTCTGAAGTCAGATTGTTAGCATTTAAATACTAGCTCCTATGTGGCTCTGATATTTTTGACCAAGTTGCTGAATCTTGCTAACCTTTGGACTTGCTGTCTGTAAAGTGGGCATTTCCTGTCTGTAAAGCGGTGACGATTCCACCAGTTTGTGTATTTGACACTCTAGACACAGGGCCCCGCATGGTTTAAGGAGAGGGACCGACCGTGCCAATTTACCCAAGACTAAGAGGGTTTCTGGGAAGCAGAGCTGTTGGTGCAAAACCTGAGAAAGTCGCAAGCTGAGTCAGTCCCCCTAGTTGTAAGCATTTCGTTTATATTATTCAAATTTTATTGTATTTGTATTTTGTATTCCTATGTTACATCTTTCCCCTGTTAGGTTTCACAGAGGCTCATATCTAGGTGCTTAGACATCTTCATGTGTACTGCTTTTCCTAAAAGAGATTTACATTACCTTGTAGTAATAAAATTCACATACAACTAGAAAATTAAAACAAAGATGACGTGGAGGAAAAGTCGTTAGGAATGTAGCATTGGCTTGAGAGATAATTTTTGGTTTTGCAAAGACAGTTTTAAAAAATGTATTCCGAATGCTTAGAACAGTGTGAATAATAAAAGAGGTTAACTGTTACCTCCAGGAAAAAATTATACACAAAAGAAAATATAATCACAGATTGCTACTGTTTAATCAAGTGATCAAGCAATCCCAAAGCGCAGTGTGGCTGCAGGGCTCTCTTGCCACACTTCCATAAATCCAGCTGGTAAGAAAACAAAGAAACCTTTATATCCACAACACAGCAGGCAGCACGGGCTTCATGTGGCAAGGATTCCGATTCCCTGTGCTCCTCCACCCTCTGAGTTCCAAGGAAGATAAGGCAGTGGGTCATGGGTGCAAGCCCAGGTAGATGCTGAGCACACAGAGGCTATGTGTCTCAGCTGAGAAGGGCTAAGCTTAGGAAACTCGCAGTCATGTAAGAGGATCACTAGCAAACCTGCCCAGCTTTTGCCCCCAGGGAGACACTATCTATAGCAACCCAATTAGGAAACAAGTCTTCTTTGGGAGGAAAGGGAAATTTTATTATTGGAAAGACATTTTTTGGCTGCAAAGTCTACATTTCCTCTCAGATGGCCTTGCCCTGGTCAACACCCCAAAAGTGGGGTCTTTGTCCACCCCTCCATCATTGGTGCCATGTGGTGTTGCCTCACCAGGAGTGTTGCGTGTTAGCCCCTCAGTTCTCCTGCAATGAGCTTCTTTTGGCTCAGCTTTCTTCCCACAATCCCCAGTTGCTCCTTGAGTCCTGGGTTAAATATTTGCCCCCACAAATAAGGACACTTATCCCATTCATGAGAGCTCCATTCTCATGACCTAATCACCCCAAAGTCCCCATCTCCAAATACCACCACATTTTGGGAATAGGATTCAACACATGAATTTGTGGGGATACAGGTGTTAGAAAATATGATGATTTCATTGCATTCATTCTTGTATTCTTTACTGGAAAATCCCTGAGGGCTGATTTTCTCTTTATTCTAGATTTTTAAAAATGCCTTTAAGTAAACCCCCAGTTTATTTTCTCTGTGCATGTTGTCTGTAGTAGCCATGGACTTAATGCTTGTGTCCCTCCAAATTCATGTATTGAAATCCTTACCCCCAATATGATGGTAATGTGGCCCTTGGGAGGTGATTAGTTTGTGAGGGTGGAGTTCTCGTGAATGGGATTAGTGCCCTTATATACAAGAGATCCCCCCATATCGATAAATAAGTAATAAAAACAGAAGAGACCCAACACGGTTCCATCACCCTCTCCCCCTCCTGCCATGTAAAAGACTCAGTGAAAAGATAGCCCTCTGTGAATCAGGAAGCAGATCCTCACCAGACACTGGACCTGCTCATGCTTTACTTTGGACTTCCCAGCTTCCAGAACTGTGAGAAAGAAATGATGTTGGTTAAGCCACTTAGTCTGGTGTTTTTGTACCAGCCAAAAAGGTTTTATACCTGGCCAAGACATCAGTACAGCATGATATTTATTTTTATGTTCTGCATTTGAAATTTGGATATCTACTATTACTCTATAGTCATTGTGAGGCTGTCAAAACCTCCGCTCTGTCTGTAAGGATCTGAGACTTTTATTGTGGTCACTGTGCAGAGATGGTTGTTCTGATGCCTTCCTGGTTAACCTCCCAGCCTCTGGATTTTTATTCTATAAAGTGGAAATACAATGACACCTGTATTAGAGGGTTGTTCTGTTTTGCTAAGGGGCAATATATAAAGCACCAGGCACATGGAGGATACCTCTATAATTAACTCCTTTTCTTCTGCTGCTTACTCTGGGTACCTACCCCGGATGGGACATTTTTGGGTGTGCTTTTTCTACTGCTAATTGAGGTAATTCTACTTTTTCTTCATTAATTTTTTTGGGTTCATTTACTCTAATCTTCATGTGTTTGCATGTATTTCCTTATTTTTCTAGTTTCAGATTTCTGAAGGCTCCTAAAGATTTTTCTTCATACATTTTCACCTTCTGTTTTATGGTCTTCCTGTCTACTTCTTTACCTTGATTTTCTTTCCTTCCATTGTAAGACTAGACATTAAATAGAAAATATTAGTATTGGCTGTTTATGGAAGAATTTATTGGGCACTAGAAGAGAAATTTCGATTTTATAAATACTATGCGTGCATTCATGCTAACTTGCTTCAGTCTTGTCTGACTCTTTGCAACCCCATGGACTGTAGTCCTCTAGTCTCCTCTGTTCATGGAATTTCCCAGGCACGAACACTGGAGTAGATTGTCATGTCCTCCTTGGGGGACCCTCCTGATCTCTCTTATGTCTCCTGATTGGCAGGTGTGTTCTTTACCACTAGTGCCACCTGGGAAACCCTTATAAATATTACAGGACATTCAAATAGAGCCCCAAATCTACAGAGCTTAGTCAGCTTCCAGATCTCTGGTCAATCTCTGGTTTATCAATGTGAAATGGAAGTTGAGTCACACTTTCATGTTTTGTGGTTGCCTTAATATAATGAAAGCTATTGTTTTTGGGCCTTTATTATTTTGAAATAGAAACTGCTTAACCTCAAGAGTCTTGAGGTTAAGCATCAAGAGTCTTTACCATCATCTGTACCAATGTGTGTGGGGACTGACCACTAGTGTAATAAGGAAGGCACTGTGTGTTCTCTTTCTTAAGAAATTCTTGTTCATTGCAAAATTAGCCTAATATCTTGCTTTTGCAAAACTGATTGAATTCCATATTTTCATGAACAATATCTCATACTCATCTTTTGCTCAAATTTTATTAAGGAATAAACCCAATTTCCAGAGCAACTGCTTGAAATTTCCTTTTGCTTGTTCCACCTATGTTTCATAAAAAACATTCATGTAGCAAAACAATAAAAAAGCAATGTTTGTGCCCGCTTTTAAATAGGCATTTGCTTTTAGTAAGTTGATTCCTCTGAGCTCTCAGTTATATTTTTATAGTCCTAATAGGATCTTCCTAAAAAATCTTTTATTGTACCAAGTATAAGGTAGATAACAAGTTTGATAACCCCAAAAGGACTTGTGTTAAATAATATAGCCAGAGAGGGAGATGAAAATAATCAATAAAGGAGTGAGAAGAGACCATAAGGATATAGTTTGTATTTACTCTGAGATTTCTCATTCTAAACTCTTCTGTTCTTTCCAATCTGTGCATGTTTAGGACAAATACTTTCTTCTCCCTCTGTATTTCACAGTAGCTACAGATTCCTTTTGGAGGTCATATTTGAACAATTGAGTAGGCATAAATTTACTTCCAGAGAAGGCAATGGCACCCCACTCTAGTACTCTTATCTGGAAAATCCCATGGATGGAGGAGCCTGGTAGGCTGCAGTCCATGGGTCACTAAGAGTTGGACACAACTGAGCGACTTCACTTTCACTTTTCACTTTCATGCATTGGAGAAGGAAATGGCAACCCAGTCCAGTGTTCTTGCCTGGAGAATCCCAGGGACAGGGGAGCCTGGTGGACGGGGGAGCCTGCCGTCTAAGGGGTCGCACAGAGTCGGACACGACTGAAGTGACTTAGCAGCAGCAGCAGCAAATTTACTTCATTTTTAAATGCCAAAACTAGAAAACACTTTTTAAAACAATTTTTATTGGAGTATAGTTGGTTTACAATGTTGTGTTAGTTTTAGGTGTACAACAAAGTAAATCAGTTATACATATATTCATTCTTTTTTAGATTTTAGACCTTTTCTCATATAGGCTATTAAAGAATATTGAGTAGAGTTCCCTGATCTACACAATAGGTCTTTATTATCAATTTTATATATGATCGTGTGTATATGTTAATCCCAGTCTCTTAATTTAGTCTTCTCTCCTTCTGGCTTTGGTAATCATAAGTTTGTTTTCTACATCTTTGACCCTATTTCTGTTCTGGAAATAAATCCATCTGTACCACCTTTCTAAAGTCCTCATTTGTGTGTTAATATATGATATTTGTTTTTCTCTTTATGACTGAACATCACTCTTTATGACAATCTCTAATCCATCTACACCTCTGAGAGTGGCACAATTCCATCTTTATGGCTGAGTGATATCCCGTTGTATATATGTGCCGCATCTTCTTTGTCCATTCCTCTGTTGATCGGCATTTAGGTGGCTTCCATATCTTGGCTATTGTAAATAGTGCTGCAGTGAACACTGGAGTACATGTATCTTTTCAAATTATGGTTCTGTATCTAGAGAGTACTTTTAAACAACATTTTTTGAGTTGTTGGTACTGATGGGTGCTAAACCTGTGCAAATTTAAATGTGTTACAGCCTATCAGATAGCATATTTAAGAGTTTTTTTCATCATTGTCCTTTCTTGACTTTTTTCCCCAAATATTTTAAGATGATGGTGCTTGACTCTGTACATCAAAATTTAAAAGTCATAGTTAAATAGTGTGACAAAGGATCGAAAGTTTAATTTTTAATTTTAGTTAATTTTAAAGGGTTACTTATTTAATCTTAAGTATTCACATATAGATCAAGATAATAATGAAGAAATGACTTGTTTAAATGGATAAAAACCCAGTCCAGAAGTGCTAGCCTGGGGATGCAGTTAGAGTCACTGATTAATATGTATTTAAGGAAATACTGTAAGTATCCTAAGCCATTTCTTTAATTGGGCAAAGGATAAGTGTCCGAGACCATCACAGCTATAGGAAGACAACTGGTTTTGTCACTCTTCTAACGCCTGCATGCTTTGAATGTAGTGGACAGTGAGAATTGTTCACATCCATGCAGGCTTACCACGTGACAGGAAGGGGAGTCAGCTCTATGCACACATGAAGTCTTTTAAATATTTGCTGATAGTCAAGGGAGAAAATAAATGAGTGGTCAGTGCTTTCTGCTTCCAACACAAGGAAAAGCTTTTTTACTCAGCTAATTAATTAGGTCTAGGTATTTATGGAAATTATTTTTTTTCATGAGTGAATTTTGACAACATCCTTGACATCTATTAACATTAAACATTTAAATTGAGTTGATAATGTTAAAAAGTGCTGTTTTCTGAAGTATTCGATGTTTAATAACTTTAAAATATACTGCAATCCAAGTTAAGTGCTTTCTCTAGAAAGACATTAAATAAATGCAGTTACAACATTATAATGTGAATTAATTCAAGAACTACTTTAAAAATCTCCATTTAACCTAATATCACTATTATATGGAGAATACAGTAATGATTTGTTACTTTCTGATGATTAAACTTCTTTAAAGTTTGATGTTCTCATATATCATTAGAATGTGTGCCACTTATAAAATAGTAATTATTCATAATACCCAAGAATTGCATCTGCTTTATTCTTTTATTATAATGTCCTGAGTAAATCAACCATTATAATTATGTTATATACTCAGCCTGATTGAACAAACAGGACAATCTTTTGTGGGTTTTTATAGGACTTGTATTATACAAGTCCTATGATGAAGGTTACGCCTACTAAAATACCTTCATGTGTAGCCCGTGATTCTGGTTACAAATGCACACTACTAATTTTTGTGGGGTTTTGTCTAGCTTCTGTATTAGTTTCTCTAGAATTCTGTTTTCTTCAAAACAGGAACTATGTCTTTTGAATGTCATTAATTAGTGTGAGACTAGCACAAACTAAGTGAATACTCTCTTTTTTTTATGTAGAAGTTTAATGTTTATGAAATTCTTTAAGTGGTTTGGTTCCTAAGGTTTTGTAACTTTATTCAACTGACTTATAGCCAAAATAAAATGTTTCTTATATGATTCATATATATGACCCATATATTCTAAATAAAATTTTCTTTAAAAGGTACAGACTTATTATTAACTGCTTAACAAACATTTGTTTCTAAACATATGCTATGTTTACCATCTTTGTAAAGGTAACATTCAGCAGTATGTCTCAAAATACTGAAAGTGTCTATTGTTAAGTATTCAATATTTTGTGAAAACACTTATATCCTGTCACTGGTCTGACAATCCAATTAAATTCCTTTAAATTTCTTTTTTTTTTTAATTGACATATAGCTGATTTACAATGTTGTGTTAGTTTCAAATTTACATCACAGTGATTCAGTTATACATATACATGTAAATCTATTTCTTTTTCAGATTCTTTTCCTTTCTAGATTATTAGAAAGTATTGAGTATAGTTCCCTATGCTATACAGTAAGTCTTTGCTGTAAAATCCTTTAAATTTCTTATTTTTATTTTTGAAAATGCCTACAAGGATCACACAGCCAAGTGAAAACATGAATTTCTTAAGAGATTATGGGAATTTTTGTTATTTGTGTTGTTTTAATATATAGCATCTGCAATAGAGCATTATAAGCATTTCTAACACATATTTGATTGCATGTTACACTGATTACCTACATATTCCCTTAATGACTGAAATTTATAGCACCCTAGAGGTTACTTATAACATCACTGCTCACATTTCACATGACACTGAAAATGGCGTTTTGCTTCAGAATTGTCTAGCTGAGCATGGGGTTACTTGAGGGCTTGGGATGGGTACTCTGAGGCTCATTTTAAGGATTCTTTGTGTGTGTGTGTCTCTGTTTAATGTCCAGCACCTGTTCTTCCTGGAGCCTACCAGCAAAGCCATTCTCAAGGGTATGGGTACATGCACCAGACCAGCCTGTCATCTGTGAGGTCAATGCAGCATTCACCAAATCTAGTAAGTGCCCAATTGAAGTGCTCCTCCTTCCCTGGTCTTCATAGTTTATCTCCAGAATATAAAAGCACATGGAATACAGTTGGGTTGAATATGGTTCATTTTTTACATAAAAAAATTCATTTTTTTACATTAGTTTCAGGTATACAACATAGTGATTTGGTATTCTTATAGATTGTGTACCATACAGGATTATTATAATATTATTGACTATTTCCCTATGCTATACGTCACGTGTCTATGACTTATTTCCTTTAATGGGTGGTAAGGAATCTTTAATCATTCTAAAATTCTTGCATCTCAGTCAGTTTCCTCAGTCTACTAATGCACTTGATTTTGAGGTTGTCTGATATTATTAGCTAAATTCTTGGCCTCAAATGAAAACATATAATAAAACTCAACTCATTATAACAAGAATTTAATTATATGTACCTCAATATTCATGACATTCATATGCTAAATGTCTCCTATCACGTGATACAAAATCCTATTGAGTATATTATGGATTTTTTCTTTTTATTTTTTTTTAAATATTTTAAAGTAGAAACAAAATTTTTTAGTAAAATTCATCGCCTCTGCCAGGGGACCAGTGGTTGTAATGACTTGGCAGTGACTTGGGCCTGTCTGCCACTTTGGTGAGTTTTGTTCTCTGAAGAATGTGGACTAGGGGAGAATCTATATAATCTAAGGTCTCTGGGCTTATCTGAAGCTGAGGGAGTGGCTTTACTGCTTCAAAGCTTACTTTTTAAAAAAAGCTTTTTATTTTGTATTGGGGTATAGCCAATTAACAAACAATGTTGTGATAGTTTCCGGTGAGCAGCAAAAGGATTCAGTCATACATACCCCCCCAAACTCTCCACCCTCTATCCAGGCTGTCACATAATATGGAGCAGAGAGTTCCAAGTGCTCAAAGCTTACTTTTTGACAGCTAGCTGTTGCATTTAGTGGCTTGCTCTGGTCCACAATATTACCCCTTTTGCCAGACTAGTAACCTTGAAATGAACACAATCAGGACAGACAGTAGGCTCCAGAAATAGATGTGCTTGGAAGGGCTCCCGGTAGTTCCTTTATGTGTGGGCTGGTTTGTTGTGGTTGGCATTTGTAGCCATGACTGTCTTGGTGTCCATCGTGTGACCCCATCTTTCCTTTCTCAGAGGACCTACCGAGCCATGTACGATTACAGCGCCCAGGATGAAGATGAAGTCTCCTTCAGAGATGGTGACTACATCGTCAACGTGCAGCCCATTGACGACGGCTGGATGTACGGCACGGTGCAGAGAACTGGAAAAACCGGAATGCTTCCAGCGAATTACATTGAGTTTGTTAATTAATCATTTCTCCTTGCCCTTTGAGCTTTGTTCTAATGTATACTAAACCCAATCTTTTTAAAAGATAGAAGATACTTTTAAGACAACTTGGCAGTTATTTTACAATAATCTATCCTTCCTTTGACAATTAGACATGCAGGTACCAGGAAGAAGGAATGACTTCTGGGCTGAAAAACAGCAGCATTTTTGGTAATTGATATAAACAAATAATCAAGTCTGGAGACCTGGTGCTGCTGGTTGTGTTAATGGTTTCCTTTGATTGGCTACTGAACCCTTCTGGGAAAACATATTTTTGTAAACTTTAATAGAGATGTTGATTGTCCCTCAAATGTCACAAATATATGAAACTTCTTAGCTGTCACTTTGGAATCACCAGAAGCCAGTCCTCTTAATTCAATAACACAGCTGATAATTTAAAAACCATTTAACTTTCGAGTCACAAGGCAATTTCCAATTCAAGTGAAAATTGCCTAAATATAATAAATGTAAGCAGTGGAAGACTGACAGTTCTGTTAAAATTATACTGACTGGTGGCCTTAGGGATCTAGAAACTTTCAATGAACAAAGAAATTTCCTTGTTCCCTGGGCCGACTTGGGTCTATTTATTTCTCATTTGTACCGAGGCATATCCAATTCTCCATTTACATTCTATGAACCTAAGTACACGCTTGGCTCCATAGAATGTCAGGACCAAATAACTTCACAGCTACTCTGCAAAGGGCAAAATTTAAGGTCATGTATGTTATTGCCCTAATACTAATAGCCTTTACCCTGTTGCATGTCATGTAGGTTCAAGCTTCTGTAACATAGGCAGCTGCACTGCCCTGTTCCTGTTATTCAAACAAAAAGTGTGGCTGATACCTAAAAGCCCTACCCTCTAGATGCCAGCTCATCAGAAAAGCATAACTTGAAAAGTTGCTTGAGATTCTCCTGCCGCATTGCACTCTAGTTTTGAAGGATTTACACCTTAGGAAATAGATGTATACGCTAGCAAATAAGTGATTTAGGCATTTATTGAACAGCTTCATTAACTTAATGCCACTCTTGACTTAAAAGTTAAGAAAAGTTCCTAGAAGCCAGTGACAAAGCTGGAATATGAAGTGTGCTGGGAGAAACCAATGAACAAAAGATTACCAGCTGCACACACAGAGAGACAGGTGATCTGGTTTCTTATTTGGGAAAACAGTATTCAGATTCTTGGATGGAAATCTAGCTACTGAAATTGCTTAATGAAAAGATTTCCTTTCCACTTTCTGGTTTTTATTTTCTAAATCACATTTGGAAGTGAGAGGGGGATGTCACCAAAGATTTGACAAGTTGTTCATTAAAAAAGAAATCGTTGTCATATTTTAATTTTCCAGTGAGTGACTTTGCAGGCTCTTGCTGGATTCGCAGCCATGACCATCACGTCATGAAGTTTTTACCTGGAGTCCACAGTCGAGATCACTGGAGAGGTTCACGCCCATCAGCAACTCTGGGTTTTTCTGATTGTGCCATTAGTGAGACTTGCAACAGGGTAGCAGTCATGTAGGGTCTGACTTTACAGCTGTGATGAAACTGAAAAAGCAAAATGTAATTACAAACATGTAATCAAATATATGGGCCATGGGGATATCTGCCTTAATGATATATTCAAAGAAATTAACAAAATAAGCTGTAAAACATCTTTTCTTGAAATATTTATTAGTCCAAAGACAAATATTAATTCATTTACACCTTTGAAAAGTAAGCACATAGTTTTGAAATCTATAGTCTCATTTTTATCAGGCTAAAAGAGTAATTAGATAAGCTTTATTACACTCAAGCGACATACTATATGACACTGATCTAAAACTGAGAAGAGAAAAATTTAGGAAAATGACTAGAGGTTATTTGAGGGGGTTTTACAGATCACCACATAATCAGCTTGCCTGATTTTCTGTCACTGAAATGATCAGTTGCAATTTAATTGATTAAACCCCATACTGGTTTTGGTGTCTTATACACAAACCTACGAAAACAAGCAGAACTTGGAATATTCTTTCAAAAATTCTTTTCCATTAAAACTGAGGGCAACAAGCTTGCTTAGTTTTATTATACCATTAAATAAATATTTATGATTCACCCAGACAGACTACTTTTTGTGATTATAAGAGAGTAGTTGTTGATTAAATCTGCAGACTCAATGTGGGATGAGTCTTATCACTTTTTGATAAGTAGCACATTTATAGGAAGCTGAATTTGAAATGATGGTTATAATGGGGAAGTAGTCATAAAGTAACAGCTTAATGTTTCATTGTTTTTCTCTTCCACTTATTTCAAAATCAGATTCACTGAATGTAAAAGTCAATACTTATTTGGGGAGTAATTTTCCCCAAATTTTAAGCTTCACATAATGTTTGCATAGCAAGCTACTTCTGCTTCCAGCCTTTAGGAATTAAGAACTGATCAGAATTTAACTAGAGGGCAGTTATTTTACAATAAAGACTGAGGGACAACAAGTTGCACACATTCCTGATGCTATAATTTGATGGTGTTGTCACTGTTATTAAAGACTGTCAGGATATTAAGCGTCTCAGCAGAAATATAGAAAAAAATATATGTATAAAACCAAAGTGCTATTTTTACAGCATCATTTTCAAGACTACATTCTCGAACACCTTTTCCCCTTTCCACACATCCCCCCTCTTGTTTTCAATTTGGCAACAGTTATATCCTACATAATATGACAGCTCAAGAAGGGTTTTAAAAAAACAAGTCTTTTAAAAATCAAGTTAAAGAGGGCTGTAAATGCCCTTGCACAGAGAGCATGCACCTGATTTTCTAATTGTGATGTGTTCTCAAACCTGATAAAAGCACAAGGGCAGTTTGATACGCTTTTAAAAGGTTCCGAAAACAGAACTTAGATGGATCATCTCTCTCTTGAGCAGAGCATAGCAACCGAATATATCGCTTGTGGTGTAAGTTTTTGTAGTGAGCGTTTTTACTAATTCTCGTTCTCTGGGAAAGCTTTCTATTTCTAACCTGTGACAAGGCACGTCATCATGTCTCCTTTTTATTGTTTACACGTCCACAGTGTAGCCCACTTGGAAATAATTATCCCGTTGTCAGATCTCCACACTGTCCCTGCATCTTCTCAGGCTTCCCCCACCTCAGAGACCACACAGGAATTTGCAAGCACAGTTCCCAGGAGCACCTTTTATGAATGTGGATGCGATTAGACCAGCCCCTCTCTTGCCGCCAGGTTCATTACTTGAGGATGGTGAACATACAGTTTTGCCAGTCTCGCTACAGTCTTTCTTTCCTTATCTTGTCTGTGTTGAGCTCGACAACACAGATTTGGGAAGAAGATTTCCCTAAACACACAGTGGAAACTTAAGAGGCGCATCTTTTCTTCAGGTTTGCCCATCTCCAGTGGAATGTTTTTTAATGAAAAGATTAAAGAAATTGTGTGTGATCCTTTAATAACACCCTCTATATAAAGTGGATATAGTTTATACCAAAATTATAATTATATAGAGATAAAAAATATCGGTGCCTTTTTGATTACCCTTGTTTATTCATTATGTTCTTGGAAAGAAAACCAAGCAAGCAAGCTTCTGCCAATTCTATAGTAATATTTTATTATATGATTATTGGTATTTTTATGGTGGGGAAGTGAGATGCTCCTGATGGTTAGGAAAGGTGATAACTGACTGTATTTTACCTCTAGAGGTTTAGAACTTTAGAAAATACCAACTTCTTTCGTCTATTTCTGAAAGATTCTTTGTGAATTTATATATGGTTGAGATGCATAAACATAAACTTTAGGTTTGAGATTTAAAATACCTATTGTAAGTTAGAAGAATTATGTTATGAGGCTGAATTCATTACACCAGATGAAATTCACTTCATAAATCCATTATACCTTAGCTATTTGCTTCTGATAATCTGAAAGTGGTTAGAGTATGGTTGTTTGTGGTAACTTGACATGGAAGTGAGAAAGCTTTAGTTACCAAGAAGCTCTGTAAACCAAGTGAAGAATGCTAAAATGAAAGTCTCTTTTTGAAGTATTCTACACTCATTAAAGGTTCTTTCCAGGCAGTTATCCACTAGCACTGATTCAAGAAAATCAAGACATTGTATGATGCTTCTGTGGCCATTATTTCCTGATGCTTAGACTACTGGGTCCACAAGCCTGGAAGGACCCCTGGGGCAAATCTACACCCCAGTTGTCCTTGTTACTTCAGTATCTTCATGGGAATTCCATATGCTTTTTGTGTTTGATATATGGTATTCAATTTGCATAGTATACACTTCTTTGTAATCCAGCTGCTGTTAAGAATGGTTTACTTTAAAGGAAAAGAGAAAACTACATCATAGTTCCCTTCTTTAGTGTTCATACAATGAACGGCTGAGCATTTATAAGTAGCACCAAGTGTATTACAGACAGGGTGTGGAATCTTTGCTCTTTGACCTGTGATTAAAACATGAACTTGAATCCTTGTGCAGATTGGTTTCTATTTGCTTCAAAATATGTAGAATTGTGGTTAATGATTAATTTGCAAGATTGTACTAACTTTGAGAGCCTACAGTTTTATAGAAAACACTTCATGTTTTAAAATGAAGGAGCTTACAGAATGATACGTTATTAATATAATTTGGCTTTTGTTATGCAAATTGTTAACACCAGCTATTAAAATATATTTTAGTAGAAATGCTTTAATTCATATTTTTTCCTCTACACTGTGAATCTTTAAGCCTTGGTGGACTAGAGCAACATCGTGCTGCCCAAAGGACTAACCTATGCAAACTAGTTCACATTTTAGTGGATGTCACAGTAATTGTGTAATATGCTGTTATTTCCCCCGCATAATGTATAGCAGCACTGAAATAACACATTCAGCTGAGCATCGTGTATGTATAGTTACTCACAAGCCCTTCAAGGCTACCATGATCATTAGGATTATCACTCGTGTAAGAGCAGATTGCTGATTTATCTATTGAAACCATTTGAATGATGTCAGAACAAGAATGACAGATGGATGCATCCGCCATGGCTCCCAAGTGGTCCCTGCAAGTGTTCTCCTGTGATGAAGCCTCGTTCTCAGATGCACTCTCTCCAGGGTATTATTATTCTGTGTCTTCTTTCTGTATTTGTAAAACATTATAACGCTTTAATTTCCTATCTCTACACATTCGGTTTGCTTAAATAAATGCAGGATGTAACAAAATGGTTCCACTTGTCAGTTCTCACCTTGGTTTCTTAGAGCAGTGCTCATTGATAATACCCTGGGTGTGGGTTTATCGTGACGACTCATGTCAAATTGCCTCAAAGGTCTGTGCCAGCCTCAGACCGCTTACCTTGGTGAGCCGTTGAGAATGTGTCTTCCTCCTACACATAAACTTAGCTTTAAATGAAAACAATAGTATGCTTTTTCAAGCTGAGTCTCTTTTTGATTTTATATCAAAGTGCTACAGTAATACATCATTGTAGTTCACTGCTTCCAAGACTGACTTCCTCATATGTCCTCAATAGTACGACTTTAATTTTCTTGTGTTTGAAAGATGAAAGAAACAGCTTGCAGCAAAGAATAGAAAGTGCTCAAACTGGGTACATGAAACAGGGAGATGCTCTGATTTCCCAACTCAGAATGGCTCATTTATCATAGAGGATAATTGCTTTTTCCCCTAATTTTCCCATAGTTGGAAAAAGTGAGTTTGTTCCTTTCTTTGCCCTCATGTAAATCTACTGAGACTAGGGTCTTAGCTTTATTGTGTTATTTTGTAACAGTTCTTTGATGGTGCCTAAATTCTCCTAATGATAAACCGATAAACTCTGCTGATGACACGTTTAGTGCTCTTGCGCAAAGAATACTCTTCCTAATCTTGAATTTTCTGTTTTTCATATTCCAAAAGTATGAAATATTTGTATGCTATTAATCATTAAACATACTTATAACATTTCAAATGGTAAATCAGCTTATTTATTTATTTGAAGAATTTACTTTTTTTTCTCTCAAAGTTTTTTCCCCCCCACTATGCTCATAGAGTTTACTCTTTGGAACTCAAGCCACAGAGAAATGACCAACTTAGCAAGATTTTTTTCTGCACTAAAATGATTTGGATCGAGAATAAGGTGATCTTATATTTTTATTAACTTAAAGCCTTGTGAAGCCAGTTTTACAGATAATTGAGACATACATGACCACTAGAAGTCTAGCAAAGTAACTTTTTACAAAAATACTCATGCATAGTAAATTGAAAAGTAGATAAAAGGAAAGTTTTGTTCTTTTCTTTACGTAATCTGCTTCTTCTGTGCAGAGGGATTGAATAGAGTTTTGTGATGGCAGAAAACTGGATACGGTCCAAATGTGAACTTCAACTACTTTCTGCAGTTCTCAGCACAATTCTCAGGCCTTTGTCCATTTATATTTGTACTTGGGAGCAGCAGAGTTCTGATGAAAAATAGAATGAGAAAATGGGTTTAAAGGGTGAAAAGTCAATATTAGAACAAAGGACCAGTTACTGATTTTGTATTTATACCATGGCATTTTGATCTTTGCTTTCACTATTTTTTTTTTAAGTTGCAAACATGAAAGGGACTAGTAGACTAAAATAGAGAAATGAGCAAAATCTGAACACCTGTTATTCCACTTGAGAGAATAAGGAACTTTTCTGCATCCCAAATTTAGTGATTAGGTTGCTTTTAAAATGAACTAGTTTCTGGTTCTTGAACCAAGATAGCCCACTTTTTCCAAAGGGTTGCTATCCAAGGCCACGTGGCCCTAATTAACTTTCATTATCTTGTCGCTCTGGTGACAGGCGACTAGATGGATGTGACCTGACTGATCTATAGGCTGCCCAGGAGCCCTTGACAGGAGCCACACAAGAACTTTACCCAACAGGGAGGATGGTCACTGAACGTGTCCACATCTCCCTGGGGAACCCGAGTTCACAGTATGGAGCTGGTTGGCTAACTGGTGTGATTACTGAAAACGAAGAGCCATAGAGAAAGAAGGAGGACGTCAGGAGGAAGGATCGCTGTGAGTGAGTAGAAAGCATGAGATGGAGAGAAGAGATTAGGACAGATGGAGCAGAAAGTGAAGGGCATGACTGCTGGTAGCATAAGCCCTGAAGATGGGAGGACGCTGATTCTTGTTTAAGGCAGGGCCACTCTCCATGTCAGAAGCACACGGTTCTGTTCTAGCCTTGCTGCCTGTGGGACGCCACCTCCTCTTATCTTGATAAAGAACAGACTTCATGAATGTTAGAAACACTTGTGGGATGTCCCCAAATGAGACACCACAAGTGGCCAATATGATTGAAATGCCAATTACATTTTTGCAGTTGACATGTTGCAACGTTGTCTTAAGTCATTTTGTTTTCTTTTATGATGTGGCATATTTCATTGTATATATCCTACTGAAAATCACTTTAGTTAGAAGTTGTTTCCCTGGGCTCTATGAAAGGTATCAATAATTGATAACAAAAGAATTTAACTTCCACCAGTGGGTTTGTACAAAGAAAGGATTGGGGATTTGGAAAAACATTCTTATCAATTTCTAAGTGTTGGGCAGAGAACATGGGAATGACTGGGCTCCCTCAGAGAATGACACAGACACTGATGTCCCAGGGACAAAAGCTGAATTGTTTCTGCAGAGCTTTCAGAAATACCTAATTCTTCCAGGTTTCCTTGGTGATAGTTTTTGACTAAGGTGGATGAAGCAGTGACTGTAACTTATTCATTCAACATATATTTATTCAGTTTTTATGTGATGCAAGGAATAGAACACAAGGACTTTCCTACTATACTGGTAGGGGAAACAAACAACCAAGGATATACATTTATCCACATGTGTATTGTTGTGTATACTTATACAGCTAATTGCTTCACTGCAGTTTGAGAGGTGTTGTGAACGGGAAGCCTAGTCCTACCTGAGTTCTTGTAGCTGGGCAGGGATGATCTGTGGACTCGGTGGGGAGGGCGTGGAAGACCCTGAGAAACTGCTATTTGAACTTAGAGCTCAGTCCATCTCAGCCTTAGACATGTGGGAAAATTTAGTTCCTGGCACAGCTAATGGAAGAAATACTCCAGTCTCTTGCCCAATTTTAATTTAAGTAGCAATGCAGATTTTTGTAATTTTCATACAATTAAATTTTCATGAACAAAAGTTGGATTACAGATGTGCATGAGTAGGTATGTACGTACTACCCTTTGATTATTCTAATTATGATTTAATTCCACTTAGAAAGCAGGTTGCAAAGAGTTAATTATATACACAAAGTTTTATAGATGTGCAATGCTTCACTTCATTTTTGGATAATTGGTTATTATGTAGAGTTTCCTGTGTCCTTATTTCCTCCCTGAATATTTTTAGAAAGCATGTGCTTACTGGAGTTTACGGTTGTACAGTGAGCAGCAGAACCATTGATTAAAATGCTGTCCTCTCCTGTTTTAGATTCCACAGATTTGGGAAACTGTCATTCCATCTAATATGTGATACAAGTTAGATTTGCATCATTAACTGGGCAGCACAGGGAAAAATCACTCACAAAGCAAGTCAATTGTTGATGATTACTTATAATAGATCCTTGCTCAGAGGTAAATCATAGCTTTGTTTATAGAATTCTGGCAAGATTGTTGATCATCTGCCTCAAAAGTCTGATGATATGTTTGCACATTTTACCTTGGGTACCCTTGCCCCAGTTAAATTCATGATCGATACTATTTTGGATGTGTTGGCTTCCTTCACCAATGCCTAATATAATGCTTGCTGCGGGAACACTTTATGATATTTATAAACACTTCCTGGCTGCATGTACACTTTCTTTTAGAAAGAAATGTTTTGACTTTCAAGATGGTGCCCTGCAAAGTGATTTCTGAACTTCTCCATCTCTTCATTGTGCTGCTTTTCTTCCAAAAGAGTAGTTCTGATGATCCAACTACAGCATCATAATTTGTATTGTAATACAAAGTTTATTTTGTTTACAAACCATATGCCCACTATTTTACATTCATTTTAGTGGAGTTGGGAGAAGAGGTGTTTGAAAACCCGAGGAACAAACTTGTTTTGTGTGATGCGTCCCATAGTCCAGGTGAACATGGCTTCTCTCCACCTGCAGTCATCCTCCACCTAGAAAAACAAGGAACTGGTGCAGGAAGGTTTTTCCATCTTCTATGACGTAAGTCCTAAAAAAGCTAAGGCAGTGGAGGAGAGGATGGCTCCTGTGAGGATTTATTTTTCAAAACAGGTGAATGAAAAAATACTTATGGTATGATAACTTCATTATAGTGTGTCGCCTCTTAGTATTATTGAAAGATTTCCTGTTTGAAGAATACCAAAACATTTCCAGAGCTTCAAATGGGCCTTCTGGTCTTGATAGGCTACTTGTTCATGACAGAGACCCTAGAATGGTATTTTCCTAATGTAGAATCCTTAAGCATTTGACAGAGTCAATTTATTATTATATTTCTGCACAGATCCAAGATCTCCATGTGATTGATTGGGGTGGAGGGGAGTTATCAGCCAAAAGAAGTCCTATGCCAGACAGGACCATGTCAGGTGAGTGAGAGAATACCTGTGGAAGAATAGCATCACAGGAAAGAGCAGGAAGGACGTAGCCACGGCAAGGGGATGAAAACCTGAAGTGTTAGCTTCAAGTGGAGTTAAGTCTTTCAAAATTATTCCAATATCAGGAGGTAGAGTCTTTCTACCCACTTCCCACTTCCCATGCAGTCTCATCAAGTCCACAAAATAATGCCAGGCTCAGCTGTATCACTGAACTTTCCTGGGAGAAAGATAGAATCCAGAAAGCATCTGAAAATGCTGAAAATTCACTTTGCATGAGTGCAAGTTGGGATATAGTCTTTGAATTTAGGATTGTCTGATACCCCAGAATTTATGTTTTGTTTTGTTTTTTTTCTTTAAAGTCTGAGAAAGCTGTGTTCATTGGAGGAGAGCTGAGTAGGTCCTGCGTTCTGTTGAATCTGGGTGTCTCACATCTCTGGGTAGGATGCGTTTTCACGGGCAACACATGTGCCCTTCCGGGCACATGGCCTTTGGACTCACAGATTTTCAGAGGGAGCAGAGACCATCAGTCCAATGCCCACCTTCGGGAAGACCTGGCCTGATTGTCTCACTGTATTGATTAGAAGCCCAGGGTGACTCTGTCATAATCAAGTGGCTGGACTTTGAAGGTCGGATAAAAAGCCAGCTCCTCTATCTTCCATCCCCGCGCCCCTCCCCTCACACGCCGTGGCTCTTGATATCCGCTCAATCTGTTCACATGGGGAGGAGGAGAGTGAGTGCTTATCTGAAGTGGCCCCTGTTGTTCCTTTAATGTCCCAACACCAGTTCTGCGGCACAGCTGTGGGCTGAGGAAAGTGATCCCAGGCGGTGCCTGACTTTGATCACCCAAACTAGGGCAAGGACCCTTTGGGGGAGCAGAAGAAGTGATGGTGTCCAGACTCTCCTATCACAGGTTGGGAAGGCAGTATCTCATTTCCTTTAAGACTCTGCAACTGCAAATTAAGATGAAAGGAGAACAAGGTCTTCAGAGCACTGATCTGAAGTCAGAATGCATTCTGTTCCGTGTCCAGCCCTTTCTTCTCCCGGGGGGACTTTAGTAGGGTGAGGGAAGCTGCCATCTGGTCCAAACTCAAACCTCTTGCTGTTTGAGTAGTTAGAATGCCCCAGGACTACTAACCAGCTTGTGTAAGTGTCATTTCCACAAGCACTTTTTAAACACCTAAATGTTTGTCCACTTGTGATGCCAGCAGGCATTGGATTTGGATTCTTGTGACAAGTCACCCCCTTCCCAATTATGAGTCATCCTGTTTTCCCCTTCCTTGTCTTTCTTTTCTCTTCCATCTCTTCTGGTTCCTGCTTTTAAAAGAATGTGTTGGTTCTCTAATTTAAAAAGTAATCCATATCAAGAGGGAGGGGATCTATGTATACTTATGGCTGATTCATGTTGTACTGCACAAACCAACACATTGTAAAGCAATTATTCTGCAGATAAAAATAAATTTAAAAAAAGTAATCCATCCTCACTGTAAAGCATTCAGAGGAGTAAAGGAAAAAATGACTTCTAAGTCTACTATCAGAAACTGTGGTGTTGATGTGTATCTTGTAGAATATTTGTTGATACATATGCTTATATTTTTAACAGTAATTGTCTTATAAACAATCTTGTGAACCTTTTCACCATCTGACATTGTATAATGAAATTATTTTATCATTGAATAATTTTTGGAAAATATTCCATCCTATGTATAAATTATTTAGCCCTCTTACTGGACATTTACATTGTTTCCTTTTAAAAATAATGCAGTGAATATTTTCATATTATTATTTTCATTATTATATCCTTTAGGGTAAATCCCACCAAAATGGAACTGCTGGGACAACAGGATTGTATGATTTGAAGGCTTTTAATAAATACTGTAATTAACTTGTCATTTAGCACAATTTACAATTTAGATACCTAGTATCAATAGATTGTTCCTCTTTTATATCTTTTATTTCTGTGATTGCTAGTGAGGTTGAACATTTTCTTCACATGCTTACTGGCTGTTTGCAGTTCATCCCTTGCTGTTGTTTTGTTTTTTTTTTATTTTCAATTTGGTACATGTGGCCAAATTGCCACCCAGAAATTTCTTCTAATTTATACTGCCATCAACAGTTTGTGAGTTTGTCGCATCAAGTCCTTTCTGGCATTGAATGCTATTGTTTGTTTTAATTGTTGTGAGTATCCCTTTTAGTTACAGAAACTGTTTTATGTCTGGTGTGTGTTTATGCCATTATTTTTACATATGCAGTTGCAGCATGTTAAAACCTCACAGTACAGAGCAGAGAGACAGACAGGATTTTGCAGGAGTGGAAGTAAGAAAATGCAGAGAAGTTGGGAATAAAGTAGAATGGATGACTAGGAAAAGAGTATAGAATCACATTAGTCCGCGAAGGCTGCCATAACAAAGCAGTTGTTATTCATTCTCTAAGTCATGTCCTACTCTTTGCGACCCAATGGACTGCAGCACATCAGGCTTCCCTATCCTTCACTATCTCCCAGAGTTTGCTCATATTCATGTCCACTGAGTCAGTGATGCTATCTAACTACCTCGTCCTCTGCTGCCCTCTTCTCCTCCTGCCCTCAATCTTTCCCAGCATCAGGATCTTTTTCAATGAGCTGGCTCTTCGCATCAGATGGCCAAAGTACCTGAAGCTTCAGCTTCAGCATCAGTCCTTCCAATGCATATTCAGGGTTGATTACTTTTAGGATCTACAGGTTTGATCTCCTTGAAGTTCAAGGGGCTCTCAAGAGCCTTCTCCAGCACCACAGTTCGAAAGCATCAATTCTTTGGGGACTGGGTCACTTAAACATCAAAAAATTTATTTTCTGGAGACTGGAAGTCCCAGATCCAAGTCTGAGCAGGACTGGTTTCTTCAGAGGCTTCTCTCCTTGGCCTGCAGGTGTCTCTCTTCTCCTTGTGTCCTCACATGCTCTTCCCTCTGGGTCTTTGTGCAAATTTCCTCTTCTTGTAGGGATGCCAGTCACACTGGATTAGGGCCCATCCTCATCACCTCATTTTAAATTACTTACTCTTTAAAGACCTTGTATCTAAATACAGTCACATTTTGAGTTACCGGGGGGTTAGGAATTCAACATATAAATTTTGAGGAGACAAAGTTCAACCCATAATAAGAAAGAAAAAATATCCATACTTGTGGGCAGCCAGACACAAACAGGTGTATCTTGGAAGAGATTGAGTTTAGAAAACTTCAAAAATAGAAGGACTGTGCCCAAGGAAGACATTTGAAAGATAAAGGAACTAGGAAGGATAAAGGTGAGCCTACTCACCCAAAGTTACAGCAAGTTAGTTATAGACTAAGACAGGAGCCCAGGACTTGGGATTTCAACTCTCCTGGTTTTCCTGTTGCCCCACACGCCCTCAGGAAGCTCAGCGCTGCAGTGTGGCTGTGCCCTTGGGCCCCTCCTGCTCTGACTTCAACCCTTGGCAGTGATCTTGAGCCAAGAAATTCACCGCGATAGGCCCCAAATCCCTGTTGCTAAATTACACTCTGCAGAGGGATGATGTCCCAGCTCTCCCTTCTCTCCCGGATAGAGTCCATGTAGCGGGATCAATCTCACTTGAAGCCCTCTCTGGAGGGAGCTCGCCTCCTTCTCTGCTGCTCCACTGGAGGATCTGGGTTTCTATACTGATACAATGTGGAGGTACAGGCTCCTCTGTGCCCTACATCCCACTTCCCTCACCCTTTCCTCACCCCTAAGTCTTCTCCTGAGTCATTGGAAAAGTCCCTGATGCTGGGAGGGATTGGGGGCAGGAGGAGAAGGGGAGGACAGAGGATAAGATGGCTGGATGGCATCACCGACTCAATGGACATGACTTTGATGGACACTGGGAGTTGGTGATGGACAGGGAGGCCTGGTGTGCTGCAGTTCACAGGGTCACAAAGAGTCAGACATGACTGAGCTACTGAACTGGACTGAAGTCTTCTCCAGAATTTCCCCTTCCCACCTCCTTGCCTGCCTGGTTATCGTCACAGAACGCTAGACCTCAGTTTATGTTTGCTTAACTGCATCTCATTTCTGTCTCTCTTTCATAAAAAGTTCTAGAAGCTCCATCTCCCAGGAGGTTAAGGACTGAGACCTCACAGCTGGTCAGTCCTCCCACATCACCCCTGGATCTTCTCTCTACCTGGTTATTGTGTGTAGCCACCAATTCAGTGTTGACCTGTGCAAAAGCCCACTTCCTAACTGTTTTGTAACAACATGGCTTGTTTTCCACTTTTTATATTCATTCTTGCTTAATATAGAAAACATTATTCAGAGCTAGAAGTATATAGTACTTAGTAAGGAAACACAACAACTTAATAAAGAAACAGAGCATCCATTTTTGTCAGCACTGATGATAAACATGTCTCTATTGTCTAAGCTTCCTCTCACTTTAATCAGATTGTTTTCAGGAGGTTGTATGGCTGGCAGACCATGAACTCACAGAGATGGCTTATTATGATGGAGGGATGCCAAAGAAAAGAGCAGTCGTCTGGGTTGACAGAGTTACAGGCTGAAGAATGACACCACCTTAAGCTTCTTGGAAGGCACTACCTGATACCCGCACCTGAGTTTCCTGATCTGTTTAACAGAGATAAGGGTTCATTTCATGCAGGTTCTTCATATCCCGGTTGTGAAGAACTTAGCACAGACTTAGCTCATACTAGCTGCTTAGTGAATGGCAACAGAGACCATAGTGGTCTTCTCTGGGAGATGCCCTTGTCAGTTGTTCTAAAATAGAACTGGTTTCCATCTCATCTTCTAGGTGGCCACTGAGTGGCCAGTAGCAAAACAGTGCAAATCCATACACACAGCGAGAGCAGATTAAATATTAATTGAGCACTAATTAAGTATAATAAGAAAATACAAATGCATGTAAAGACTTCCAGTATTGGGTTACAAGAGAACCTGGACAGAGTGAGTATATTACTTTTTAAATATTTAGATGTTTATGCCAATAAGTTGTTTAGTTGATAGAAATATCTGGCATAGTTTTATGTACTGTACTTTGAAAATTAACATTTAGGTTATTAATTTCAGAAGTAGAAAAGTAGTGGTACGTGGTGACCTTTAAAAATGCATAGCTAATTGAATCCTGGCATTTAAACACTAATAGCTTTAATTATATGAATGTGACACAAGAGGGCAGCTGTGTACTATTTCTGAATACCTTTTGCTACAATAGATTAGGCTAAAATTGAATATGTGTATAATCAGTATGATAGGAAATTATCTTTCATAAACTTATTACGTAGATGTCATAAAATTATTTTATTTAGAAATAATTGAATTCTTCATACCACTCGAATCCTTATTGGCAAGTAAAGACGGACAAGTAATGATACAATTAGCATCCTCCTGATTATCCGTAGTTACTACATTGACACAGAACTTGCTGGTGATGCTTAAAGATCATTTGGCTGATCTGAGGATGAGGTGGGAAGATGGAGGCAGGGGCTCATAAGCCAAGGCACAACCTGGTCCCCACAAGAAGCCTGTGTGTAGGAACAAAATGTGTGTCTGGTATACCAGAGTTTAGCAGTCCTGTGGGGCTGGACAGGAATATCTCAGCCTCCATGTTTTCTCATGGATCTTGGAGGTTGGCTTGCTTCTGGTACCTTTGTTTGTCATCTTTGAACCCACAAGAAGTAAATATCCTGCATGATACCTGGAGAGCAGTGGTGTGACCTCTGTCTGTGTGTCCCTTCCCGGGGCTCAGAGAGGTCCTGGGCGTGAAGATAATGTGCCTGAGCCAAAGGGCCCTGAGGATGCCTAGGATGTTCCAGGCCTGAATTACATCCAGTTTAAGGGGCTTGGGCAGTTGCATGAGGCCAGCAGAAGACAGGGCTGTGTCTCTATAGATCAGGGATAGATGTGGGATGGGTCTCTTGTGCTTCCAATGTGGTTTTGGAAGGATCAACCTGGTTTGTGAAAACGGGCAGCTGCAAAACTTTCACAAAGTGAATGTAAATGGATCATTGTTACTTAAATAACTTCAATAAGCATTTACTAACTTTCTACCTGTGTCCAGGTCCAGTTCATGTGGGTGCAAAGAAGCTACCCCAGGGTTTTCTGACAAGAATTGAATTGATCAGGGAGGGGGTAGTAGTAAGGAAATAGGATGCTGTATGGCCGTGGGGTCAATAGTTTGTGCTGCAGTGCATTCTAGTTTGACAAATTCGTACTAATACTAATGGAGCCTGGGGGAAGATACCCAAGACCCTGGTGCACAGTGTTTATGAATTCATGGGGAGAAAATATAGTGAACCAGTACTGGTCATGAGGGAAGGCAGGGCAGAGGGGGAGTGGCACAGAGACTCAGGAACTGACTGTTCATCTAGAAACAACAGAGCAGGCCTGTGTGTCCTCAGGTCCTCATGCAGGCCCAATTCAAGCCTTAGGGACAAAATATCAATGAGCCAGATATCCAAATATCAAAATGGGCATAGTGCATGGGGTTTTCAATGAGAGGAAACGGGAGGTAACAAAGCTCAGAAATTGAGAAACCAGGAACAGCAAATAGACGGGGAAACAATGGAAACAGTGACAGACTTAATTTTCTTGGGCTCCAAAATCACTGCAGATGGTGGCTGTAGCCATGAAACTAAAAGATGCTTGCTCCTTGGAAGAAAAGTTATGGCCAACCTAGACAGCTTATTAAAAAGCAGAGCCATTACTTTGCTGACAGAGGTCCATCTAGTCAAAACTATGGTTTTTCAAGTAGTCATATATGGATGTGAGAGCTGGACCCTAAAGAAAACTGAGTGCCAAAGAACTGATGCTTCTGAACTGTGGTGTTGGAGAAGACTCTTGAGAGTCCCTCGGACTGCAAGGAGATCCAGCCAGTCCATCCTAAAGGAGATCAGTCCTGAACATTCATTGGAAGGACTGATTCTGAAGCTAAAGCTCCAATACTTTGGCCACCTGATGTGAAGAGCTGACCCATTAGAAAAGACCCTGATGCTGGGAAAGACTGCAGGCAGGAGAAGGGGATGACAGAGGATGAGATGGTTGGATGGCATCAGAGACTCGATGGACATGAGTTTCAGCAAGCTCCAGGAGTTGGTGATGGACAGGGAAGCCTGGCGTGCTGCAGTCCATGGGGTCACAAAGAGTCGGACACAGCTGAGTGACTGAACAACAACAGCAAGGACAGCATGAAGATCTGAGAGTAAACCATGCAGCCATGAGCCTGGATGGGATTGATCACAAGTCAGGAAACACTTTGCTTTTTGTGCTGGTTTAAGACAATTTTCCTGGTAAGGACAAGAACATCCCCACAGCTGCTTGTTCTCTGGAGAGTCCCTGATTTCTAGCAGAGTAGAACAACCTATATAATAAAGGAATTGCAGTCTCAAATGACTGGAAATAAGAGAGCAAGCCTTGATTCATGTCATAAGTTCATGTCTTCAGGTGCAGCCAAGTTTCCTCCCAGGGTGCTGGAGGAATTCAAATATGCAATCAGGGAGTCACCACTGGTAATCTTTTAAAAATCATGTACAACAAGAGAAGAATCAGAAAGCTAATGACAAGTAAATGTCATAAGTTATGAAAAGGGGTGGACCCCCAGAATTACAGACTATTAACTTTGGTCAACGTTTGGTCAAATTATAGAATGAATTTAAAGCAGATGTCTTATGAACATTTTGAAAGGAATGTGTTGACTGCTAGAAAACATGGAGTCACCAGTAGCAATTCATGCCAAACTAACCTCATCTTTTATGAAAGTATTTTTTACTGATCTGAGAGATCAGGGGAGTAACATAGACCTAGTGTTTCTTGGTTTTAGGAAAATGTTTGACAAAAATCGGTCACGATATCACTGTGGATAATATGGCAAAATACACAGAGTAATTAAAAGTACTCTTGGATGGCTGGGACTACTTTGAAAACTGTGCTCACAACCTAAGAACAAAAAATTTGCTACACAACGACATTTGGTGAATTCCCCCACTGACTCTTGCAAATTCTTTCTGAAGGACCTATGAACACCTAGTGAAAAAGAAAACTGAAACTAGGACTGCCTACCACATTAGATGCCAGGATCAAGGTGCTCATTTTATTAAATTCAAGGCTGATGAAAATGATAATCAATAGTCTATAAATAATTGCCTACATATAGGTAGAAAGACCTGTTTTTTTCTCCTTTTCTTAGTCTCTGCTTTATGGATTCTATAAAACTAGGAAACTGGATATCTCCTCCTTCTGCATGGGAAGAAATCCTCCAGACACAAAGCACAACAAATTCTAAGGATAATTCTACAAGAAATGAATAGATTTATAAGAAGAAAATTATAGAATTTGGCTAAGTGATATAAAAGTATGAATAAATGGAGAACCCTATTCCTGAATGAAAAAATCAGACATAAATGTGTTATTTCTTCCATAATTAATTACAAGTTTAATAGATCTTAACAAAATCGTGAAGAATTTCTTACTTTGGACTTGACAAAGATACAGGGGGAAGAGACTGAGGACAGAGGGAATGGCCTGTGTAAGGCCCCAAGGTAGGAGGACCCATGGAGTGTCTACAGAAGCCCAGAGTAGCCTGGAGAGGAAAGCAGGAGAGTCATGAGCGAATTAACTGGGAAGGTAGGTGGCTGGAGCACACAATGCCTTAGAACCTCATGGATGGCGTGGGTCTTTATCCAAAGAACCATGAGAAGTTATTAATGGTTTTTAAGCAGTGAAATAAAATGATTACATTTGAGATTTTGAAAGCCCACCCTTCTGCTGTGTGGAGAATAAATTGGAGGGGTGGCAGAGAAGAGGAGAGAATCTGATTAGCAGGCAGTGGCAATAATCGGGCGATGTGCTTGTACTAGCCTGGTGGCAAAAGAAATAGAAGAGAAAGTTGACTTACTTGAGTTCACCAGAGCATCCTGAAAACCAAGGCTGTGATACTACTGCTGGAAAATTGGACACGTTTTTATATAAATGTCATTCTACTCTTATTATGGGAGTTTAGAAGGGAAATACAACAGTCTTGTTATAAAATCTTCTAATTTAGGTAGTGGATGTAGCATGTTCTAGATGTGTGACTGCAGGCAAGTTATTTGAACATCATGAACCCTGGTTTCCCCATATGCTCCATGAGTTTACTAACACCTGTGTGCAGAGCTGTTGGACTGTGTGGTAGGCCCTGCTATTCATCTCCAAATATCTATTTTCCCCTTCCCCCAGAATAAAATAAATTCTGGCTGGGCCGATGGCCATCAAACAAAAGAATTCATTTCCTGGGCTCTGTACTCAGATACGGTCATGTGGCAAGGTTCTAACCAATGGGACCCAGTAGAAGAACTGAGTGCTGGTATCCACAAACCTTCCTTAAGACCTGGCACCTGCTCTGCCCACTTATCTTTTTCCTTCTCTCTTTCAATATCAACACCTGGAAGGAAATGCTTCCTTGAATCATGAAGTTGCGTGCTACCTCTTAGGAATGATGGAATTGTGAGTGAGAAGGTGTTTGATCCCTGAAGAATCCAAGAAAATCCCCAGAGCTGAATCTTGTTTTTCTGTTTTGTTGCTGTTTTTTGGCTGTGCTATAACACAGAAAAATCACCAAAGAGACTTTCTGTGTTACTAGTGATCTATCTCTGTTCTAGCTGTTACCTAAAGACTAGAAGATGTAACATATGTGAAATGCCCAGACACTGTAAGCCACCTCTAATATTTTTGTCTTCATGTGTCTATCCCACAAAAAGAAAAAAAAAACAAAACACAAAAACTTTATAGTTCTGCTCTCCAGTTCTGGAGAATGTAATTGTCCTCTTAAATTTCTGTTTTTCTTAAACTCTGGAAAACTGGATTCTATCCAGGAGAAAATTCTCAAGGTAGTGAGCAGGCCTGGAAACTGCTTGATACAGGGAACAGTTAATTACAAAAGTTGTGTTGCATTTGTTATTTTTAAGGGAAGTGTGTCTTTGACTGGATCTTGGAAATCTCAGATGAGTGGGATCCTGTGGCTTCATTTGAAACTGGCTTATCCACAGCAGGCCTGGAGGCCAGAGCTAGTGCTCTTAACCAGGAAACTTGGAGGTTTGGGAGGGAGTTGAGGTGGCTGGCACACCCACAGCCTGGGTGAGGAGTGAGGCCCTGAGAGGACCATTATGTACATGGGCCCTGCCCCGACCCTAATCCTCATCACTGCCCTGATCAGACCACTCAGAGATCAGCAGTATTCACCATGTCTCCCAGGGGGATGTGAGGGTCTGTGAAGGTGTCTCGGGGGCTGCTACGGGGGTGAGGCAGGACAGGAATCAGCTTCTTCTGTGAAGTTCTGGGCGGTATAACTTTTGGAAAAGGATTAGAGGGTTAAACTTTTTGAAAATCTACATGTAGAGAGTCATTTTGAGGACGTGAAATCTCAAGTGGAGACTAAGAAAGAAGCAACATGGATTCCCATTCAACCTGTTCAGTCGGCTGCTCACAAACATGCCAAGTTGATTTGAATTTACTTCCAGCTTACAGTCGGTCTCCTTCAGAAAGGAGCCAGAGCTATGAACAAAGTGTAAATGAAAATGCTGAGCGCAAATAGGAGTCCACCTGAGGAAGCACATAAGCTGCGTTGCTAAGTGCACATCGGCATCCACATAAAAGAAACTGTTCGGTGGGGAATTAGTCATACCAATGGCTCTGTTTTGATGTCAGCATTAACACTTTACCACAGGAGCAGGAGTAGTGGAAAGGAGATTCAGAAGAATAATGTTCAAATGGGTGCTTCTAGGTTTATTCTTATTGTGACAGATGACGTTTGATGACTTCAGACCTTGATGGGCCCTTCACACTTGGCCTGAATAGATGCACATCAACCTGTGCGTGTCCTAGGAAATTTCTGTCCCTTCCATTCCTCCCTTGCATCATGTGATCCTGTCATTCAGAGTGACTTGCAATGATCAGAAGGAGACATGGTCTCCCACCCCTGTTTGCTTTCTGCTCCAAACGCCTGTCCCCTCTGCCCCCCAATTTAGTGCATAGCTGTCATCGCACTTGTCACAGTAGGGTCTGTCTTCTTCTCTGCCTTACCGACTAGGCTCAGACAACTTTCAACTATTAATAGTATGTTTGTTTGTTGTAACCACTTTATCCCACTAATAGTCTGGCACCCGGAAGGTGACTTAAAATGTTTGTTGACCAGTTGAGGTAATTCTCCAACTCACTAGCCATTGTCACAAAGTATCCTGTCCTGAGACAGTCTCCTCAGAGACTTTTGTTTACTGCAAGGGCAGCCATCTAAATCCAGCAACATCTTGCGAGCTCTTCCAGTGCTCCAGGAGGTCTCTAGCCGGGTGGTGTACAGTTGCTTTGTCAGACAGGCAGCCAAAAGTAGAGAAAACTCCAAAAGTGGGCTGGCCCCCAACTTGCTGTGTGACGTGGAACAAGTCTCCTAACCTTTCGGGGTCTTACTTTCCAGACTCTTTCACACTCAACAGCATGGTGGGTCTCACAGTAAGTCAGGGAGGGTGCCCTTGGGTAGCTGTGTAGAACACCATGAAGGAAGCATGAAGGATACAGATAAACACAGGCATTGAGGGGGAGGATCTTCTTCTCTAGTCTCATGTGGAGGACGCTCCGTTTGGAGTAGCCTGTTAGATGACAATCTCTGGTCATTCCTTGCTTTGCTTCCTCTTGTACCTGCAGGGGGCAGAGAAAAGAGTCCTCTCCCGGGGGAAGGCACTGAGCATGCTCAGCCCTGCCCCTTCTCTTTGTAACCAATCTTATTTCAGGGGGCATGGCTTCTAGAGTGTCCTTCCACACCATCTGCCAGCCCTCAACCCCAGGGGGCTGCCTTGGCCTGGAGCAGTTAGTGGTGAGTGGGTGCTATGGACCGAATATTTGTGTCCAGTTCCCCTACCCCTAATTTGTATGTCGAAACCCTAATCCCCCATGTGATGGAATTTTGAGGTGGGACCTGTGGGAGGTGATTAAAGTTAAATAAGGTCATGAAGATGGAGCCCCTAAAATGGGATTAATGCATTTATAAAAATAGGAAGATTTCTCTTTCCTTGTACCTATACTACAACAAGGAATGACCATTAAGGAAGTTCGGGAAGAGAGCCCTCACCATGTACCTGACCTCTGGCACCCTAATCTCTGGCCTCATTTCTAGTCCAAGCTCTAATGCATACTGCTTTTACTGTCTTCACCAGGTCCAGTGACTTTTCTGGCCCTCCATTTCTTAAACTTTAAAAGGCAGGTGTTGGGCTAGCTGATCTTTCTAAAAGCTTATGAATCCATGGTTGGAATCCACCCAAAGAAGGTTCCAAATGAACAGGGAGTCTTTTATCTCTGGTAACTGCAAGAGACACTTAGTTAACTATTCAATACCCATTCACTCTTTTTCTCTTTAGTAAGAAAGCTCAGTTTTTATTGGCTAAGAACAAGAAGAAAGAAACTTGGCCTCCCTTGAAGATAGGAAGCTTTGTGTAAGTCTGAGAAGGCTTTGTAAGGAGGCAACAGACAGCTCTTAGGTCCTCTTTTGCCCTTCTTCCTTCCTCCTACTTCCTTGGAATATAGAAACACTGGCTGGAGCCCCAGCAGCTAGCAAGGACCAAGAAACCACGTTGACGGTGGAAGCCATTGGAATGGTTGATGGAAAGATAGAAGGACCCTGGGCTGTTGATGACATGGTAGAACTGCCACACAAGCCCTAAACTGCCTGCCTCCAGATTTCTTTCATGAAAATAAGAAAAGAAATCATTGTCTTTTTGATCTTTGTTGCCAGAAGTTAAATGAAATTTGTAAGTAATACAACTCATTGGGCTTTTTCTCATAAATGATAAATCCTTCAACAGGATGGAAAGTCTAAATCTGCAAAATGGAATCATCCACTTAGCACACCTTAGAACAGAAAGATTTAATCTGTTTCCCAAAATCTATGTCCTGAATGGTGAGAGGAAAATTCTTTGCTTTTGGTTGCCAGTGGCATGATAGAACTAGAGATTCTCAATTTCAGTCGACTCTGGCCATTAGTTAAATATTTCAACCAGCCGGATCTGAGTGTTTCTTCAGACATCTCTAATAGTTAACAACTGTGGATCCAAATAAAACCTGTTGGCCAAAAATTCTTTCAGGCTGACAGAATGTACTAATCTCTGCCAAATATGAAATAACTCTTAGTCATTTTAGATGAACACTATAAAGCATTGCAGTCGGGACTTCATGTGTTTTGCACCCTTATGAGGTAAGTAGTGACAGGAAAATAGATATTCAGCTAAATCAAGCAAGTGACATTCCTTTTTAAGCATCTCAAGATACTTCTAAAAAGCTCCCAGATGTAAAAAAAGGTAAGGCTTTCCATGAAGAGTGCTGTGAATGTTTCTTCCACATGACTCTTGATGGCAAGTGTGGCATTGTGGGCAGCCGTCTGGATGTGAATTGGGATTCCTGGACTTGAACATCAGTTTTTCCAAGTAGCAGCATGACTCTGGACAAGACATTTAGCATCCCTGAGCCTCTGTTTCCTTACCTGTAGAGATGGGGTAATACTCTTTATCTTATAAGGCTACTTGTAATGATGAAGTATCCAATACAGATGAAATGTCTGCCACAGGATTCAGTGGAGAGAAAGATGCTATTTAATAAACATTATGGGATGTTGTATCTGCATTGGTGAATAAGCATTATGTTGAATGAAGTTAGAAGATGCTTGCTTCTTGAAAGGAAAGCTATGACAAACATAGACAGTACTTTCAAATTGTGGTACTGGAGAACTCTTGAGGGTCCCTTGGACTGCAAGGAGATCAAAGCAGTCAATCCTAAAGCAAATCAACCCTGAATATGCACTGGAAGGACTGATGCTAAAGCTGAAACTCCAATACTTTGGCCACCTGATGCGAAGAACTGATTCATTGGAAAAGATCCTGATGCTGAGAAAGATTGAAGGCTAGAGGAGAAAGGGGCAACAGAGGAAGAGATGGTTGGATAGCATTACTGACTCAGTGGACATGAACTTGGGTGAACTCCAGAAGATGGTGAGGGACAGGGAGGCCTGGTGTGCTGCAGTCTATAGGGTCACAAAAAGTTGGACATGACTTAGTAACTGAACAACAGCGAATGTTGAATCTGAGTTTTACATCCCCAGATTGGTTATTTGGAATCCCGAATCTCATTCTACAGCATTTGAAGTATGGATTAGACATGTTAAAGTGCAGTTAGACTTCTCCGGGACATCTGATGTTCAAATAAATTAACCTCCCTTGCCCTTGCTAGCTGAAGGAAGTAACTGATGGTGTTTAGGCGACTGTGACCCAGAAGTGCTCTGGGGAGGACCCGCTGATGGCTCCAGTGGGGGCGAGTGTGGCTAATAGTGTGAAGGGCAGTGTTGGAGTTCAAGTTTGACAAGTTTAATTATGAGCAGGAGAGCATAATGCTTTTTGGGAGGGAAAGTTGTCTGATGTGGGAGGGCTGCCTTGTTTGCACAGAGAGGTAGTTACTGATAGTGGTAGCCCAGCAGGCACGCATTAGTCAGTGTACCAGCTGCCTCTGAATCCCGCGTGGGAATTTTTATGGAAGAAGTTCCAGGCAGAAACAGAAGCTCCACAGGAGCAGTGAACCTTTACATGATGAACTGCTCCCTCCCACGGGGTGTCCTCATCTGATACTTATTACAACCCTGGTTTGCAGCCAAGGCAGGTAGTCTGGTCAGGAAAAGAGAAGTTAAATGGCTGCGCTTTTGAAGCAGAGACTAGAACTCAGCGGGAACTTGGGTCTATTATGAAATTAGGAGACAACAGCATCACGCTTCACACATAGCTGGTAGCAGTAAATGGTCTTATTGATGTTACTGACAAGGGGATTAGGCCTGGGGTTCTTTAGCCTGAAAATGATGCTGAAAACTCAGCCTCTGTGCACCGGTGCCAATTGGAATCCTGGAGGTAGAGTTTTGAGTGAAGTAGAGAATAGCTTTATCGCTTCGCTGGGCAGAGGGGCTAATGCCTCAAAACTGTGTGTTCCAACCCAAAGGGATTTGGTGAGGAGTTTACAGCAGTGGTTCAAGGACGGGCCTGCTGATAAGGATCAGGGTTTGTGCAGGGTCTGCACCCCTCTAATCTGGCCTCAGGTGGTCTCCTGATGAGTGTCTGTGGCTCAGGAGGTTATCAAACTGTAACCTTCTCTCTGGAATGAAGAATGCTCCATCAAGGAGTTAACATCTTCCATTTGTTATGGATTCTATTTTTTTTGTTGTTGTTATTTTTCTAGTTCTGCAGAAGAGCTCAAGATATTGCTATCTCTTGAGGCAGAACCAGGCTCCTGTCCCAAGGAGCAGCACTATTGTTTCTTGGCTACTCCTCCCTTATCTCCAAATCCCTTCCCTTCCTTGATTAGCTACTGTTTGAGCCTGTCCTTTGAAACTCAGGGAAGGTCATGGAGGCTGAAGCCTATTCTGTACAGACAAGAAACAGGGGGTGGGGAGGGCGCAGAAAGGCTTCCGTGCCCAGAAGCCTCACAGAGTCCTGCTGGGTTTCAGAAGCAAGAGAATTCTTAGGACTCAGTTGTGCTCTTTAAGGACATGTGGAAGAAGCCTGCCAGCTGCTTTCCATCTTTTCTGAGAACAAATAAAGAGGAAATTGGTTTCAGCCACGTGTGGAATCTGTACATTCATCTTCAAGTGAGCTTTCTCCTAAAAAAAAAAGAAAAGAAAAGCCTCAGGATGCAAAGCTCTGAAAAACAAGTCAATAAAATAATCAAATTAATGGCAGCTATAATACGTTCGAATAGAAGCTAACACAGTCCCTACCATGGAAACAGCATGTTTACATCATGTTCAACTCAGGTGAGAAAGAGTATAAACTGGGCATTCTTGTCTATACTCACATCACTCCCAGCCCACATCCCCCAGCTTCTAATAAAGACCAAGGGACTGGACATCTTCTATGTACATTACCTGCCTCCAGGGAAGGACACGGTTCACAAGGATGCAGGGGAGGATTTATAGCCAGGCCTCTGAGCACTTTGTGGCCATAATTCACCCCTGCAGTCCTGAGGGCTCACCGTCAGCTTGCAGTAACAGTCAGCAGGCTCTGGGCTCGTGATTCAACGACCTGGTTTGGTCATAGTCCTTTTGCTTTTTTTCAGACCTCTGAGTTCTGTACTCGGCAGCCCTCTATGATCCTTTTTTCCTTTTTCTTCCACCTTTGCCAGTTTACTCAACATCTCCCCCTTCCTCTCCCAGTCCCACAATGTCCTCAAGATCAATGTCCTGGGGGCTGGTTCAGATTCTGAATTGGCAGGTGTAGGTGGGGCCTGAGTCTCCTCTTTCCTAACAAGCATCCAGGTGTGGCTGCTGCTGCTGGTCTATGAGCTACATTTTTGTGGCAAGGCTCTAAAATCCCCCAGCTTGGCAAGAGAGCCTGGTACCCTGCCCTGCATCCTCCCAGCCAGTTCAAAGGTCCTGACCCAAGGCTCTTATGTGGCTGGAATAGAGGAACTGAGTGAGGCCAAGTCAGAGCAAAAAAACCTGCCTTCTGAGATGGGCTGAGCACTGAAGGAAGTGAAGTATCTCATCTTGAGAAACTCAAATTCGCTTCTGTCTCCTGCAGTGAAGGTAAGTATTTAACTTTGGACTCCCCTAGAGACCAAACATTGAGTTTGGACTCACCTAGGGATGAGTACAGGCAAGGAAATTACACCTGGAAGGCTCTTGAGCCTTTACATTGTAGGACCCAGGAAAGGATGGAGGAAAGAACCGAATCCCAGGTGTTTGGTACGCCCAGGTTTTTATTTATTTATTTAGCCAAATGCCTGAAATTCTAAATCACAGTAACATTTTGAACATTTTCAAAGCAAAGTTCCAGCAGGGGTACTTCCATGTACACACAGACTTCATCATTGTAATGATTTTCCTGTTCTATGTGCAATGAGCCAAGAGAGAGTCTTCAAAACCCTTTTTTTTTTCTTTTTAAACAAAAATGCATTTTCTCCCTGAAATATTCATTTAAGTAATTCAGCTACCTACCCCAGGCTCATGATAAATTATTTAAATAATTGCTTTATTTCTCTGCTTCAGTTTGCTAATGTAGATCTGGCTTTTGCTTATAGATTTATTGCCAGCTTTATGTTTTTCAGAGAATTAGAAATAAAGTGTTGGTTGTTTCATTGGGGTTTACTGCTGAGGCTTTAGGAATAACTCTGTGTCCTCATGTCCTACAGTTAGAAGTATGTGTGTATGTGTGTGTGTCTGATTATCAGATGCATTAGAGACAACTTTCATGGAGGTGTGTAATAAGGGAGAGAAATCTCTAAGAGCATTGGTTGAAAGTTCCTGTACGAAGCTGTAAATATTTCTATTAAATATTGCATTTCAATTAGGCTGTCTCACTTAGTTTTCCAAAAAGGAATGTAATATATAAGTCCATTTTCCCATAACTTTGCTAACCATGATACAGAAGGAACCTTTCCTTCAATGCAACGTGATGTCTGGTGAATGCTCGGTAAATACATCCACATGTCTCCACTGAAGTTGTTCTGACTTGGGATTGACTCAACTTCGTTCTGTTAACTTTTGTGTGATGTGATGTGACTGTAGCTGGAGGCCATTTGGTTGGCAGATTCGGAGAAGGGGGAAGCACACAGAACCAGTTCGGGAGTGATGCCCCAGCGGCTTGATGTTAAGGAATGGTGAGAAAAGGAGCCCACCAGTTTAAAACATCCTGATGGCATCTTAGGTCCCTGAGTGAGAGAAACAAGAAACATAACAGAACCTCAAGGAATCAAAAGTCAAAACACACAGTAGACGTATGGGCAAAGGGAAAGAAAGAAACCATACGTTTAAGAAATTGTTTAGGGCTTCTGAATAAGACTACAACAGGTCTATCTAGCCTGATGCCATTTTGTCCCAAAACAGTCAAAGTGGGAGGAAGTGAGCCAGCTTTCTTTCTTTCTAACTTTCCATGGGTGGGGCTCCCTCCCTGAAACACACAACCCAGGATTCTGCATAGGAGGGGCAAAGGCTCTTAAATACGGCACTGTTTAAATAGCCACTTACAGACATTAAGTGCAGGCTTTAAGAAACTATTTTTTGTTAAAGCCAATAGCACTCTGTAGAAATTGTAGTCACTGCCAGTTCCACCACAGTGTGCTAAATTGAAGGTCTCAGTGTCCTTCACTGGACTATTTATTACAAAACCTAACAATCACTGCCTGAAATTTTCTTTTACCTTCAGTGACTTCCACCTTGTGGGTCTTTCAGAACTCCAGCCTGTGAAGCTGAACTTTGCCAGGCTCATTGAATTTCTTGTGTGGAGAAGGCAAAGCAGACAGCTGACTTTTAAAACATCCTGTAACACCTCAAATATTTTCTACATGCCTGGCCTGGCTAGGCCAGAGTCTTTTAGAAGGATTCCAACCTCACCCCATTATACAAATGATTTTGTTTGAAGAACACTCAATGCAGCACTGTTGGTGAGCAATTTTTCTTCCTATTTAAAGTCATTGATGAGCTGCTGGTGTGTCCATAAAGCTGCAAAAGACGTGTTTGTTTCTTTGTCATTCTTTCTGTGGCTACTGCCGTGGGCAGCTGCTGCTTTGGAATCTGAGAGCTGTGTTAGACTTTGACCACAACTTTGCTTCGTGGATTCTTTTTTTTTTTTTTTTCTCCTTCTGTCTTCTTGTCTTTGCTTTATACACCCAATTGCCTAATCCAGAAAACCGGACACGGTTCTGGACTTGTGGCACCCCCTTTTCCCCTGCATCGGATTTTCTCACGGAGAAGCTAGTCATTTCTTTCCCTAATCACATTTTACTTGTATCTTTTCTCTCTGCTGAAATCTATTGTCTTTTGGATGAAGTCCAGTCTTCATTGGCCCTGATCATCTGTCAACCTCTCCTCCCTCAGCTCTCTCCTCCTGCTATGCGAATATGAATCCTTTAGGCCTTGCTCCTTGGGCGACCCTTGCCCCATGAGTCCTGCCCTTACACACAAGCATGCTGTCATCATCCAGCTGGACCACGTGATAGAGCCCTCCTCTTCCCAGCTCTGTGTGAACCTGATGTCCTTGTTCCATCCAGCGTGTCCTTCTGTCTCTCCAAAGAGGTCTGGCCTTGGGCTTCATCCTATATAGAGCTTGCCCAAGGAGGACAGAAAATTTTACTTGTCTCAATCCTGGCAGGGTCTTTTCTTTGATTGCCTTCTACAACAATGGGCATGGAAATAAGACTTAACACAATCCTATTCTTTCATCTGCTCACTCTTACTCATGGTGATCCCAGTTCCTTATGCATCTAGAAGGTTGGCATTCACAGAATCCCTTATGTGCTCTACAAACCAAAGGATCAGTAGGCTGGCTCTTGAAGTTGTGATGGCTGAGCACTTTATCACCCAATCTTGCTTCAGTTCAGTTCAGTCACTCAGGTATGTCTCACTCTTTGTGACCCCATAAACTGCAGCACATCAGACTTCCCTGTCCTTCACTATCTCCTGGAGTTTGCTCAAATTCATGTCCATTGAGTCGCTGATGCCATCCAACCATCTCATCCTCTGTTGACCCCTTCTCCTCCTGCCCTCAGTCTTTCCCAGCATCACCGTCTTGCTTGGTGAATACTAATATCATGACTTACGTATAGAACCTATGAGTTAGGCCTGTTGTGTGTGGCATCTGGCTAGGTTGTTGTTTCCCAAACCAGTATCCTAAGATCATGGTGTCCAGTCCCATCACTTCATGGCAAATAAATGAGGAAACAATGGAAACAGTGAGAGACTTTATTTTTTTGGGCTCCAAAATCACTGCAGATGGTGACTGCAGCCATGAAATTAAAAGATGCTTGCTCCTTGGAAGAAAAGCTATGACAAACCTAGATAGTATATTAAAAAGAAGAGACATTACTTTGCTGACAAAGGTCCATCTTGTCAAAGCTATGGTTTTTCCAGTAGTCATGTATGGATGTGAGAGTTGGACCATAAAGAAAGCTGAGTGCTGAAGAACTGATGCTTTTAAACTGTGGTATTGGAGAAGACTCTTGAGAGTCCCTTGGACTCCAAGGAGATCAAACCAGTCAATCCTGAAGGAAATCAGTCCTGAATATTCATTGGAAGGACTGATGCTGAAGCTGAAGCTCAAATACTTTGGCCGCCTGATGTGAAGAACTGACTCATTGGAAAAGACCCTGATGCTGGGAAAGACTGAAGGCAGGAGGAGAAGGGGACGACAGAGGATGAGATGGTTGGATGGCATCACTGACTAGATGGACATGAGTTTGAGCAAGCCCTGGGAGTTGGTGATGGACAGGGAAGCTGGCATGCTGCGGTCTATGGGGTCACAAAGAGTCGGACATGCCTGAGTGACTGAACTGAATTGAACTGAACTGAAACCAGTATCCTAAGGCATTGGTATCATCTCAGGCAAAATTACATGAGAAGCCATCTCTGATCAAATATATCTGGCAAGAATAGTACACTGTAAATGCCCCTATACCTCTCTAGAAGGTGTTTATAGTGTGGGAATTCCTCTAGAAAGGAAATCTATTTAATAGAGAGTTTAAATGTTTGTCCCAAGGTGAGACAGCTGGTTAGTGAGGAGGCTGATAGGAGAACCAGATGTTCTATAATTCTTACTACAGTTGTTCACACAGATTAGGCCATGGTAGCTCCGAATCTTCCTGGCTGGAGATTACAGACATTTAGAAGATGCAGCCACCACCTAGACCACAGGAGTCTACAGCAGGCAAGACAGACACTGTGGCATATTAAGTCAGTCACTTGAAGCATCATAATCTAGTGGACAGAGAAAGGTCATTTGGGAAACCAGTCTCTGGATAATGACTCTCGATACCAAATCAAGTTACCTGACTAAGACTCTGTTTCAAAACAGAATTACTTTGAGTTTTCTTCAGCTGTGTTCTCCAAGTAATCACACTTCAAAGAAGACACAGTAAACCAGATGCCCATCTCATAGGATGGCAGATTCCCATTCCTGCCCTCTCACACTTGGCAGACAGATGCCATGAATTATGCAGTGATTTCCTGGAGGGTGGTTTGCATTACCAGTATCCTGCTCCCTTACTGAGGTTCAGGACTGCACAGGACTTTGAAGCACTGTTAACTCCAACCAATTTGACTATCTAGTGCTGAAAACTCATAATTCAAAAGGCAGGTAGTTATGACCATAATAAAATATTGACTTATATCTATATGTCACAAGCAAACATTAGAATATATTAAAAATTATGAAAAATGTAGTTTTGCAAATGTGTTTTTGCCACAACTGGCAATTTCATTGAACGTCTTTGATGTAGGCTCTGTAGTCTATTCAAAAAGAGATTTTGAAATTTGAAGAGAAATGATTCATGTATCTTTGCTGTCACGTTTAGGTTGTCTCATACTGAGACTATGGGACTTCTAATGACATGGAAACTGTTGACTTGATAGAACACAAGAGTGGGTGAATTGTGCCCAAATGTAGGACTATGTCCTGGATGCTGAGAGACACATAGATAAACTTGATGGAGGTTTTTCTCCCTTAAAAGAATTTAGTATTTCCAATAATGGTGAAGTCACATGTACACAATAAAAGGTAGGGTGTGAGAAGTGTAAGAGTTACATCCTCTTGAGGACTGTAGGGGAGCCTTCATAAAGAAGGAGGGATAAGGGCTTCCCTGATGGTCCAGTGGGTAAGACTTCACCTTCCAATGCAGGAGATACAGGTTTAAGCCCTGGTTGGAGAGCTAAGGTCCCATATGCCTCAGGGCCAAAAAACCAAAACATAAAACAGACACAGTACTGTAACAAATTCAATAAAGACTTTAAAAATGTTCCACATGAAAAAAAATCTTAAAAAAACAAAAAAATTTTTTTGAAAAGAAGGAAGGATAGCCTGGAGAATGGTTGGATTTGGATATGGAGATGGGGAGACATTCAGATGGGGAAGTGCTTGGACATGAAGTGTGTAATCACGGACATGCAAGGCGGCAAAGTTTCTACTTCTGTGTCATCATTGAGTCTGTCTCATTCGATTCTTACTTTTGGAGCCTCAGGATTTCTCCTCCATTTCTATTTTCTCAGTTAGGATCATATTAGAATAGTTATTCTCACATTTGTACAGTCGGCACTGGTTCTCAAATGTGTGTTCGACTTCACAATTTTGATTAGATGCTGTTTTGAATCTATAGTTTTCTCCGTGTCTTGTTGTAAGCACGTTGAGGGTGAAGAATTTGCCTAATTTGCTTTTGAATCCCAGATCCTGCCACACAGTCATTATTAATAACAGTTTACTGAGGAAAACATGGTAGTTCCATGTGCAATAGTGCAGCTGACCTGGTCATGCCATTTTGCATATTAAACCTGTCTTGGTGCTTATCTTATAGAAATTGAGTGTTCTCTAGCTCTGTTCTTCTCAGCACTGTTTTATCATTAACTTTTTTGAGTTGAAAGAAGACTGATCATCTAAGGAAGACATCAAGAAACTAAAATTACCGGCTAGTATTTCTTATGGATACAGATACAAAAATCTTTAACAAAATATTAGTGAATAGAATTCAGCAACATACAAAAGGATAATGCATCATGTCTAGGAGCTGGTTGTGTCTCCCTGCCAAAATCATACATTGTAGTTCTAACATTCTAATACCCAGGACCTCAGGGTGTAACTCTGTTTGGAAGTAGTGTCTTTAAAGAGGGAATTAGATTACAATGCAGTCATTAGGGGGACCCTAATCCAGTATGACTGGGGTCCTGGTAAGAAGATAAAATTTGGACACAGACACACACAGAGGGAAGAGCTTGTCATGACACAGGAAGAAGATGACCATCTATAAGCCAAGAAGAGAAGCCTGGAGCAGATCCTTACCTCGTGAACTTCAGAAGAAACCACACCTACTGGGCTGACACCTTGATCTGGGCCGTGAAGTCTCCAGAGCTTGAGGAAATAAATTTCTGTTGCTTAAGCCAGCTAGTCCATGGCACTTTGTTATGTCCACCCTGGAAAAACCAATATGCATCAAAACCAAAAATTAGCAGAATAAAGAAAAAAATCATATGATTTCAAATAGGTTTAGAAAAGGCATTTGAAAGAATCCGATGCCTATTTAAAATTAAAAACTTTCAGCAAAGTAGAAATACAAAGAGATGTTATCAATCTGGAAAAGGGCATCCACCGAAAACTTAAAAGGGAAACTTGAATACTTTCTTCTAAGATCTAGAATGGGACACGGATGCTTGCTGTCACCACTTCTATTTTATGTTGTTTTGAAGATTATAGTCCAATAAATTAAGAAAAAGAAATAAAAGGCATAAATATTAGAAAAGAAGAAATGAAACTACCTTTATTTGCAAATGACGTTTACATACAACAAAAACCCTCAGGAAGATGGAAAAGAACAACTAGAATGAACAAATTCTCAGAAAACAAGGTCAATACATAAAAACCAAACATATTTCTATAAATAATAACAAATACATGGAAAAAATTTTTTAAATCATTTGCAATATCATGAATCTTAAAATTCTTAGGGATAAATTTAACAAAAGATGTGCAAGTTTACTTCACTGAAAACCATGAAATACTGCTGTTCATGAATTGGAAAACTCAATATATGTTGAGGCATCAATTCTCCCCAATTTCATCTAGAGATGCCACTTATTCAAAATACAGCATTTGATGGGCAAAATTGACAAGCTGATTCTAAATTTTCATGGAAATGCAAAGGACCTAGAATAGTCAAAACAATATTGCAAAATAATAAAACGGAAGACTTACACTACTTGATTCCAAGACTTAAAATTATGGCAATAAAGACATAAAAATGGCATCCTATAGACGATGGAATAGAATAAAGTTTAGAAATTAGCCCTACACTTAACATGGTCAATTGATTTTGACAAATGTGCTGCAGCACTTCAACAGGGACCAACCAACACTGGACCTATTGGATAAACTGGATGAACTGTTGGGAAAACTGGAAAAAGATGGCAGAGAAGTTAAATAAATTACTCAGTGTGATGCAGGTGGGTCATGACTCCTAATTTAATGGCTTGGGGTAGTTTCTATTGCCTACAGCAGATATTTTGAAAATAGCCTGGTACATTTGTTTTTAGTTTGTATAAAATATAGTCTGAATTTATGTGGCTAGGTAATATCTCCAGTATATTTTCTGATATCTAGTTCATTACTTAGGATTATTGAGATTTAGCAATAGGTGTCCTCCCAGGATGATACGTACCCAGCTGGCTGCATTACATATAGTCTGATTTAATCAAAAATCCTAACAGTGAGAATCTTGTCTCTCAAGGGTTGTTTTTACCTAGCACTATCTTAATGCCATTTAAGAGTATCTGTTTTCATTTTCTTTTTTTTTGAGTTCTTGGCTTCTTATATGAAACTCTTCAGATAAGTAATTAAAAAGAATGAGCATTAGTTTCTCCTATTGTCAGTTTCTCCTATTTTGATAATTAATGAATTACAGTAGGATAAAGGTAGAATTGGACAAAGGCAGAGGGAAATGGATTGATCGACAGTTTCAGGTCAGAAAACCCTGGGGTCTGAGCATTGCAAAGTTTTATGTTTTCTGACAGCCTGAATCCACAGGAGATTTTTATTTTCTGAATCCAGTTGGATAGTTTTTAAACATGCTTTAAAAAAGAGTGTCATGTAGAAAGCTATGTAAATATGGCAGAGCATGGGCAAAGAGAATACTGACGATTAAAGATGTTCATGAAGGTGAGGCAAAATGGGGTAGGTAGACAGGTTTCAGACAACAGCAAGAAATCTGGATTCCAGGATTGGGTGGGTTTGTGGCCTACATTCACCTGGACAAGGGTTCTGACATGCTAGAGAAAGAGATACTCTGTGGAAATCTCTTGTATGTGTTGGAAAATTTCTGATATTTGGGGGCTATATAGTATTTGCAGCAGCAATTCCATAGGAAGGTAATATACTAGATATGGGAAAGGACTTTGAGATCTCCTTATCCAACCAAATGCAGAATATAGAGGAAGAAACTGAGGCCAAGATAAGTTAATTATTCTGACTTGCTCAGGCTGATGCAGCCACTGACTCTTCCGGAGGTGGGGTCCAGGTGGTCTGATGCCAAGGGCAAGGCTGCTGTCTTTGCATCCTGTCACCTGACAACTGCCATACCTTCCCCCTACCCCCAGCATCCAGGCAGTTTTAAAGATATGAAAGAATATTAAATGAGACTTTTCTGGTCTTGGATTTTTAGCTGACAAGGACACATTCTAAAGACGAGGGTTGGCATCTCCACGGGCAGGGCTTGCTAATAGGTGACTGAGACATAGTCATAGCCCCACAACCACCTGCAGCCATGTGGGTGAAGAGTTGCCACTTGAGCTTCTTACACATGGAGAACACTAACATCTACCTCTCCAGCACCATTCTGCCAAGACCTTTTGTCCCCTTAACATATTTGGATTCCTCTCATCCCAACCTTAGAGAAACCACTAGCAGCTCTTGATTGGGGAGGATGTTGAGGGAGGAGGAAAAATATTCCTACTCTAGGTTTTTGAATGTGGATAAGCTCTGAGCTATGGGGAATGGAACGAGCTATAGGTGGGATGACAAATGGAAAATTTTAATACGTGGTTAGGGACTATTTGTTAACATTCATTTGTTTATTAGGACCTAGGGTACCTAGAAGAAATGATAGATTCTTCCCACATCATGGTGGGGAAGGGAGAGCCATCAGAGCATCTTAGAGTGAAGAAGAGAAATCAAGTTGTTTCCTGTTTGTGAGTTAAGTGAGCCCTGCTATTCCATGACATTGGCTACAATTTTCTGGTTCTTTCTCACTCATGAAGCATCTGTAGTCTTATCTGACTCACACTTTACTGGAGGGGAACTTCCTGATTCAGCTGAGTTTGGGGTTGGGGGAATAGTCCAATCTATCTTCTTGGAGATCACATGGGGCTATACCTGCAGTCATGAAATTATAAGATGCTTGCTCCTTGGAAGAAAAGCTATGACAAACCTAGATAGAGTATTAAAAAGCAGAGACATTACTTCGCTGATAAAGGTCCATTTAGTCAAAGCTATGGTTTTTCCAGCAGTCATGTATAGATGTGAGAATTAGACCACAAAGAAAGCTGAGTGCCGAAGAGTTGATGCTTTTGAACTGTGGTATTGGAGAAGATGCTTGAGAGTCCCTTGGACTGCAAGGAGATCCAGTCAGTCCTAAAGGAAATCAGTCCTGAATATTCACTGGAAGGACTGATGCTGAAGCTCCAATACTTTGGCCACCTGATGCAAAGAACTGACTCCTTGGAAAAGACCCTGATGCTGGTGAAGGCAGGAGGAGGAGGGGATGATGAAGGATGAGATGGTTGGATGGCATCACCAACTTGACGGACATGAATTTGAGCAAGCTCTGGGATTTGGTGATGGAGAGGGAAGCCTGGTGTGCTGCAGTCCATGGGGTTGCAAAAAGTCGGACACGACTGAGTGACTGAACTGAACTGATACCTGTTGCAGCATGACTGATCAGGCTTCTATGAAAGAAAAGGAATTTCTGACTCTGTCTTCTGAGAAATAAGTGAAGTTTCCTTCCTAGGCAATTGAACTCCCATAATAATATTGCTCACTGATTAGGAGGTGTGGCCCTAAATAGGAAGAGATGCTATCTGTTGTCTAAGAATTAAGCTTCTCAAATTCTGTAAATGCAGAACTCTTGTAGTTTCTTAAATCATCAAAATTTCTACAAGGACATTAATATGGAAAAATTTTAAAAATAACAAGCAAGAAGACCCTTTAAGAGTGAAACATTATGTAAGAGCTTCAGATTGCATATAAAACTGAATGATTCTAATTAATTCCCTGTAACTGTAAAATCTTTAAATCTGACATCATCTGAAACTGGTACAATCTCTAAAGTCTGATTCTTTGCTTTAAGTTTTTACTCAATTATTTTTGTTTCTGGGGAAAGTGTATTTTTAGCTTTGAAAAAATGTAATGATTGCACAAATTCTTTTCAGCCCTGTAATTCGGTTGGCAGTTGTTCTGTCTATGTGTATGTAGATGGTGGGAACATAACTTCCTGATGAATTGTTCTTTTTTTCCATTCGATAAAGGACTTTAAAATATATTCTTGTTCTGTCTCCAAATACAAGTGGGTCATTATTTCCACTTCATTGTATCCTCAAAAAGATGAGGTCTTGTTCATGAGCTGTGCAGATAAGATGGTTGGCTTCAAGCATACTGTCAAAAGTGCCATATCTTGGTTCATTGTGTTTTCAATCAACATGTTGCTCTCAACAGCTGTCAACCTAGGGTTAGGGCCAAACTTTGCTACCTAAGGCTCTGCCCTTTTTCCTCTTTATGTAGGATATTGACAAATTATGTTCCTATTCCCCTTCCTGAATACTTTCTTTTTTTTTTTTTCCAGGGCTACATTTTTATTCTTTTGCTTATTCCACTATTCTGGGCTGCATTTACACAAGGAAACAGTCAGCTTGTATTCCAAAATTCAATTTCCTTGTTTCTTCTCTGAAAGTTCATAGGTTGCCCATTCCTTCCATCCTCCAGCATAGTGTTGAGCACTGTTAAAGCCCAGAGATATTGCTGTGACCACAGCCTTCTTGCTTCTCACTCCAGCTAAACAAGAAAACACTAGATTGTCAGATTTGGATGGCTTTACTTCCTTGTACTTCTCTTTGAAGTCTTTTGGGTTCATCTGTAGAGCTTCACCTACATCATCCAATGGTATATTGATGGACCCAGGGATTTTTCCATACTCATGAATTTCCCATGGCTCTCTAACATCAATTAACATAATTTTTTTGGACTTCGGGAGGTTTTTAAGTTCCATATAAGTGACATCTTGACAAATAGCGGTACAAAAATTGTGGCAGCTTCTTTTTATTGACTTCAAACCCCAGAGCGCAGCCTCCGCAGACCCGAAGATCGTCCGGCAAGTACTCCAGGGCAGCAAGCGCTGCAGCACCATCGCTGCTAACTACTTCGTTCTCCTGCTCCTTCACTTCCCCTGAATACTTTCTTTTGTTTAAATTTTATTTTGACTTTTATTGAAATATATTTGATTTACAGTATTATGTGAAATTTGAGTGTTCAACATATAAATTCAGTATCCAACTCCTTGTGACCCCATGGACTGTAGCCTGCCAGGCTCCTCTATCCATGGGATCATTCTGGCAAAAATACTGGAGTGGGTTGCCATTTTTTCCTCCAGAGGATATCTTCCAGACCCAAGGACTGAACCCATGTCTCTCGTGTCTCTTGCATTGCAGGTGGATTCATTGCAGACAGTTTCATTACTGCTGAGCCATCTATAGCTATTATTACTTTAATGGGCATTAGTGTATCATATCAATGAGTTGATATGATCAATCAATGGTGGAACTTAGGGCTCCAGAAATAAGTTTGTTGGTGAGATATTTTGAAGAGAGGAAATGATATTGAAGTCAATACCAGTTCCAGTATTTTCCAATGTCCTTCTGCATTGAAGGTGGAAAATGAACTCTCTGGCCAGAGATACCTATGCTGAGGTCCCAGTTCTGCCAGGTATGACCCAAATGACCGTGGGGAAATGACCTTGTCCCACAGAATTATTTTGAAAACTTGCTCTAACTTTTTTCTCTCCAAAAACAGATTAGGTGCTCAACAAATGTTTTTCATTTGGTAAATATTAGCTTATTTCCTCTTCTATTCTTTCAAACAAAATCATAAAAGCCAAGAAATGTGACCCAAATCAATGAAGAGTCACAGAGACAAGAGAGCCAGGGTCTCAGTAGTCGTAGCAGTAAAGCTGAAACTAGCTCTGGGTGTTTAATTAGCTCTCTAATGCAGCTTCTGTGATTTCCCAAATGTAAGCAGCTTCTCTGGGAGCTGGAAAGTCTAAAAGCACATTTGTTTAGCTCAGATATTCTATTACTTGGATCAGGAATTAAAATCCTGTGACTCGGATTCTCCTAACAAAAATCTCAACTGTAACTTTATCTTTTCTAATATTTGGTAAAACTTAGGCAATGGCTCATTTATTGAGCCAAAGTGGCACCGTTAAGTATGTTAGAATCATGGATTCACAACAGAAATGAGGAATAGGTGGACTTCTCTTCAGTCATAGAGCTCGTTAGTGACCATGACATGACTCAGCCAGACGTTAACTGTCTCGTTAAAGTGTTCTTTTTAGCACATGGCTATGTTTTTTTTTTTTTGTCAGAAAAAAATTATATTGAAAAATTCATTTATGCTTCTTGGCCTAGACAGTTTTAAGAACTGTGATGCTCTTCCTGTTAGCTTGGGAGAGCCGCATAAATGAAAATGAAGCTATTCATCTTATGGCATCATAGGTTTGGAGAGTAATGAATTTCTGTAATTCCAACATAGCCCGTCAGATCTATCAGTGCAGGGAAACACTGTTAGGCTGTCTGTGGTCAAGTGAACATGGCCGGAGGAAATGGAGCCATCCTACTGATGTCTTCTAGTGGGTACTCAATAAACTTATATTGAACTAAGCTGGAGAATTGTGGCTTCACTTTCTGAATATGTGATTTTCTCACTGAGCTGGAAAACCAAAGTGACATCCATGTGCTTTCAACCAAGCTGTGCCTCTGCTGGTGAAAGTATTATTATTTTGAAATTGAAATGAAATATAAAAGAAAATACTTTAAGCAAAATAAAGTTAAATTTACTATAAAATGTTATGTGAAAGTCTCTCAGTCATGTCTGACTCTTTGAGACCGCATGAAGTATATAGTCCATGGAATTCTCCAGGCCAGAATACTGGAATGGATAGCCATTCCCTTCTCCAGGGGATCTTCCCAACCCAGGGATCGAACCCAGGTCTCCCGCCTTGCAGGCAGATTCTTTACTAGCTGAGGCACCAGAGAAGCCCAAGAATACTGGGGTGGGTAGCCTATCCCTTTTCCAGCAGATCTTCCTGACCCAGAAATCGAAGCAGGGTCTCTTGCATTGCAGGTGGATTCTTTACTAGCTGAGCTACCAGGAAGCCCCATAAAATGTTATACTTGACCAAAGCTAGGAATATTGATATTTTGTTTCCTCTGGTTCTAATTCTATGGTAATTAATAAAATAAGGATACTGATAAAAAATGTTCTTATGGGTCCACAAATATTAGCTTCACTAATTAATTCACTTTAGGGATTCCTCATTAAAAGATTGTGTGGTTTTGAATTTGTAATGGAAAGCATCCAGTTTGGTTTTTTTGTCATTCATTGTCATAGCATCAATATATTGAAGTCACACTCTTGTCAATGGATTTCATGGTCATGACCTCTTCAGAAACTTGCTGTAGAATGTGTTGTTTTGAGTTTTCCTCCTAATGAAAGTATCTTCACAGTAATTTTGAGAATAACAGCAATAATTACAGATTCCTGTGGATGGAAATCAATGAAGAAAATGATGGCCTGGCCTCTTGTCTAGTTACTATTGCTGGGTGACTTCAGTCATGTCTGACTCTTTGCAACTCCGTGGACTGTAGACTGCCAGGCTCCTCTGCCCATGGAATTCTCCAGGCAGGAATACTGGAGTGGGTTGCCATGCCCTCCTCCAGAGGATCTTCCCGACGCAGAGATCAAACCCCTGTCTCTTACATCTCCTGCATTGGCAGGTGGAGTCTTTACCACTAGTGCCACCTGGGAAGCCCTTAGTTACTATTGTACTGTAACAAATTACTGGAAACTTAAAGATAGAAAGCCACCATTTTATTAAGCTAATATAATGACTAGAACACCTAGGCATTGATTCTCCACGTGGCTGTTTGAGCATCCTCACAGCATGGTGCCTGGGTCCAACAGCGAGTGCCCTGTGGGAGCCGGGCAGTAGATGGATCATCTTTCGTGATCTGGCCTCAGAGGTCACATTGGGTCATGGGAGCCCTTGTCACAAGCCTGCCCAAATTAAGTGGAAGCAACATAGACCCATCTCTTGATGGGAAGAGTGTCAAAATGTCACTGAAAGAGGGCCAAATGTATGGAAGATACCGTGGGCATCTTTGGAAAACACAGCCTGCTCCATCTCTGCTCTGTGGGAATGAGGGATGCATGCCAAGACCCTGTGGCATGGTTTTCCCTTGGCCTCCTGCTCTGGTTTGGCTACTTCCCCATATTTTACAGAGTGTGGGACTAGCTCTCAATTGATTCTAGTTTACAGCTGAGGTTGTAAACCAAGGTGTGATGATTAATTTTGTGTGTCAACTTGACTGGGCCACAGGGTGCCTAGATATTTCGTCAAATGCTATTCGGAGTGTGTTTGTGAGAGATTTTTGGATGAGGTTAACATTTGAACAGGCTGGGTAAATTGAATGAAGCAGATTGCCCTCCCTACTGCAGGTGGCCCTCATCCATTCCTTTGAACAAAGAGCCTGACACCTTCCCCCAAAAAAGAGGAGACTCCTCCTGCTTGGATGCTTTAGCTGGGACATCAGTATTTTTCCTGCTTTCATATTTGAATGGAAATGTCAGCTCCTCTCAGGTCTTGAGCCTGCTAGCTTTCAGACTGAAATCAATACCATTGTTTCTCCTGGATCTTTGGCCTGCTAACCCCCAATCTTGGAAATTTTCAACCTCTATTGCATAAGTAAGTTTTGTAAGTAAATTCTCTATCTATCTATATATCTAACTTTCTATCATCTATCCATCTACACCTCCTATTGATTCTGTGGAGAACTCTGACTCAAACACAAGGATTTAGGTTCTAGCTTCTTCTTTTTTTTAATGTGGACTATTTTTAAAGTTTTTATTGAATTTGTTACAATATTGCTTCTGTTTTATACTTTGATTTTTGGCTGTGAGTATTATGGGATTTCAGCTCCCTGACTAGGGATCAAACTTGTGTCCTCTCATTGGAAGGTGAAGTTCCAACCACTGGACAGCCAGGGAAGTTCCATGGGGGTCTAGCTTCTTGCCAGCTCCAACACTGAGGTACCATTCAGGATAGATTTCAGGCCCTCCAAAGTAATGAGGAGTTATTTTCCTGGCCTCTCAGTTTTCCACCTTGATCTTGAATGTGGAGAATGGCATGGAAGAATGTGGGCTCCTGAGGGTGGGGATAACAGACAACGAGAGACTGTCAGCTCAGTCTCCATCACTGTGATGATGAGTGACAGGAGAAGTCCTGGTGTAGGAGGTACTGGGGACATGAATGTACCTGATAATGAGAGCACACCTCACGTCAGTCTGGATGTGGCGTATGTTCATTGGCATTAGGATGCAAGATAACTGGCTTAGAAAACGTTGAGTGACTGAATGAGTTAATTCTTCAAAAACATCTCCTTCAGCAGAGGTCCTGTGATATTTGAGAGGCTGTAGTGATGGATAGATGTATGCTGAAAGATCATAAAGAACTCTCAAGATTAAAATGAAGGCATCTGAGCAGAGAATGAAAGGGAAATCAGGCTGAGCATAAATAATGTGAAATCAAATGTGTCTCTGGCAATGGGATGCTTTGCCATTTGTGGGGGAGAACTAGCTGCAAAATCCACACAGTCAGCACGTGGCTGTTACGCAGTTAACTGTTGGGAGAGGCACGGACTGTGGTGTGGAAATTAGTTCAGCTCATCCCTTGCTCATGCTGGAAAGACGATTGACCTGTGCGCAGCATGTATTTTTATTCTCAAACAGGGAGTGATTTGGTAGTGTTTGTCAGAGACAGTGTTCATAAACCATTTGTCATCTTCTGATGAGAGAGTTTGCATTATTTAAACTGAAAATGGAAATTACTTCTTTTGTTTTTTTTCCAGATGATTGAACAAATGCAGCATTTGAAAGGTTTGGCATACTCTGCCTCTTGCACTGAACACACGCACACACACACACACACACACACACGAGCTCTTTCTATGATGATTAACTGCTTATTTGTGTGTATGGGAGAGGTAGGCAGGGAGAACGACTTCACTGAAAACAAGCCACCTCATATTTTGGATGCCAAACCTGCTGAAAACCACAATGTTTTCTCAGTGTGAAATGAGACAGCTGATTCTGGATGAACTGTTTTCCAGTCCAGGGGTCCAAATAGTGTGAAGAAGCTTTCTGAAGGTCACATGAGATTGAGAGAATTTGTCTTTCTACCCTTAGAACAGTGCCTGGAAAATTCTTCCCCAAACTATCAATATTTCACAATATTCCAAAAATATTCTTAGGTTATTGATCATGCCTAAGCTACTGCTTATGGTCATCCTTTTATCCTTTGATATTTTTCCTAAATGTTTCACTTCTAGCAGGTACATTTATACATTAGATTAGAAACTCAAGGGTAAATTAGCTTATTTGCAAAAGTCTTATTGGATTATTAATTTCTTTGAATAATTTCTAGAATGAATTTTAAAATTAGAAACTCTCATTTGGTATTACTTTTGCTTCTCAAATCTTCCTTTGGCATTAAAATATTTTTTGTATAAAATATAGAGCAATCATTAGGTCTCCATCTGTGATACATGGTATAATTCATGAAAAACTCCTCATTGATTGGAAAGTTAACTAGCCAGCAATTAGTGACTCGGGTTATTTTGCTCCTAAGAAGGGTATTTGTTGATGCAACAGGAGCTCAAAAGCATTGGTGCTTAACAGACTAAGAGCACCAACCCTCTGTGCAGTTAAGAATCTTCGTGTAACTTTACAGAAGTTTACAGCTGACCCTCTCAACCAATCGCAATCCACCACTATTATGTGGTACCATAATAAGTGTTTAGTGAAAAAAATCCACATGTAAATGGACTTGTATGGTTCAAATCTGTTATCCAAGGCTCTGTTTTATTTATATTTATTTATTTAAAATGTATTAGTGGTTAAATTTTTTTAATTTTAATTTTTTTATTTATAGCATGCAGGATTCTTAGTTCCTCAACCAGGGATTGAACCCATGACCTCTACAGTGGAAGCAGAAAATCTTAACCACTGGACAGCCAGGAAAGTCCCAAAGGGTCCACTGTACTTAGAAAAAACACAAAAAATAATTAGACCAAGGGTGTTTTTTTAAGGCAACTATAAACTAGGAAAAAGGAAAAACATTGTAATCATGGATTTACACTTAGTGTTTCAGGAAAAAATATATACATATTATATATGTATAAAATATATATGTATAAAATGTATAAAAAATAAATACATATGTATTTATTCACATAAATCAATAGCAAATAATGATTTACTTAACTTAGTGATATTAATGGAAAGATGAGTGAAGGATGGTGTTGTAAGAATATTGTAAGAAAGATAAATCTTTATCATAATGTCTAACTTTAGAAAATTAAGATGCAAAAATAATAAAGCATGATAATTTAGAAAAACAGGTTACCAACAGAAGTCAGAGCTTAGTGAGTTAAAAAAAAAAAAATCCGGACTGGGAACCAGGCCTAGAGGTGATGAGAGATACACAGAAGTCATTTTGAGACATCTGATACTTTTTATTCTTTTCTCCTTTGATTAATGAAATTAAATTATGTAAATGAATAATAAATTTATATATGTAAATTGAAAAGGAATGATAGGGTATCTTTCAGATGAACAAAGCTACTAAGAGCTGTAATCTAAGTGGCTTTTGAATAGCATTTTAAGTTAGGAGTAAATATAATCCAAAAGAGAGATCAAGGACTAATTTAATGATTTAATAGTAATCAGTTTCACTTGCTACTGAAATATCAACTCTTTGAAGGCAGTGGCAATCTGTTTTAGGAACAAACTAGACTTGTTTGGGTACAAGTCAGTAAATGACTTGTCTTTCACTGGTCTTTCTCCCGCCCGACTGATGTCTGAGCTGATGTCTCATAAAAACCAATTTCCTCTGGTTTTTAAAGGAAAGACAATCTCTTTCTTTTCCATCCTCCCTCCTTCTCTCTCCTTCTGCCCCTCTTTCCTTTCTTCTCTCCTCAATGTCTTCCTCTTCCTATTTTACCTCCTCCTTCTTCTATTACTACTTCTTCTCTTCCTTTTTCTTTGTTAGATGAGTCCAGTGCACATCAATATTTCTCACTGGTTCTTGAAACTTCCTGTATAATAAGCTCATGAAAAACAGTTTAATGAACAACCTGGACTTAAGAGAAGTGAAGTTTTACAGCACATTGATTTTTTCCTCAATGACATTCCTAGGATGGTATCTTTGATGATCTTATAGATTTTTCCTTCACTTCTGTGTGTTCACGTAGAGTCTTAGGTTCAGATTTTTAATGTTTATTTAGCCATAATAGAAAAAAAAAATGAAATGTAGCCTTATTGATCATGACTTTTCCCCCATCCTCTCAGCTCCCAGCCTGACATAGGATTAGAAGTCTACAGTGGGGAAGGGACTATGGCTTGACATTTAAGCTATCATCCTGGGTTTTTCATTTCCTGTCCTTCATGCTGCTGGTCCTAACTCCTCCAGGACTGGATGAATGGGGAGAAAGAGGGGAGAGCTAAAATCTCAGTTGGCTGCTATTGTCTGCATCTCTCCCTTGATTCCCAAATGCCCTTGGTCATGGTAAACATTCAAGACTGACTGTTTCTCTCATAGCAAACATTTCTTTCTCGTGAGAAAACACTCTTTCCCTTATTGGCTTTGAAACTGGTTGCTATGCTGTGAGCTGCCTGTGGAAAAGGCCCTGTAGCAACGAGCTGAGGGCAGCTCCCAGTTAATAGTAAGCAAGATACTGAAGCCCTCAACATGACTCTTATGAGGAACTTGAAGCTGCCCGCCTCCACATGCGATTGGAAGTGGATCCTCCCCGAGTCGAGCCCCAGACGAGACCACAGTCCCAACCAGCTTCTCAGTTGCAGCCTTGCAGAACACCCAGTTCAGCCGTGTCTGGACTTGTGGCCCACAGAAACTGTGCCCTGTTTCCAAAGTTTGCGTTCTTGCTTTTTCACAACCACAGGTAACTAATAACTCAAACAGATTTCTTCATACAGCCTCCCTCCTGAGGTTTTCTGTCATACTCTGACTAATATCTTATTACTTACCCTTCTGAGGCTCATCCCTCACAGCCTCTTTCTGTTGGGCTCACCTAATTCCTTGGCACACATCTTGGGCAGTGTATCTTTCAAGATAAATCAAGTCCAGCTAAATTCTGTGAGGTCTACTCTCTTCCACGGGTGAATTCATCACTGGAAAGGCATTTTTCTTTCACGACAGCTTCTCTACTTACTCTGCTAGCAGGACAATCCAGTCAGGATAACGTCTGATCTTTAGAATTTCTCCAAACAATTGTCAGGCAGAAGTCTCTGTGTTGCTTGAACTCAAAGGGACACATATTAGGTTCTTTCAAGATATCTGTCTCCACATCCTTCTAGGTCCCTTAGTAGAGAGGGACCCATGTATTTACATAGCTTGGCAAGCATACAGTCAGAAGATGTTTCTGTTCTAGAAAATGTTCCCACATTCTTTGAGCAGTTCTCCAGAAGCCTTCTTTACTTGGCTTGAGGTTGGGGTAGGGGAGCTGAGGTCACCTCTCTGTTTTTATTTGATTGTATTTATTTATTTGGCTGCTCTGGGTCTTAGTTGCAGTATATGGGATCTAGTTCCCAATCAGGGGTCAGAGCTGGACCCCCTACCTTGGGAGCATGGAGTCTTAGCCACTGGACCACCAGGAAAGTCCCTTGTTTGTTTAATTTTTTAATCACCTGTTACCATGTTTTATATTGATCATCCCCTTTCTTGAGAATATGTGAACACCAAATACTTTATATTCTCAACTCTGAAGCTTCAGCCAAAATTCTGTGATAACAAGACAAACTTAACACCTTGATAGAGTCTTCATTTTTAAAATTTTATATATGTTATAAATGTTCATCTTTCTCTTGCATCATTGTAGTGTGTGCAGGGGACCTGGAAGTGTTATTTTAAAAAAGGAAAAAAATGCAAACAAGTAACCTATTGTTGCCAAGGGAATAGTCTTCCTTTTAACCTCTTTCACAGAAGCTATTAACTTCACTTTCAAAACACAGAGGAAAGAGAAACAGCCTGTCCAAATTGCTGAGCATAGGGTCTTGAGAGATAATTGGACAAAAGGATTAGAAAAATCTCCAAATAGTCACTGGGATCTGGAGGTCAGAAAAGATGAGAGGAATCCCTGAGAGTTAAGATTAAGAACAAGCAGGAGGAAAAATGGCAAATATTCTACTCCTTCACTCCGACACCATGCAGGTTGGAGTGTTTGTATGGACACATGAGGATATCCTTAAACTAAATGAAAATTAATTGTATGATTTCTTATGTTCCATAGTTCAGTTCAGTTCAGTCGCTCAGTCGTATCCAACTCTTTGCGACCCCATGAATCGCAGCATGCCAGGCCTCCCTGTTCATCATAAACTCCTGGAGTTTACTCAAACTCATGCCCATCGAGTCGGTGATGCCCTCCAGCCATCTCATCCTCTGTCGTCCCCTTCTCCTCCTGCCCCCAATCCCTCCCAGCATCAGGGTCTTTTCCAATGAGTCAACTCTTCGCATGAGGTGGCCAAAGTATTGGAGTTTCAGCTTCAGCATCAGTCCTTCCAATGAACACCCAGGACTGATCTCCTTCAGGATGGACTGGTTGGATCTCCTTGCAGTCCAAGGGACTCTCAAGAGTCTTCTCCAACACCATAGTTCAAAAGCATCAATTTTTCGGCGCTCAACTTTCTTCACAGTCCACCTCTCACATCCATACATGACTACTGGAAAAACCATAGCCTTGACCAGACGGACCTTTGTTGGCAAAGTAATGTCTCTGCTTTTTAATATGCTATCTAGGTTGGTCATAACTTTCCTTCCAAGGAGTAAGCATCTTTTAATTTCATGGCTGCAGTCACCATCTGCAGTGATTTTGGAGCCCAAAAAAATAAAGTCTGACACTGTTTCCACTGTCTCCCCATCTATTTCCCATAAGGTGATGGGATCAGATGCCAAGATCTTAGTTTTCTGAATGTTAAGCTTTAAGCCAACTTTTTCACTCTCCTCTTTCACTTTCATCAAGAGGCTCTTTAGTTCCTCTTCACTTTCTGCCATAAGGGTGGTGTCATCTGCATATCTGAGGTTATTGATATTTCTCCCGGCAATCTTGATTCCAGCTTGTGCTTCTTCCAGCCCAGCGTTTCTCATGATGTACTCTGCATATAACTTAAATAAGCAGGGTGACAATATACAGCCTTGATGTACTCCTTTTCCTATTTGGAACCAGTCTGTTGTTCCATGTCCAGTTCTAGCTGTTGCTTCCTGACCTGCATACAGGTTTCTCAAGAGGCAGGTCAGGTGGTCTGGTATTCCCATCTCCTTCAGAATTTTCCACAGTTTATTGTGATCCACACAGTCGAAGGCTTTGGTGTAGTCAATAAAGCAGAAATAGATGTTTTTCTGGAACTCTCTTGCTTTTTCGATGATCCAGTGGATATTGGCGATTTGATCTCTGGTTCCTCTGCCTTTCCTAAAACCAGCTTGAACATCTGGAAGTTCTTGGTTCACGTATTGCTGAAGCCTGGCTTGGAGAATTTTGAGCATTACTTTACTAGCATGTGAGATGAGTGCAATTGTGTGGTAGTTTGAGCATTCTTTGGGATTGCCTTTCTTAGGGATTGGAATGAAAACTGAACTTTTCCAGTCCTATGGCCACTGCTGAGTTTTCCAAATTTGCTGGCATATTGAGTGCAGCACTTTCACAGCATCATCTTTCAGGATTTGAAATAGCTCAACTGGAATTCCATCACCTCCACTAGCTTTGTTCGTAGTGATGCTTTCTAAGGCCCACTTGACTTCACATTCCAGAATGTCTGGCTCTAGGTGAGTGATCACACCATCGTGATTATCTGGGTCATGAAGATCTTTTTTGTACAGTTCTTCTGTGTATTCTTGCCACCTCTCCTTAATATTTTCTGCTTTGTTAGGTCCGTACCATTTCTGTCCTTTATTGTGCCCATCTTTGCATGAAACATTCCCTTGGTATCTCTAATTTTCTTGAAGAGATCTCTAGTCTTTCCCATTCTGTTGTTTTCCTCTATTTCTTTGCATTGATCGCTGAGGAAGGCTTTCTTATCTCTCGTGGCTATTCTTTGGAACTCTGTATTCAAATGGGAATATCTTTCCTTTTCTCCTTTGCTTTTAGCTTAAGCTCTTCTCAATTAGGCCCTCTTACTCGATTGTTCAAGTTTAAGTAGAATTCCCATGACCCAGGTGGGCATAGAGTCACCTGGAATTCCCAAGAATTGTTTCTGGACAGGAATGTAAAAAAAAAAAATGGGACCTGGTGATAGGAACCCATAGGCAAGTGATGCTCAAACACTAACCATCCTTAAGTTTTGGTGAGTCAATTGTTATTGATATGGTGACTTAAAAGGATCCATTCTTGGTCTAAGGCTGTGATGGGGAATTTGAACTGGGGCTATAGTTGATTGGGTGACCTAATCATTATCATCTCCCCAGTTTTCCACATATCCATATCCTGGGGTTTGCTAAAGTACTGTCTGGCAACCAGTGTGTCCAAAGCAAAGTGAGGTAGAAACCATTCTAGAAACAGGCATGCTGGTGGACATAGCTGGCACTTTTGCATCAATAGTGCAGGGCATTTTTAGGTCTTCCTCTTGAGTTATATGCTTGAATGTTGCATACTGGCCTTTCCTACAATCTTGTCCTACAGGCTTCAATAATACTGGCTTTCACCTCTTATAGTATGGGAAATGCCTATAGGAATCTTTTAAGAAAGCTCTGCCTAACGAGTCTGACTTTTACCATAAGGGCTGTCTTGTTAAATGTGCCAGAAGATCTCTTTATAAACTTTGTTTTTATTATATTTTTAAACTTAGAATATAGAAGTCAAGTTTAGTATTATAGGATGTTTCTGGTATATTCTCTGTATTTTTTTTTTTTTTACTGCTCTGCTGAAACTGTACCTTCCTTTTGGTTATTATTATCACAGAGGAACCAGAAGTTAAAGAAAAGCCAAGTGATTTTTCTATTTTTAAAAAATGTCCTGCAAAAGTTCCTTCTGGCTTCTCTTCATTTTTGTGTTTCTTACTCCTGGAGTTTTTCATTGTGTGCAGTTGATGAATGCAGTTGACTGCTAATCAATATTAGCATCCAGAGTAGTAAAGATATTACTGAATTATAAATGATCTTTAAAGATACATTTCAAGAAGCAATCAGTTTTAGAGCTGCATTTGTTATCACATTGTTGACAACCTTGATATCAGGATTTTAATATCCTGTAGGATAATGAAATTTCTACCCAATGCAGATTTTCTCTGTCTTTGTACTATAATAACTGTATATTACTTCAGGTGGGTGGATGGTAATATTTTCTTGGCCTGTTTTCATATTAAGGTTCTTAAGAGGGTTTCTTTTTCTTTTTTTCCCCCAAGCCAGAGGAGTTCATAGACCTAAGGATAAAGTAACAAAGGAGAGGTGCTTATCCGAGAAGAAAAAATCCTGTTCTCTTAGCTTCCAGCTGGTCATGTGCTCCTGGCAGATAGCCTGCAGGTTATGTTGGGGCTGTTGATCTCTCACCAGCGGTTGACAGGAACAATGACAAGAATCTAGGGAAAGAAAGTGCCTTTGTAGAGGTGAACACTGAAGGGAAGCTTGCTGATAAGCTTGTTTCATGGAAACATAAAGTCAGAGTATCACAGGATCTCAAATAGGTATGAATTACAGCAATTGCGAGGGCTCAGGAGGGGAAATGACCCTCACTCCACTCAACTTGCTCCTGCTCTTGACACAGTTCTCCTATGATGCAATGTGTCTTAAATTTTTTTGTTTCTTTATTTTGTTTTATTTATTAAGATAAAAACAAATGACCAAAAAGGATAAAAAGAGGAAGTCAACCTTTATAGCCTCTGTTGGTATTAGTGACCAGAACAACATATTTTTATGTTCTGAAAATCATTATCTTGGAATGCCAGGCATACACTTTCTAATGAGATTGGCTATAAATTATTACTGGTATTAGTTAATGAGCTTTTCTTGAATATCAGCTTGTCTTTAGAGCACTCAACCAGGCCCTCTTAATTTTCAGCTCATACCTGCTGGCATTTAATTATATTTCATTGTATATAGACACCATTCACATGCATGAGTCTGGTTTCCTGAATCACCTTGTAATGTCTGTGAGTCAGAGACTGGTTATCTCTTCTCTTGATTTTTCCAAAGGGTGTAGCATGTACTGCCCACAATAACTATTGATAGAATTGAGAGAAAACACCTTATGGTTGTTGTTCAGTTGCTAAGTTGTGTCCAACTTTTTGCAACCCCATGGACTGCAGCACACCAGGCTCCTCTGTCCTTCACTATCTCCTGGAGTTTGCTCAAATTCATGGCCATCGAGTCAGTGATGCTATCTAACCGTCTCATCCTCTGTTGACCCCATCTCCTTTTGCCTTCAATTTTTCCCAGCATTAGGGTCTTTTTCCAATGAGTCAGTTCTTCACTCATATGACTTAATATTTAAAAACATTAAAAATGGGCAGAAGGCCCGAATAGACATTTTTCCAAAGAGGATATACAGATGGCCAACAAGCACATGAAAAGATGCTTAACATCACTAATCATCAGAGAAATGCAAATCAATACCACAGTGAGATATCACCTTATACTTGTTAGAATGACTGCCATCAAAAAAAATCTACAAATAACAAATGTTGGTGAGGGTGTGGAGAAAAGGAACCCCAAAACACTGTTGTAAATTAATGTAGCCTCTATAGGGACCAGTATGGATGTTCCTCAAAATACTAAAACAGATAGACCTACCATATGCTCCGGCAGTTCCACTCTTGGGTACCTATCTGAAGAAAACAAAAACACTAATTTGAAAAGATACTTGCACCACAATTTTCATAGCAAAATTTTTGTAATAGCCAAGATATGGAAGCAACCATATATATCTCCACAATGGAATATTACTCAACCATAAAAAAGAATGAAATCCTGCCATTCACAACAAGATGGATGAACCTAGAGGGTATGATGCTTAGTGAAATACAACAGATAGAGATAGACAAATACTGTATATTGTCACTAATATGTGGACTCTTAAATATAAAACAAACAAATGAATATAACAAAACAGCTTACAGTTATAGAGAACAAGCTAGTGGTTACCAGTGGTGAGAGGGAAGAGGGGAGGGGCAAAATTGCAGTGAGGGATTAAGAAGCACAGACTACTATGTATAAAATAAATAAGCTACAAGGATTTAGTTTACAGCAGAGGAAATACAGTCAGTATTTTGTAATAACTTTAAATGAAATAAATCTATAAAAATATTGAATCACTATGCTGTACACCTCAAACTAATATAATTTTGTATGTCAACTATACTTCAATTTAAAAGAAGAATAGATTTGAGGTATGAAATCAAAATAGGGTCGTTATAGTTAGTACTAGTTCTTTTGGAAGTGAATTTAGAAACTGGGTCATCTTGGTGCACTAGAAACAAGAGTTAAAACTCACAAATGCAGTAGAAACTTGGGAGCATAATCAAACACAGCAGACTTCCTTGCTTTAAGCAAGAAAGGAAGCTGGAATGGCCTGCATCACTGAAGCCTGAACTTCTGAAGATCTTGTTGAGGCCTAAGAGATTAGAGAGGAGTCTGACTAAAAAGATTCCTTAGTTAGGGAGCAACTAGAGTAAAAAGTGCTCATGAGCTGAGAAGCAGGCAGTGGAACTGAAAGGAAATAAAAAGGAATTTTTATAAAATGATACTAGAAAATTTAAGGAATATGATATAGAAGCTGCAAATGAGACGTGCCATCAAAGGGATGATGACTACAGAGAGACATCAGAGACATCCCTGCTTCTCTATTAGCAGGGATTTTAATGAATGAGAAAAGTGTGGAACATATGAAAACCCTGCCTAACTAACAGGATATCTTTCCTACCAATGGCAAAGGCCAGGGTCATAGATGGGGATGTGTCTTATAAAATCATTGCTATAATGAGATCCTATTATAGGAGGGAGCAGTTGTCTGTGGGGGTGAAAGCTCTGGAGCCTGTTAGTCAATGACAAGTGGTTGACACTGCATTCCTAAGGTATAAACAGCCTAAATTAATTACTAGGGGGTTTTAGAATCTAGTCATTCTAGACCACTGGCCCCTGAACCAACTCAGTCTCTTTCTTCTATGTAATAGGAGCACTGGCCGCTACATTACGGAGAAAGCAAAAAGAAATTGAGGATGTTCTAAGTCTCATACATATTATGTATTATGCCACCTAATTTTTTAAGCTATAATGGAAATTTTCTTGCTGATGGAAAGCTAGATGGAGTGAGCAATTTGGGCTTCCACACTAGAATATGGTTTCTAGGTTTGTGAAATAATTTAGTATATACTCCAACGCCTGTGATTAACCATACAGAAGAATATCTGTTTTGCGTGCTTAGTGAAATTGAATTCATCAGCGTAGCTTACTAAACTGCACTTGAATTTCTGAGTAGATCAACTTTAAAATGAATTTTGAACTTTTAAAGCTTGTGATCCTACACACGTCTTCCAAGTCTTGTCATTTTGGGGTGAATGGCCAGTTAGTCTCAGGAAGTAATTTCTTATTTCCACAGGCTTTATGTTCACCCATGGGGGACCCTGAAGGCCCATGTAGGATATAGTTCCCTGTGGATTTTGAATTAGTTGATTTCTCTTGGCATTAGGGACCATTAGCTTAAGTAGAACAGAATAGAATAAAGAGAATGAAAGAACAGAAGACTGGTGTTCCGAGGTTACCTTCTCTCTGGCAAGCAAGCCACACACCCTACAGTCTCTCTCCTCCACTGTGAAATCATGTGTAGTTCAAGTGAATTCTACTTGTAAATTTTCTTTACCAATATGATCTTTGTAAAACCCAGACTGGCATTTCATCCTATTTATTGGTGATTATCCCTATCCAAAATGTTTAAACATTTTATAACCAGATACTAGGGTCCAGAGCTGTATCTGAGAAGCCATAAATTCAGCATGTTGAATTTTGAAATTAGAAATCAAAACCCACACAAGTACTCATTTTATTTTATTTTATGGCTTCTTTGTCCAACATAACATCCTGTGCTGAATTTATATGCCTTCCTCACCAAGCCTACTAATACTGACCACTTTACAGAGTTTCTCATTTTAAAATATGCTGTAGTCTTCAGTAAAAAAAAAAAAAAAAAAGGTTATTTTTATAACTACTAATTTCAAAGTGTTCCCACTGCAACTGGTATTATTTTATTTGTTCTTGCCTATTTTGTGATACATGATTTTTTTTTTTTTTTGGTAACATAAAGGAAAAAGAAATAAAATGAAACATAACCTGGACTACTTTTCAGCTATGGCAATTGCTTTTTACCATTTTGAAATTTCTCAGTCCCAAAACTTAAAAGTGCTATTTTAAAGATAAGGGCATATATCAAAAAGCGGAAAAAGGGTCAAGTTATTTAAAAAAAAAAAAGTTTTAAAAAATGTCCTTAACAACTTAAAAACTTAGAGTTCAGTAGTAAAATCAGCAACTTGGGAATTGGTGATCACTGTAGAAAAATGAAGACATCCAAAGGAATGGGTAGAAATTACACAGACTATCTTTCTCTCTTTAATCGCTAAGTCATGTCTGACTCTTGCAACCCTATGGACTGTAGCCCACCAGGCTCCTCTGTCTGTGGGATTCTCTAGGCAAGAATACCGGAGTGGGTTGCCATTTCCTTTTCCACGGGATTGTCCCAACCGAGGAATCAAACCCGGGTCTCCTGCATTGCAGGCAGATTCTTTATCAACTGAACTATACAGAGTTACTACTTACTAAATGCAGGAATCACTATTTCTACAGCTCATGCAAGCGACCAACCAACCACTTCTTCAATAGAAACCCATATCCCCATGAGGTTGGAGAAATTGGGTGTTTCATTACTGGAAAGGAATTATTCTTCCATTGGCTAAGCTAATATTTGTCCTTTATGATGTATACTTTTTGCCCTTAGTTCTCCTCCTTCCTATAGCCTAAGTCCTCATTCCTCTTCTCACCTGGGCCTCCAAATAAATTCTTTCTTAGTAAATATTCTGAGTTAACCAAGGAGGTGGTATTCCTCCTACTTGTTTTGAGTCATACTCAGAGTAGAAAAAATGATATTTTACATCATAACCCATCATATATGCATACACATGTATATATATACATGTATATATGTGTGGATGATTACAATTTTTTTCATATTCTTTTCCTTGATGGTTTATTACAGGATTTTGAATATAGTTCCCTGTGCCATACCGTAGGACCTTGTTGTTTATCTATATGTACCAGTTTGCATCTGCTAATCCCAAACTCCCACTCCTACCCTCTCCTAACCACTCCCTCTTGGCAACCACCAGTCTATTCTCTATGTTCCTGATTTTGTTTTGATTTCATAGTTAGTTTCACTTGTGCCATGTTTTAGATTCCACATATAATGATATCATATGGTATTTTTCTTTTCCTTTCTTACTTACTTCACTTAGTATGATCATCTGGAGCTGCCTCCATGTTGCTGAGAATGGCATTATTTAATTCCTTTATATGGCTGAGTAGCATTTCATTGTATTTATGTACCATATCTTTATCCATTCATCTGCTGAAGGACATTTAGGTTGTTTATGTGTCTTGACTATTGTGAATAGTGCTGCTATGAACATAGGGGTGAATGTATCTTTTTGAATTATGATTTTTGTCTGGATATATGTCCAGGAGTGGGAATGCTGGATTGTCTGGCAATTCTATTTTTAGTTTTCTGAGGAACTTCCATACTGTTTTCCACAGTGCCTGTACCAACTTACAATAGTGTAGGAGGCTTCTCTATTCTACCGCTTCTCCAACATTTTTTATTTGTAGAGTTTTTAATGATAACCTTTCTAACTAGCATGAGGTGATACCTCATTGTAGTTTTGATTTGCATTTCTCAAATAATTAGTGACGTTGAGCACATTTTCATGTGTCTGTTGGCTATCTATCTTCTTCAGAGAAATGTCTCTAGGTCTTCTGCCTATTTTTTGATTGGTTTATTTGGTTTTATGTTGAGTTGTATGAACTGTTTGTATATTTTATATTTTACTGATATCTTAAAGGGCTTGGTGAAAAAGGGTCCATTCAAAAACACAAGAATACCAAGGGCAGAGTTGAACCAAACAGATGCTACTCAGAAACAGAAGGAGAACTCAAAGTAGCAGCTCAGGCTTTTGAACCTGTGCTCAAGGGTGGTAGTTATAGTCTGAGAAACCCACAGTTTAAGAACCACACATCTCCTCTTCTCATAAGCACCATTCCCACACTTCCAATTCCAAGGGTATAAGCATTGCATTACTACTTGGAAGGAAAGTTATGACCAACCTAGATAGCATATTAAAAAGCAGAGACATTACTTTGCCAACAAAGGTCCATCTGGTCAAGGCTATGGTTTTTCCAGTGGTCATGTATGGATGTGAGAGTTGGACTGTGAAGAAAGCTGAGTGCCGAAAAATTGATGCTTTTGAACTATGGTGTTGGAGAAGACTCTTGAGAGTCCCTTGGACTGCAAGGAGATCCAACCAGTCCATCCTGAAGGAGATCAGTCCTGGGTGTTCATTGGAAGGACTGATGCTGAAGCTGAAACTCCAATACTTTGGCCACCTCATGTGAAGAGTTGACTCATTGGGAAAGACCCTGATGCTGGGAGGAACTGGGGGCAGGAGGAGAAGGGGACGACAGAGGATGAGATGGCTGGATGGCATCACCGACTCAATGGGCGTGAGTTTGAGTGAACTCCAGGAGTTGGTGATGGACAGGGAGGCCCGGCATGCTGCGATTCATGGGGTCGCAGAGAGTTGGACACGACTGAGCAACTGAACTGAGCTGAAGCATTGCCCTTGGGTTAGGAGCCAGGCTGAGGGGCAGAGCTACCATGTGGTCCAGTTCAATGACCAGTCCTCAGTGTGGAGCCAAGGGCGATCATTGTCAGCTTAGAACTCCGCAGATCAGGAAATGGCTGTTGCTCCTGGTGGCTTCATTACAGTGAAACAGAAGAAATTGCTGATGATCTTCTTAGCACTTAACTGCTGCCTCCAATCAGTGCACATTTAATGAAGGACATTAATTAATTAATGTAAGTTATAAATGCTGAATAAGTGAAAGTAAAAGAGAAAAAGGTGAAGAAGGTGACTTCTGTGTTTTTTTCAGGATCAGGAGGGTTTTCTTTCATTAGAAATAGCTTTGGGAATGACAAGTAATATGTGAAGAAAAAAGAAATATTACTTCTCACACATGGAGTAATTAAGTTTAAAATTCACAGTTGAAAATAAAACCTAAGTTACTTATGAATATTGTTACATGGCAGTGGAATTATGCAACATTTCCATCTATTGTATGTGATGAACTATCAACATAAAAATAGAATGATGATGAAAAATATTAAATTAGCTTTGAACCCCTGTTGTAAAGCACAGAAATGTTTCTGATTTTTTTTTTTAATGTGTTAGACTTAAAAGGCTGGAAAGAGACCACAATATGTGAAAGCCAGAGGAATTTTATATAATATTTTGTTCCTCCCTTTTGGCAGTTAAGTAAGCACAAATCATTTTTGGAAAGGGATAGGAAGAAACAACACCACACGGTTACAGCCTAAACCAGAACAAAAACAGCATGTTTTAGTGTCAAAAAACAGTCTCATTTTTCCAAGTTGACTTGGAAATATCATTTCTTCCTCATATAGTCATAGTCTCTCTCCCCCTCCATCACACCCTCCTCCTCCTCCTCCTTCCTCTTCATTTTTAAAGAATTTCACTGCTCTTTAAATAGCTTATCTAGCAGGATGATCACACAACCTAGTCTGCCAGGCACAATCAATCCTGAATTGTATCAGTTGCCCTGGGATTCATCCAAGTTGTGTCCAAATTCTTTCAAATATATTTTAAAAATTATTAATAGTTTCATTGACATGGTTTTTTTTTTTTGACATGGTTTTTAATTATGATTAATCTTACTATTAATAGCTGCATTTACAGTAAGGGTGGAGGTTGATAGACCTTCATTTTATCCTTTCATCTTCTGCTATGGTCTCATCCCTGTTATGGTAAAGGCATGAGTGAATAGTTTTCCTGTTGATAGCCTGAAAGCATAGTTAAACATGAAAGACCACGAACAGTAACCAATCTCTCTTTTTATATGAGTCTTTCCAGACTCAAGATAACTAATAATATCCTTTTAAGGACATTAATTTTTCAGGACATCCAGTGATAAAGCCAAGTGCTCCTGGACACACAAAGGGTAAGTAACTTAATTCCTTCTTGTTTCAGACAATGATAGAAGTATTTGCTGCCTGTATTTGCTGTTGTTACTCAGTATATCAGCTAGTTGTCCTTTAGCTTTGCTATAACCTTCAAGATGTATAAAATCATCCGGCTGCTGGTCAATGAAATCAGTGGAAAATGGGAAATTATGTTTGTGTGAGAGCTAGAGGCTAAACATTTCCACCACAGAGAATTTAGAGAGTGGTCTGCATGCTCTTACTCCAGTAACTCATTCATTCTCTAGGATAAATCTACCACTATTTATTTCTTTCATTATTTGGCAATTAAAATTTTTTTTAACAACAAACCATTCAGAACTGACTTAAAATGACTTAAAAAAGAGAAAGCATCCTGTGGTAAACTGTAATGGAAAAGAATATTTAAAAAATAATGTCAGAAAAAAAAATAATGTCAGAAAAAGATATACATGTTTTCTGAAAAATTAAATGCTGATTTTTAATTTTCTCAGACAAGTTGACGTTGAATGTGTAACTTAAACATTTCTCATCTGTGAGGCAGATGATAGTAATATCAGCGACCATACGAAGACCAAAAGACACAAGGCTATCAAGGGAGCATCTTTATCTTTTTAAAAATCAGTTATTTTTAAAGAAGGTCTGTTTAGATGTCTATCTGAGAAGCACAACTTTTCATTTAGATCAAATGGATGTTTTGGTCATGCCTTCAGAGTAAGGGTCATCCTGTAGATTACACTGCTTGGTACATGAAAACTAAATTTATCTTTGTGATAGAAAGGAAGTGTGCTGCAGTGAGAACTAGGTATCATTAGGAAACTTGTCTCCTACTTAGGGTTCTTATAATCCAAAAGGGTTTATCCTAGAGCATAGCCATGATGCTGTTCAGTTGACATTGGTAATTCTCTAGTCATTTTCTCACCTAATCCTGGCAGTAATTCTGAGCTGGCTCTGTTGGGTCTTAACACCAAATTTTCTAATTCCAAGTTTAGTACTGTTCCTTTGGTCTTTTGTATTCATTACCTTATTCCTAAATTTTCTGGCTTCTCCACACCAGAGGCTCTATGGTCTTGGCTTCAGATCTCTGAAGATTCTCATTTATTTTAAGTGTAATCCATAAAGGCAGTATCTGGGTCATATTAAAGAGAGCAAGGGCTCTGGAGTGGGTCCCTGGGTTTCTTCAAGTGTAAAGTGGAATAGTAACAGGACTCAACTTAGAGAACTATTGGGAGTCGGATTAGAGTTCATCAGTGAAAAGTGGTGGCAGACAATAGACATGAGAAATGGTAACCATTACCATCAGACGTCACAGGACAATTCAGTAGATACTGAATGAACACCATCAGTGAACCAGGCAACACTCTGGGAAATTCACAGCTACACCCATGTTCTCCTTCTCTGTGAGAGCTTACTGCCAGTGGTGGGGCCAGAGAGAGAACTATGCACAGAAGAGAGACACTCGAGAGGATTTGTTACATTTTTTTTTCCTTTAAAAATATTTTTGTTTTATATTGAGGTATAGTTGATTTACAATGTTGTGTTAGTTTCACGTGTATAGCAAAGTGAGTCAGTTATACATATACATATATCTATTCTTTTTCAAATTCTTTCCCCATACAGGTTATCAGAATATTGAATAGAGTTCCCTTTCCTCTACAGTAGGTCTTTGTTGATTATACATTTTATATATGGTAGTGTATATATGTTAATCCCAAACTCTGGATGTATCCCTTCCACCCCCACAACATTTCCCGGTTTGGTAACCACAGGTCTGTTTTCCAAGTCTCTGAGTCTGTTTCCATTTTGTAAATATGTTCATTTGTATCTTTCTTTTTTTTTTTTTTAGATTCCATATATAGTAATACCATATGGTATTTGTTTTTCTCTATCTGACTTAACTCAGTGTGATAATCTCCAAGTGTATCCATGCTGCAAATGGCATTATTATATTCTTTTTTTATGTCTGAGTAATAGTCCATAAACCTCTCCAGCATCATGTTTATTTTTAAACAGTTTTCCTGAAGTATAATTGACATACAATAAGCTGCATATATTTAAAATGCATGATGTGGTACATTTTGGCATATACCTGTGAAACCATCACCACAATCAAGATAAGGAACCTACCCATAATTCCCCAAAATTTTCTTCTGCTCCTTCAAAGTCCCTCCCCTCCCTCCCAACCCCTATTCTCAGGAATTTCTTCCATTAGAGATTTTTCCCTTTGGATTAAGAAGTATTTTCTATTAAGAGAAAATCCTCAGAGAGATAAGATAGTCATTTAGCTGAATGTTTCCAAATGGACAGCTGGGGGTTGAGGTGGATGAAGTAGGAGGTAGAGTAGAGAGAACAAGAAACCACTACATGATGGAAAGCGAAAAGGTGATGGAAAAAAATAAAAAAAAATAGGTTTGAAGTCAGAATTTTATTTTGATTAATTGATTTTCCTTTTTTTGGGGGGGGTGGATATCTTCACAAGATAAGAATTAAGTTGAATAAAAATGGTGACTACTGCATCTTTGCTGAGCTACCCAGAAAGCTTTGATGACTGAAGCAGAGAAATGGAATGAAAATAAAAGGTCACAAGTCAAAGCCATGCAGTTGAGTAGAAATCATTGACTTATCCTTCATTTTCTGCAGTCCTGAAGCTGACATGGTATTAGCTGAAGTGAGGACAGGCATGATGTAGATTGCAAGAGAGAGAAAATCCTCTTTATGTGCTAAGAAAAAGTAGGTGCCAGGTACCACGGGAAATTGTGAATACACACCCAACTCAAACTCAGAGAAGTGTGCCTGAAAGCAATGCGAAAAAGAGAGAGATCAGGGGAGACTCTCCACCCCAGACAAATCAACAGAACAAAACCATTCTAACGTGAATGAAAAACTAAACACCAGAAAAAGTACCCAGTGCTGGGAACAATGATTCAGAAAACAAACAAAAAAGGAAAGGTGAACAGCTGAGGTGTCGATTTTGAATACTTGGCAGTTGCACCCCACTTCCTGTCAAAACTCTTGCTGATGGCAAAATTCTTTAAGATTTCAAGTTCTTGCAAACATGTTAGCCCTTACAGGTGCAAGTCTGTCATCTCATGGCTTGGTCAATTTAAGCAAATGATAACATCAACCTGTGTTTGATTGCAAGTTCGCTTTTGTAGCCACCAGGAGAAAAGTCAGTTAGGCAGTTCTCAACTCTAGGCAACAGGCTAGAGAAGGCGAAATGAACAGTAGTGGATTCTCTGAAGCTTACTGAGAAGTTTTCTTCTTCGGAACTCAGACTGAATCCTGATCTCAAGTGGAGGGGCATTTCCTTGTAGAGCCAAGCTGTAAACATTCCAGGTAGGAAAATTCAACTGCAAAACATCCAGAGTATAAACAGATGTTCAGTACATCATTGTCTATGGAAAAGGACTTGCGGGATGGCTTAATTGTAGCACCCCTGTGTGGAAGCCTGAAAGGATTCCTTTAAAGCGCTTCATGAATATTTATTCAAGTGGTAAATAAGGATGGCTGATGGGTCTCTATCTCTATTGCAATATCCTGGGAGAAGGAAAATGTTGGAAGTGGTGAGGTTCTTATTGCCTGTGTGTCAGTATCATCTTACTCACAAATGGCACAACCATACCGAATTGTAGCTTTTCTCCCCCAAATCGCCATTGTGTTTTACTACCCACTCTATTCTCTTTGAATTGCTGCTTTTTACTTTCATTGCCTATGGAGCGGCTCAGTTTTCTTTCCTAGACTCGCAGGTGGGGATATATTATCGCATGCTAGCTGAGCTCTGGGAAGCATGCCTCTGGTCTCCAATGAGCCCAGGATCCATTTGGTGGAAAGTTAGTTATTTGCGGCTTTTCATTCTGCTGTTGAACATCTTTCCTCTTACTTCCAAGCTCTCTCTTCTTGCTTTTCCTGCTGCTCAAGGCCTCATCTGGTCCATCCACCCTGTTTTGTACCCTGTTCCCTCTGAAAAGCTTATTTCATCACCTGCCAATGAGACACTGTGATGTTAGTGAACATAATTTATGAATGATTCTCCCAGATAAAATTCTTACCTTTAGCCAGGAAATCTTAATATTTAGATACAAGTGCTCAGTCATGTCCAACTCTTTGTGACCCCTTGGACTGTAGCTGGCCAGGCTCTTCTGTCCATGGAATTCTCCATTCTCTAGGCAAGAATACTAGAGTGGGTAGCCATTCATTTTTCCAGGGGAATCTTCCTGACCCAGGGGATCAAACCCAGGTCTCCTGCATTGCAGGCAGATTCTTTACTGCCTAAGCCATCAAGGAGTCTATATGTTCTATATGCTGTCTAAGATTTTGGCTACTTGGGAGCTATTCTTGGTAGCAGAACTTTATCACAGTCTAAACGTAGCAGAATTTGTAAGTTGCAATAATTTCTTATATATTTGTTGGTTCTACTTAAAGTGTTTTTCTTAATTAAAAAAGTCATAGTTTTAAATCACTTTAACTTGGACTTTTTGTTTAGCCTCCTATACCAGAAGGGCACTGAAGATCTGCAGCAAAATTCTCCTGCAGATAGATCCTAAGGTTTCATCTTGAGGTTAGCTTTAGCCTTACTTTCCCAGATCAAAGCTAAGATTAGCAAATGTTTCTAAATCTAATCCACAAGTTGACACTTTCTGACTGGATTCTTTTTCAGTCCATTTCAATTGTATGTTTTAAAGCTTCTTTTTTTTCAAAAGGGGAGAGGTAAAAAGGGAGGCATTCCTCTCATTTTGTGCCAGAGCTCAGTGAAGAATCTTTGATAATTGCTGCACTAACTCACTCATCATACTAAATGCTCACTGGATTAAACTGGGTTGAACTGAGGTCTGTATTTGAGAAATTATAATATGACTTTCATGTCCACTCTGTTTTTGTGATTTTTGAAATTACAGGGTTTTCCCAGTCACATCTCTACCAAGTAATGTGACAATCAAGGTTCTGGGATCATGTTCTTGTCCCTGAATCTTTTTATTCTTCTCATCAGGTCATATCTCTCAATCTATAGGTTCATGTCTGGTCTTCAATTGTTTCCAGAAGGTGCATCCCTGGCACCTTTTTCCACTTCACAGAAGTTCTTTGAACCCAGATTTGTACATCAAATAACTCGGCTTTGAAATCTCCAGGCTGCAATCTGGGTCCCTCCAAAGCCACAGCTGTAACTTGTTTCCACAACATCTTGAGGAGACATGGTTGGTAAACACTGTTTACACAGTCTCCTCTATCTCCTTGTGTTTATTTGGCTGGACTGTATGTTAGGCAAGCACCGCAGAAGTATCAACAATTTATGTCATTTGCATTTCACATGTTTGAATTTTCTACACCTTGAGAGGCAGGATCTGTTACACTATGGTTTTCCTTTGTGCCACTGACCTTTGTTTCATCAAGATAGTGTTATCTTAGGATTTCTGGCCCATCTTTAGGATTTTCAGGGGAACGTTAACAACAATGCTTGTGTTGGGGAAGAAGAAATTTTCCTCTACCCTTGTAGGTTTCTGAGTGGTCTAAAAATTAAATTGACTTGAGCCAGATGAACAGGAGAAAGTAAAACAAAAGTTTAATAATGTACACATGAGAAAGACCCAGGTAAACTGAGTAACTCGCCAAAATGGCAGAAGCTATCCCTTAAATACCATCTTCAGTTAAAGACAAAAGAGGGTGTTGGGGGTAGTGGTTTGGGACTTCAAGGGGGAGGAAGGAAATGGAGCATGCATGCATGTGTGCTAAGTTGCTTCAGTTGTGTCCAATTCTTCGTGACCCTATGGACTATAGCCCGTCAGGTTCCTCTGTCCATGGGACTGTCCAGGCAAGAATGCTGGAGTGGGTTGCCATGCCCACCTCCAGGGAATCTTCCTGACCCAGGGGTCAAACCCATGTCTTCTGTGTCTCTTGAATTGGCAAGTGGGTTCTTTTTCACTATAGAGGTAGAAAAGCAAATGTTTGGTAAACAAATGTTTTCGGAGCCTGCAGAGACAATGGGACACAGAGAGGACCCTGGTTTCTAGGCCCTGCCAATTTTCCCCCACCACACTCAGCCCAGAATCTTTGCAGACATGTCTGGGGATAACTGTATTCTAGGAACAGGTTCTCAATCTAAATTCTTTTTGGCAGTTAGGGGTAAAGTCAAAATTTCTTCCTGGTTCTTTTGGGTCTGGACTGTTTTCAGCTTGAAATAATCCACATGCCAAAGAGACATTCCGGGTGGCAAATCTTGCTTCCCTACATTGGCTGGTTTTCCCACATGCTGTCTTGTGCTTCTCTTCATGACCCAGTGAGCACACAATGAGATAGGAGACACATCAAGTTTCTGGTAGATGATGGATTTTTTTCCCTATTTTTAGTGGCACACAGCTACTTGGTTTACCACTAAGATCAAAGTTAACACTTCATTTTCACAATATACTGACATTTCAATGTACCCGTAGTGTACCATTTAAAATTTTATTCTTACAAATTCATACTGATGATTTTTGCACTGTGTCCTGGTTGAAGGCAAACTCTATACTATCTACTTTGAGTGCAGAGTCTAATAAGGGAAGACTCCTATTTGAAGCTTAAGAACAACTGTAATTCTGGAAAGACTGGAGAACATGTATCTTCCTGCTTTGATTTCTACTTTCCATTAGTCTGAGAAAAAGCCTGTTCTTGTTGCAGGGATGACTGGATGGGGAAGGGAGCAGAGATTGGAGGAAGACGGATAACCATTTAGTTCCTCCAGTGGCCCTAAAACAGCTTTTAGTGACGTGAATTCCTAGAACATCAGAGTGTACTAGTGTTCAAATACAGACACCCCAACTTACCTCAAAGCTAAATACACATTTAAAAACATTATGCCTTTGTGGTTAAGAAGGGCATCACTGCTCCCTTTCAACATGTTGAAATTTGGGAATTGAATGAATGTTTCTGCTTAACAATTTTCCTTATATTTTAAAGGTTTTTTTTTTTTTTTAATGTGGACCATTTTTAAAGTCTTTATTGAATTTTTTACAATACTTCTTCTGTTTTATGTTTTGGTTTTTTGGCCACAAGACATATGGGATCTTAGCTTCTTGACCCGCACCCTCTGCATTGGAAGGCGAAGTCTTAACCACTGGATCACCACGGAAATCCCTCAACAGAGGACAAGATGGCTGGATGGCATCACTGACTCAATGGGCATGAGTCTGAGCAAACTCATCCGGAAGATAGTGAGGGACAGAGAAGCCTGGTGTGCTGCAGTCCATGGAGTCGTAAAGAGTCAGACATGACTTAGTGACTGAACAACAACAGCATTGCAGATTAGAGGTAGAGCTCTTAAAAAATACATAAAAAAGGAAATCTGACTTCTTAGTTACAGCAGTTCACACCCATAATCTTCTCCTGTTCACCTTCACTCCAGTCATTAGCACCTGATATTTTGCAGCTGACTGAACCAGCTGTTGTTCCCGGGATTCAGGTGGGGATAGAGTGACATTTCAATTTTTGTAGCAGAGTGCTTTTGTAAGCCCAGGTAAATAAATATGTAGCAGCAGGTGATACAAAGACCTAAAGAAAAGAGTTGAAAACAGACAGAACCTCATCATTCAGGCAGACATAAAATGCAAAAATCTAGTCTGCAGTGTGAAATTCTGGAACACAGTCCATCCGTTGTCTTTCCCTCAGGTGGGGTGTTTTATTATCTGCAGCGTGCAGGTAGGTGAGGTTTGTACTAGCACAGAGTGTCTTTGTAAATGGGCCATCAGGGCCACTTAGAGATGTAAATTTGTCTACCAAAATGGTCAGATTACTAAATCATCCTCCTGATTCCCATGTTCAGCCCCATTTTCTGAGTCCTAAGATAGGAGAGCACAGCTATTACTTTTGAACTCTCCACTGTTAAGTGTTCAGACCTTAGGTACTCAGAACTGTATCTCCTTCCAAAATGCAGTCCCTAATTACTTTACAAACACTGCTCAAGCCCTGTGCTTCTCATATGAGAGGCCTGGGATGGTAATGTGTTTTGTACTTAAAGGCTAATAACTATCTCTCCTGGAAGGGCCTCTTGGGACCAATGGTAGAATTAAACCATCATTGTTGTGACACCTCTGGATCGGGGTTTGACTTCTAAGATCTGTTTAGTGATGCATTCTTTTTGAAAAGTTGCTCATTTGAAGTCTCTTCCAAAAACTGTAAAAATATCTTTCCCTTTCAATATCAACTCAGAACAATTTTTTTTTTTTTTCAAAACCAAGCTTAAATCTCTCTGAAAAGCTTGCGTAGGCTCCAGAACTATTCCTGAGGGGCTTCAGTTTGTTCATGCACCACATCTGGGACAGGAGGCATATCATGGGGCAAATTTCCAAGTGAACTCTTGGCCAGGAGGCTTTGATCTCCACCTACACTTGAGAAGGAGAAGTGAGCAATTCTGTTTTCATGGTCATTTCTCCTTGGGTTTCCTCTGGGATGTGACCACAGCTTCACAGGGAGGTACAAGTGGTTAAAATCTTATTTTCAGAATTTTTGCGCTGCTAGAAGGCCTTCAACCACTCCCCCTTAGCTACCAAATAATGTTCCAACCTTAGTCTGGCTTATAAGATCTCTGAGCTTGTTCCATTGGTCCATAGTGACGTTTCAACAAGACCATCCTTCATTGGGAGGGGCTGCCCTATGAATCACAGGATGTTCAGCATGCATGGTCTTCCCGTTACTCTGACAACCAGACAGGTCCACATGCCCCCCAGGAGTTGGTAATATTCCTGGTCAGAACCGCTCTTTCAGAGTATGGCCCTCGTCTACCTTTCCCACTTATTTCCCATTATTCTAATAGGTGAATACTATGCCCTAGACATAGTGTTTGCTACTTGCCACTGTAAAGATGAAATGAGATTAATAAAGCAACTTGTACACTCTTTGCACTTAGTGAAGGCTCTGTAAAGGCAGGATGGCTTCCACACTTGCATGTGTCTCATGCACAAGTTTTCTCTTATCTTCGTTACATCATTCTGGGTGTAATATACATTTCTGACCTATGAATATCTGAACCCTACCTTCTTTTAGGTACAGTTTATGTGATATATAAAATCTCTCTTAATCTCCTTATCGTCTAAGTTCTCTCACTGCTCAGGGTCTGCATTTGGCACTCCAGGACTTAGCTGGAGAGACAAATAGCATAGTGTTTATTGTGTGGCGGGGACGAGTACAGTGAGGGAAGCATAGACCTCAGGGGTCATGTAGAAGAGTCTTCATGAAAGATTTTCTGCCAGATGATGCTTGCTTTGAATTTTGAAGGCTAAGTATTGATTAGACGAAAGGGGAAGTGGCAGGCATATTCCAGCTAGAGACAAAAGTCATGTGTGAAGGCCTGGTGCTAGCAGTTCATTCTGGTGGAAGTAACCATAGCATATAGAGAAACATCAGGAAAAGAGGCAAGAAATGTATATGGAAGCCAAACCACAGAGGGTTTTATTTGATGAACAATGGAGTTTGGACTTCATTCTGCAAGGTCTGAATGTAGTTAAAAGATTTTGTTTTACTTTTCATCTTTCTCCACCTTACTTTATAATTACATATTTATATGTGTAATATCCAAACTGGACTATATCTTCCTCATGGACAGAGTTGACCTTTGTTTCATCTTTGTGTTCACTACAGAGTTTACAAAAACATTTTGCAGACAGAAAATTTCCTAGGATTGTTTTAAATTAATCAGTGAATGAAATTGTATCATTTTTTTCTCACCTATAGAATGCGTAGTCATTTGTTTCATTTTAATAGACTGACAGGGGCAGTTTGGATTTACCTTTAAGCTCATTGATCAAGTAACTTTTTTTTCTTTGTGTAAGCAGTTGGCTTCCAGTTACTTTGGGCAATTGTCATAGTCGGTTGTGAGTTGAATCATCAATTCTTTGTTCTATCATTCATGTTGGTATTCATAAAACACATAAAGTGTGTCCTATAGTCAGTGATCATCTGGGCATGATAAATCAGAAATAAAAACACAGAGTGATTAAAAATTTGGGTCTAAGACCCATAAAACCCTTCTTTTTTCTTTGGAAATACAGTAAGTCCCTTACATACAAATGAGTTCCATTCTAAGAGTGTGTCCATGAGTTCGATTTATTCAACAAGGTTAGCCCAGGGACCCAACAAACACAGTTGGCTATATAGAACTGTACTGTAAAAATTCACACAAATAATACATAAAACAAACAGACACAAAAAAGGAAGAACCATTTTTAATCTTACACTAGGTAATCTTATAGACATGTGAACCAACAAGGGATTGGACAGACGAATGCACATTCCTATCTTTGAATGTTTGCACGTGGGGGATTTACTGTAACCTGAACCTCAGATAATCTTGTCTCTCTGTCCTGAAGGCTAGCAGACTCCAGCCCAATGGCTTCTAGAGGGGAAGGGAGACTAAGGAAAGTAGTTCCTTCATGGAAAAAGGCTTTGTCTTCATTCTTCAAACTGTCAACATTCACACTCGGGCTTATCTCAGTTGACAGAAAATTGGAGGAGAAATATTTTCACATCCTCCTGGGCCCTGAGACTGGAAAGCAGATAGATCGCTTCATTCCCAAGGAGCTGAAACTGTGAGTGATGAATTATCTTTGTCAAACATATAACAGTATAAGTTTTTGTCATCTGTCTATTTATACTCACACCTTATTTGCAGTGCTCATTGTCCTCTTCATTATTAGGAAGGAGGAAATAGCTAGAAAGTCTCAGGGTTCTGGACCACGAGGAAGGTAGTTAAATAGTTAAATTAAACTTGCATATCCCCCAGGGCTTATGGGAACTCCTGCTGGGAATAATTTTTATAGCTCTCATGGTCAAGATTAATTAAGCTGATTTCATGTTTATATGAAGCCCTCATAAGGAGGTGAAACTTTCAAAACATTGCTGAACACTGAGCAGGCCATAAACTTGTTTTACCAGCTTCTTCATTTGCCAATTTAAATGAATGGAGAAAAAGATCAAACTTCTGTGTGCTCAGTGAAAATTAGTCTGCCCAACTAGAGGATCTCTGTAGGTCTATGAGAAGGTGATACTGTCTTGTCTGTGTAGTTTCTCACTGATTTGCAGTCTGTGATATGGATGGAGATAATGTGAGGTTGAAATATATAATATGTGTGTTCTGAAATGCCATGTGGCTATTGCTTTTTCATGCAGAAGTTTTGAAAATATTGGTAAGAGTTTACAAAAGTTCTGCCTCAATCTGGTCTCATTACAACAAATTATTATACTGAATTGACTCAGGTGATCCTGGAACATAGATAGTCTCTTGTTAATTTTATGGCCATTAAATGTCTGCATTACTTTAAGGCAGAGTGTCTCAACCTGGGAACTACTGACATATTGGGCTGGATAATTGTTATTGTCAGGACTGTCCTGTGCATTATGGGATATTTAGCAGCATCTCTAGCCTCTAGCACTAAACAGAATAGGAACTCCCATCTCCACCCCTGGTCAAGACTTGACAACCAAATATGTCTCTGGACACTGCCAAATATCATGGGTGGAAGGTGAGCAAAATCCACAGCTTTAAAACATACTACCCGTAACATACCACTCACTTCCCTGGTAGCTCAGACGGTAAAGCATCTGCCCACAATGCAGGAGACCTGGATTCGATCCCTGGGTTGGGAAGATCCCCTGGAGAAGGAAATGGCAACCCACTCCAGTATTCTTGCTTGGAAAATCCCATGGACTGAGGAGCCTGTTAGGGTCCATGGGGTCGCAAAGAGTCGGCTAAATAGAGTTAAATGTCCTTAAAGACATTAATAAATTTACCTCCACAGGTTACATAGCTGTGCAATTAACCATCAGCAAACATTTATCTAGAAGCTAATTCAAAACAACAAATAATACTGAACAATCACTCTTTTAAAGGCTCCCTGCTTCCCTGGCAGCTCAGTTAGTAAAGAATCTGTCTGCAAAGCAGGAGAAGCGAATTTGGTCCCTGTGTCAGGAAGATCCTCTGAAGAAGGAAAGAGCAATCCACTCCAGTATTCTTGCCTGAGAAATCCCATGGACATGTGAACCAACAAGGGATTGGACAGATGGGAACATGATGGGTTACTGTCTATGGGATCGCAAAGAGTAGGACACCACTGAGTGACTAAACCACCACTAGTGGGGATACTGACCAATAGCTAAATGAATAAAACATTATATTAAAATTAGACTATAGCTTTGTATTCAGATTTGTCACTCGGAGAGGACATTTGCCATGAATCAAACAGCACATTTCAGTAAGTACTGGGACAAAGCTCATGGCCAGACAGGGACTGAACACCCCAAGCCTTGGTTTTGTATGCTGCTTTCACTCACATTTTATCCCAAGCTATAAAATAAATTATGAAGAAGTCACAAATACTTTGAAAGAGTTCAGCTTCCCCAAAAGATAAGGGAAGCTTCATGCTTACTTACTTGTTTGTTTTGGCCACTTTCAAAAAAGACTTAGCATTTTTACAATAAAAGCATAATTTATAACTTGTTCTTCTCCTACTCTTCCTGGGAAAACTCATTCATACCCATGGCTTCAACAATCACTTATATGTTATGATGGATACTTTTTTCTCCTGTGTCCAAAATTTTTTTTTTATTGAAGTATATTCACACAGTATAAATTGTATATAAGTTCACAAACACAAATTGTACACTTTAAACAAGTATCATTCACTAGTTTCTAGTATATTTTATTTACAAGGTTGTATACCTATTGTGTTGTTTGTTCTTAGTCTCAGAGTTGTGTCTGGACTCATTCAAGATCTCAGGAATGTAGCTCTCCAAGCTCCTCTGTCCATGGGATTTCCCAGGCAAGAATACTGGAGTGGGTTGCCATTTCCTTGTCTGGGAGATCTTCCCCACCCAGGGATTGAACCCATGTTTCCTGCATTGGCAGGTGGATTCTTTACCAGTTAGCTACCTGGGAAGCCCTGTATTACCATTGTGCTCAGTCACTCAGTTATGTCTGACTCTTTGGGACCCCAGGGACTATAGCCCACCAGGCTTCTCTGTCCATGGACTATTCCAAGCAGGAATACTGGAGTGGGTTGACATTTTACCACTATTTAATTTCAAAACATTTTTGTCACCCCTAAAAGAAATCCTGTACATATTAATGATCAATCTCTTCTCCCCAAATCCTTGGCAGTCACTAACTACTTTGTGTCTTGATAGATTTGCCTGTTCTGGAAATTTCATAAAAATGGAATAATACAATGTGACTGCTATGGTCTGAGTGTTTGCGTCCCCTCCGAATTCATATGTTGAAATCCTAATGTGATGGTATTTGGAGGTGGAGCCTTTGGGAGTGATTAGGTCACAAGAGTGGAGCCCTCAGAAATCCCACAGAGCTTGCACATTCCTGCTGCCACGTGAGGTTGTAGTCACAAGGCTACCATCTAGGAAGTGGGCTCTCACCACACACTGAATCTGCCGGCGCCTTGATCTTGGACTTCCCAGAACTCTGAGAAGTGCTTATTTCTTATAAGCTGCCAAGTTTATGGTATTTCTGTAATAGCAGCCTGAGTGGCCTAAGTGGTTTTTTGTGTGTCTGGCTTAGCACTTAGCCCAATCTTTTCAAGGTGTGCTCTCAACTCAAGACCTACTTCTCCAACCATCTGCTTCATTGCCTAACCTATGCCTTAGCCTGCTTGGTCTAGATAACTGACCCTTACCTCCCAGACTCTTCCTGTTCTGTCAACGGCGCCCCATCACCCAAGACCTAAACCTGGAGACTGCCTGATGACATTCAGCTGGTGGAAGCGTCTTGTCCATTTAGTGCCAGTGCCTTAACTCAGATCTTCATTATTCTGTCCCTAGATTTGTTGAACTACCCCTTAGCAGATTGTTTTGTCTTGAGGCTCACTTCTCTATAATCCATCTGTTGTCACTGTCTTGCCTGCTCCAATTCCTCCATGGCTCCCCTCTGCTCTCACAAGGTTAACCTCCTCAGCAAGGCAATCATGCCTCTTATGATCTGACCCTTTCCTATATCTCCAGTCTCTTCCATTACTTTCCTCACTCCTTTTCTACCCACCTTTTAGTATAACAGTGTTCATTTTTCTCAAACTTTCTGTGTGTTCTAACTCTGTCATTGTCTTAGCACATGCTGTTCCTTTGTTCTAGAATGCCTGGTAGCTCCTTTTCTCCTCCTCCAAGAAGCCTTCTCTGATGTCCTCCCCCTTCAATATGGATATCAGCTTTTTCTCTCATGCTTCCTTGTGTCACAGCAATTACCACACTGCAATTTACTGTTTCTTACCTGTCCCTTTCTCTAAATTGTGAGCTCGCTGATGTAGGAATTGTGCCTTTGTATTAGTCTGTTACAACTGATGTAACAAAATACCACAGACTAGGTGACTTAAACACACAAATTTATTTTCCTCACAGTTGTGATGGCTGGAAGTACAAGATCAAAGTGTTGGCAGATTTGGTTTCTTCTAGGTCTCTTGTAGATAGCCATCTTCTCTGTATCCTGATCTCTACTTGTAAGGACACCAGTCGTATTGGATCAGGACCCAACTGAATGGTGCTGTTTTACCTTAATGACCACTGTAGAGTCTCTGTCGCCAAATGGGGTCACATTCTGAGACCCTGGGGGTTAGGACTTGCATGTGTGAATTTTGGGAATGCACAGTTCAGCTGATAACAGCTTTCCATTTCACTTCACCAACATCTTGTCCTTAGGTAGACTCTCAATTAATATTTGAATAAATGAAACAGTACAAGATCAAAGGTCATGGAGAATAAGGTGATTAGAAAGAAGGAGGGAAAGAGAAGAAATGTATGTGTAGCAAATCAGACCAGAAACCCAGGGTCATGATGCTGCTAAACCTTTGTGTCGCGTTTAGTGCTGGGCTCAATTTTGACTTCCTAAGGCCAGGGAAAAAAGGAAAGCACTAAGAATTACCTTACAGTTTATAAATGATTATTTTAAGAATAGAGAGTTAATGCAATTTAAAGCAATAGATATATTTTATAATTTTTAGTTTTCTCCTTTTCTTTAAGGGTATTCATTCTGACTATTTCCTCTGGATTTTTGGAATGTGTTTAAATTTAGAAAACCAGAAGAACTCTGTTCTAGGACTTATAAAGTTAGTTATAAAACTTGATTTCATTTATTTACTTGGCCAGGTGGGGGAGTGAAAATCAGTGGCATTTCAATAGCATTCACTTCTAAAAATGACTTTATTATGCTTAATAGAAGCAGGATTATTGCCACATTCTCTGTTTCCACCCTCAGTGTGATTAAATCCTCCTACTGAGGACTTAACTTTGACATTTGAAGGGATTGATGGAAAACTAGACTCATATAGGAAACCATTCATTAGCTTGTGCTTTGTTTTCAGGAAGAGGTCTTCTCTAAGGTTGTATCTAATTTAAGAGTTCATCAGAGCTCTTTGATTTTGAGTGCCATTGACAGTGAGAACCACAGACACTTCAAGGTGGTCTTCTGTGACACCCAGTCCATCAAGCACTCAACTTCTTCCTTCAACAGGTGAGGAACTTGGGCAAGGAACTTTATGGAACAATCTGCATTATCATTTTGAAGTTTTTGGATTCTGGGGTATTCCAGAAATTAGTGTTTCTGATATTCTCCCAACAATTATAGTCTAGTAACTGACATCACTATCAATCATCATGATTATTGCCAACATTAATTGAATAATTAGTGTGTGCTTAGGCTGTGCAGAATGAGCACTTTGTATGCATTATTACTTCATATAATCTTCACCATAAATGAGGTAAATGCTATTATACCCTTATTTTATATATAATATTACTGGGGTTTAGAAAGAATCTCTAACGTCCAGCTAATAGACAGAGGTGCTTCCAACTGAATGCTGGTTATGTGGTTTTGTGGTTTGGTTATACACTCTAACCATTGTGTTATACCATTAGCATAAGTATTTGGATAGGATTGCACTTAGACTGGACTTGTTGCAGCAAAGCTGGATTTTTGTCTCATGGGTTCATGTGTAAGTGTTAAGACTTTATATATATAAACCCTTCCACGTTTTTATGCCAAGATAGTAGGATGGATAACAAGAATAGAAAAAATTACAAATGATTCAACTTGCGACAACAAGAATTAATTAGGTTCAAATCGTTAATTTTGTTTACATATGTAGAACATAAAAATCTTGCTTGTTTTACTAGCTTTTTCTTTTACTTTGTTATAAATTTGTGATTTACTTGAGCTAAAAAGATCCCTGTCTTGGGTGAGAAACTTTATATTAGGCTAAAATTTATTTATGTAAAATAAGCTGTGTTAAGCTAGATAAATTACCAGTTTGCCTTGTGACTCAGTGATGCATTTCTTTTTAATTATAAATCCCTTGGAAGGATCAAAAGATTCTTTTTGTTTTTTATACTTTAATGTGAAGCAATTTTATGAAGTCTTTTCTTTCCTAAAACCCAACTGGTGGAGCTGGCAAGGAGGGCAGACCTGAGCATGGTCCCTCTATCTCTTGAAGACAATAGTTACCTGAGACAACGGGCAAGGAGAGTGGGGAAAGAAATATGGAAAGAGCAGCAGGCCAGAGACTCAAGTCATCGATTTCGAAAGTTGGTCTAGGACTGGCCCTGCATCAAGGAAGAAATGAGTTGATCCAGATCTACCATCTCCTTTTGCACATGCCTCTTGGCCACTTCTTTCCATATCCACCAGGGAAGCCTTATATTCTGACTAGCATATGGAATAAAGAATGGAACCAAGAGTTCCATTATTGACCTACTTTGTAGGTAGGCAAAGTTTGAAGACCTGCCTAGAAACTCGCTTTCTAGTTGTAACACTTTGTATGGCACCATACCTTCCATTGACAACAGCTTTTGGAAGGGTCTCTGGAGCAATTCATATTTAGATCTACCTGCCCCTACACGAGTCCTATCTTAAGAAGACAAGCCATGGGCAGGTGCTGATGGGGAGCAAACACTGAGGGATGCATATAATTTACATAGAGTAAATCTCATCCTTTGACAATTGCATACAGTTATACAATCAACATAATCAAAGAAAAGTTCTATTATCCCTCCCTCAAATTCCCTCACATTCCTTTGTTTCTTTGTATTCAACCCTTTTCCAGTCTCTGGCAATCACTGATTTTGTTTTCTGTGCCTGTGATTTTGCATTTTCAGGGGAAATTGAATCATACAGTATATAGCCTTTTGAGTCTGATTTGTTTCACATAGCATAATGCATAGTAGGCTTATCCGTGTTTTCACAGGGTTCAGTAGTGATAAAAAGGTTCCTGCTGAGTAGTACTCCATTGTATGTATGTGTTTATCCACTCAGCAGGTGAAAGACCTTTGTGATAGTCCTTAGTTTTTAGCAATTATGAATGAAACTTCTATAAATATTCATGTACAGATTTTTGTTTGAATGTAAGTATTCATGTTATTTCCTTACTTTTAATGTGAAATGCACTTAGGTCAATGAAAAGCTGCAGAGAATCTCTAACTTATTGAAGAATCTATAGTGACTCCTTTTAGGAAATTGAGAAACAGATAAACACTCAAGTGGGGAAGCAGGGAAACAGGAAAACCTCATTAATTCAGCCTGTATTTCTTAGCTGACAACTGAGCTTATAAGCATTTATTTTGGCAAAACATATATTTGGAAGTAGATTAAAGTCAAAGCTAAGAAAGGTGTTTGGCCAACACCTTTAAAGAAGGTCCTAGAACAAGATATCTTGTGTAAAGAAAGCAACCACACAGTTTGGTAAAATACATTTTTTTTTCTTTTAATGATTTCTCACCAGTCAGTGATGAGGATTAGTCAAAGCAGCTTCAACTTCTCCTCTATCAATATCTATCACTGTGTAACTCAGAAAAGTTAGTTGATTGGTTTTGAAGAGCTAGAAGTGTGGGCCCCAAGAAGACAGGTAGAAATGGTTCTATCCAGTTGGTACCCAGGTGAGTTGTTTAATGATGTTACTGAAAGTGTCATGGAAGCCACTTTTCTAATGAATTAAACCCACTGTGAGCCCTACTGGTTTTGTACAGTCATGATTCTCTTGCCCAGGGTAAGGAAACCCAGTGAACAAGATTCCCTACAGAATAACACATAATAAGACTCTTTAAGATTTTTTCACGCAGCCTTCCTCAGCTTCTTTTCATAGATCAATTCCTATGTAGGTGTTTGTGAGTCATTGAAAGCAGAAGTGAACATTATCTGAAACATTTCTTTGGAGGCCAAAGACAAAGGAAAAGTTACCCCTGATCCATGTAGATTGTCTTATCCTTTTGTTTTTATATCAACTGCAATGTATAGATTTGAGAAATTGTCCTGGGTTCAAACCCTTTGTGGTGGTCACACATTTACTAGGTACCAACACCATACTTTTGCTTCTTTTCTCAATGAGTGTTTTTGTTCCTAAGGGGAAAAAATGTGTTTTGCTATTAATTGAATCTTGTCTTTGAGTTGATATATCATTCACCCTGCAATTTGCTTTCTTTGCCTTACCTCCAGGCTTTTGTTTGTTCTTTCTGTTTGTCTCTAAGGAAGCTGAAATGGATGCAGGCTGCCTTGCCATGTCAGGATCTTTTTGAACATCTGTCTTGTCGTCTGATAATCCCTTTCCTCCTCCCACTCACACAATCCCACAGAGATGAAACTTGCCCAGGTTTGCACATATGGCTGATGTTCACAGCTTGAAATTGTCCAAGCTATTTAAGTTGGATTTTTATTTTAATGAATGCTTATCGTTTTGCCCAGAGATGAAAGCAAGGTGTTAGAAAACTCTAGATTTTCAGGTCGTTAGATCATTTAAACATTAGTTCAATCGCAGCTGCTCTATTTTTAGTGGAGGAGCATGCATTAGTGAGTACAATTCAAAAATATCCACCTGAAAATTTCAGAAGGTCCAAAATGTACTTGAAGTATCTGATTTCAAAAGTTCCTTTGAACTTTTAAAATTCCATTTTAGTGGATTGTATGGTTACCACAAACAGCCAGAAAAGTAGTTCATAGAAATATTCGATCAGGAATAAAGCAAATGCATTTTTGACATGTAGCACCCCAACTTGGATAAAAAATTCAAGGCAGAATTCTTCAGCTGGGGTGATGACCTACTTTATACACCCTCTTTGCCCACTGGGGTTGTGACTGGCCTTTTGGGCTCCATCTGGCTTGTTATGGCAATATTTGGAGGAGGATTTAACTAGGAATTGTACAAAGATAAGAGGATTTTGAGAATGATTTGACTCAGACTTTTCATATCTCCAAGGCCTACCTAACACACTTAATGGTCCATAAAGAGTTTCCAATAAACTTATTTGAAACAGAATTAACTATGGAATGAGAATAATAGTTCACCATACAGTTAACTGAAGTACAGTTATGCTGTGAACCAGATGTAATACACAGTGGTGTTCTGATAACAACTTCTAAGCTTTCCATTTTTCCTCAATAGAAATTGATGGCATCATCAGCCAAGTAGGTCTGGGGAATTCTCTTATTTCATCTTATATGATTCATGTCCTGCTGATTCTGTTTGGAAAGTCCTGCGCCAGGCTCATCTTATGTCATTCTGAATTGAAACTGACTAATGGACATATGCAGAGAGATATAACTAACTACGTTTAAGCTCTAAAAAATTCAGGCACTTTAGTCTGAACTTAACGCCAAAAATCTCAAAGTTCACTGAAAATAGAGAAATTTGACCATTGCTTTCCAGGTGGTTTCTTCTCCATCCAGCATTCTGCAAAAACACCCACTGCTGTTACTTACCACCCCAGCAACGGTGTGGTCCCTGATGTCCTGGTATCACGGTTCTTCTCTGTTTATCTTGGTCTCTTGCTCCATGGCATCTTTGATCCAGCCACTTAGAGATGGGAATTGTGTTCTTAGTTTTTCTTCTATTGGGAAGAGTAACTTGAACTTTGGGAATGAGATGAAAACATTATCTGTGAGGCAGGAAGTCATTTTGCATTCCCGACCTCCCATGTAACATGGCACTTGGTGAAGATGCTTCCTCCTTTCCCTCATTTCATACCTACACGAAGTGAGCAACATCACACCCCAGAAATGCCTACTCTTTTCTTCTCTAAATATGAGAGTGAGATTCCCAACAGAGAAGAATACACTGGCATGGAGGAGGAGGTGGTAGTCATAGTGGATATTTTTATATGCCTGTGTTTTAATAATACCCACTACAGAAAGTAAAATGTGACACAAAGCTTCTAGGCTGGTAAAGAGAAGATACACAATAAGGGCTTTTTTTTTCTTTTTCTTTTCTTTCTCCTTCCCCTCTTCCCTTGTTTATTTCTTTTCTTCCTTCCTTCTTTCTTTCCCCCTTCCTTCCTTCCTTTCTTTCTTGTTTAAGGAAGATGGAATGGTTAGTTAGTCACACATTCCTTCTCTGCACCCTATCTCCTGGACTGATGGTCTGATTGGTTGGTGTAGGTTTGACCCTAATGTAATCCTCAGGGTTCTGCTCACCCTCCATATGCATTGTTTCAAGTGTCCTATGCTTTCCTGATCAGCATTTCCCCTTCCACCTGCACCTCACATGGAATGGGCAATGTCCCCATACTTGCTCCAGGTGGCATTCCTTCCCCTGCCCCCTTCTCCCCGTGGCCAGCCTGGGTCCCACACCCTTAGCAGCTGTGAAAGTACAGTCAGACCTGGTGGCCAGCATTTCCTCATAGGGAAGCTGTGTCCAAACCCAGTGGGTGAGAAGTGAGAAACACACACCCATTTTTCAGTCAGAAGACCTTAAGCCAACAGTTAGCATTTAGCCTCATGAGCAGGGCATCTGTGACAGATAGTGACAGAATTTATGATGGGTAATGTGAGAGAAAATTCGAAGTCCTTGGGGCTGAGGAGGGCGGATTCCTTCACACAGGAGGGAAGGCTATTTGATGCCCTTGTCATGCGTTTAGAGCATTTTTATGGTTCGGGGTTGGGGGAGCATTGCAAACAAAATCAAAAGCTTAGTGTTTTGACAAGAGTGACGCACCAGATGGAATTTCAGAGTTTTTGCATCTTTTTATGGTTTTTAAAAATAATTTATTTGAGCTTGTGCAACTTCCTTTGAGATTCAATTTTCCCGGAATCATAACTGGAGCACTTCTTAGTAAAAAGGGAAATTGTTCTCTTTGTTAGAGAAGTTGGAAGTCTCTCTTGTGGATTTTAGACACTTTTTTAAAGTTTTTATTTTTTTATTGGTTTTACTGGTTAGGTCTATTGGTCTTGATGGCATCTTACCATCTTTCTTCTCAGAACTGCCTGTAACTTTCTTTCCATTTCTTTCCAGTTACATCTCTCCTCTTCTGTGCTATTCTTTCCTGCAATAATTTGAACTGAAGCATATCAATCATATATTCATATCTTTTCTCCCTTGATTAGGTGAGAGTGTTAGCAAACAGGCACTCATTCATGAAATTGATTTTTAAATAATAATGGTGTGAACTCACTAGATAAAGTGTCCCAGATCATCAGAGCTCCCACAAGTCCTCCCAGTTCAATTTGGGTTTATTGTGACTGACACGTGCTCAGATCTGCCTCTCCATTAATGTCAGCAGCGATGAAAAAGAAAGCTGTAGCCCTTTCTGAGAATAAAATCAGGACCACAAGAAAAATCACAAATAGGTATATTTTTTTCTGGTTCCTCCTTGCCTTGGTTCCTTCCAACCTGCCTTGCCCATAGTCCCTCCTTAAGTTCCTCCAGAGAAGCTGAGTTAGTTCCTAAATGATGTTTCAGTTGTGTTATGAACAGATTCTTCTTGCTATGTGGCACTGTGGTCTGCCCTTCATTGTGGGATCCCCTGATGATTCCTGGGGGTGTAGCTAACTGGTTGCTGCAGATACAGCTTCTAGAAGACTTCAGAATGCTCTCTGTGTCCAATGTCAGGATGCTGTCTCCTCCAAGGAGTGTGGGATCTCACGCCTGACTGCTGGGCACTGACGCTGCTGGGACTTGAGCTTTTGGTGCCATCTTTTTGGACTCTGTGGGAGATGTTTTGATTTTTATTCCTGTGTTTTATATTTTTGCCCATGAATCCATGGGTGAGAGGCTGGAAGGCTCATACATAATAGAACTTTACTGTGCTTGGGATGGTCCTTTTCAATGTGAGGCCACTCTTCTGCGGTTGTTTAGTTGCTTAGTTGTGTCCGACTCCTTCCGACCCCATGGACTGTAGTCCACCAGGCTCCTCTGTGCGTGGGATTTCCTAGGCCAGAATACTGGAGTGGGTAGCCATTCTCTTCTCCCAGGGGAACCTTCCCAACCCAGGGAATCAAACCCACGTTTCCTGTATTGCAGGAAGATTCTTTACTGCTGAGCTACCAGGGAAGCCTGACTCTTCTATTACCAAACATATATAACTTAACTCTCCTGATATGACTCTCCCTTCTCCCCATTAACCTCAGGATAGTTTTTGGTTTATCTGATAAATGATTTTCTGAGGATTTTATCCCAACCGTTCTCCTGTCATTCTGAAGTGAACATAATTTAGGTTAATCTAGAAATCCTTCTTGGGCAGTTCCATCCAGATTACCCCATGAGTTCCACTCCTCTTTCTCTCCTGGAACCCTGGGGTCCACCACGTGTCAGAGGCTTTGCCCAGGCCATCTCCTACCTGAATTCTGCCTGCCTGGTCACACAATTGACTCTTCAAGTCTATGGGAAGACGTATGATGATGTCCACCCAAACTGAACCCAGGAATCACCCAGGACTTTCTAATGCGTGCTCAGAATGGAGAAGCCCTGCGTTAGGCAAGGAGGTACTTCTGAGTTGGGTGAGGTTTTGGTGAGTAAAGAAAAAAGCATAGTATGGAAAGAAAGGGATCTTTTCAGTAGAGAACGCAGCAGTTCATAAGGAAGGTAATGCCGTGGGATACTTCTGAGGTCCCTGTGTATTAGATTTCTAGGGCCACTGTAGCAAAGCACCACGTGGTCCCGCTGAAGACGCTAAGGAAGCCTCCTTAGCTTCTAGCCCTACCTCCTAGCTTCTGGGAGTTCCTCAGCTCTTGTCAGCATAACTCTCACCTTCACAGGGCATTCACCCTGTGAGCATGGCTTTTTAAAAATTTGAACAAATTGATTTTATTTATGTATTTGTGTATATGTAATATATATGCATGTATAATAAACAGATAAATGCACACAGTCTATTCAGATACTCATGGGCTGTTTGTGACACCTTACACAGTGGTGAACTGTTTTTATCAATATAAGGACACTGGCTATACTGGATCAGGGGCCCTGCTCCATTATGACCTCATCTTAAGCAATTACACCTGTGATGACTCTCCTTCCAAATAAGGCTACATCTAAGGTGCTGCTGCTGCTGCTGCTGCTAAGTCGCTTCAGTCGTGTCCGACTCTGGGCGACCCCATAGACGGCAGCCCATCAGGCTCCCCCGTCCCTGGGATTCTCCAGGCAAGAATTCTGGAGTGGGTTGCCATTTCCTTCTCCAATGCATGAAAGTGAAAAGTGAAAGTGAAGTCACTCAGTCATGTCCGACTCTTCTAAGGTACTGGAGGTTAGCAATTCAACATAAGTATTTGGGGGAGGGCATAATTCAAGTCTTCTTTCTGCTTCATGCCTGAATGTGGAACCACTTTAAACTGGAAGTCAGACCAAGATACAGCTCCTACCACTGCTGGGACCAAAGTACTATTGTGTGTTTTATGTAGACATGACCTAGATGTGCTTTTCAGAGATTCTGAATTTCTGACATTTTTCTCCAAGGTAAATATGGTTCCTGAACAAAAAAGAGAGCTTTAAGAGATGTGTGTTGTGCCACTAAGGGACTGTCTGAAGGTAACTAACCTCATAGTGCTAGCTAAAAATGAGATGAAAATAACCCAGAAACAACTATAAAAAAAAATTTATTTATTGGCTGTGCTGGATCTTTGTTGCTGTGCAGGCTTTTCTCTAGTTGCACAGAGCGGGGCCTACTCTCGAGCTGCGGTGTGCAGGCTTCTCAATGTGGTGACTTCTGTTGCCGCAGAGCACGGGCTCTAGAGCCCAGGTTCAATAGTTGTGGAGCATGGGTTTGGTTGCTCCGTGGCATGTGGGACCCTCCTGGACCAGGGATTGAATCTGTGTCTCCTGCATTGGCAAGTGGATATTTTACCACTGAGCCACTAGGGAAGCCCAGAAACAATTTTTTTAAAAGGAAGTTTTATTTGTGTTACTCTGAATAATAACCAAATAGCATTCAGACAGACACTTTTAATTCAGAACTGCAAGTATGAGAAGGATTTCTGGGCTTGGACCAGCACGTATTTTGGCCACAATTATGATTTAGAATCCTAACAGGATGTTAGGGAGCTCTGTGTTCCACTGCTTGAAGGGGACAAATCTCCCGTGCACAATTATTTCTTTTAAGTCACTGCTCACTTAATGATCAGACTTGAAATTAAACAAGTCTTTCCAGTATTGACTGTGTCAAGGCAAGGACTCAGGAGATGAAGGAACTTGCAGACTTAATTTTTCAACTTGTTGTAACTTAATTTTTCACCTTGCTACAAGGTGGGGGGAGATGTCTGCTTCTAAGGGTGGTTTTGAGAAAACACTTAAAAACTCCTACTCATAAGCCAGTCTGTGTATTCAAAGGGGGGACTTCCATGTAATCACTTTGTAACATGCCTGGCAATTTGGAGATGGATGAGCCTTCTTGTGGGAGCTGAGTTTGGTGCTGGAGGGAGGTTGGGCCAGGGCCTTGTGTGTTATGATTTGGGGGCTGCACTTTGTGACACATGCCCTCCCTTCCCCCATTTACTCAGCTTCATTTGTTAAGCATTTGCTGTCATGGGATTCAGTGACAAAACTTCCACTCATAGATGGTATGTATAGGGACTCCTTGACATTACATGGGTTTATATGATTAAATTTCTCTCCTGTTAATTAAATCCACAGCAGAGGTTGTAACTTTAATTGTGGTCTCTCTGACTGATACCCAGTAAAAGATAATGGTTTCTCATTTGATGATGCCTTCATTCCTGTGCTTCTTTCTGATACAATTAAACGTGTCATTTGAGAGTGGTATTCCAGATATTTCTACTTGTTTCTAGCACTGTCTAAAATAAGAATGCTTATTTGTTTGGGGCTGACTGCTGTTCAACCCTCATTTGACCTAAGGCAGGAAGGGGGGCACCAAGAAATATGTACCATAAGACATTCATGATGAGACTATGGGATTTATACGAGAAGGAGGTAGGGAGGGAGAAGCAGACATCTTGTTTTCTCCTTTTCCTCCCTCCTGAACTCCAGTCCATCACTAAGCCTTGTCTTTTCTACCTCCAACTCTGTCTGAAGTCTGTCTGCTTCTCTCTACCTTCCCTTCTCAGGCTAAGCCACCCTCGCCCTCACCATGATCCAGCACCAGCCCTTCTTGCCATTCCTCTGCTTCTACTGTCTGTCCTTCAGACCCTCTACCTAGAAACCTGGGTCATCATTTGTGGGAGCAGAAATCTGTCCTGGGCCTGCTCACCCTTTGACTAAACTCTAAACTCAGCCTGTGATGTGTGTCGTGGGCTGTGCCTGGGGTCCCACATACTCTGTCCTCCAACGCAATACACGCCAGGCAAACTGCTCTCCTCATGGGTCTTCAAGTCGGTGGAGGACTTCTCTGTCTCAGGGCCTTCTGCCTGGAACACTAGGCTCTCACCACCATGCCCTGTCAGCACACACATGTGTGCGTGCACAGAGGTTTACACACACACACACTCACACACACACACACAAAACCTCCTTCTCCCCGCATGACAGTCTTGATGCCAACCTCTCCCCTTTAAAGAAGCCCCCGAGGCCCTATGTCTGAGTGTCTTCCCTCCTCTCATTTTCTGCCCCTTCATCTTGTTCCTGGATTTCACATCCATCACAGTTTTGCTGTGGAGTCTTCCTTCTTTCCTTACTTCTTCCTGTTAATTTTCTCCACTAGATGAGCATCTTGCCAGTTTTCTTCTTCAGCACATACTGTGTTCTTTGCACAAGCCTGGAAAATCATAAGCACTAAATATTTGTTGAATTGATAAATGAATGAGACATGTAGAAAGAAAGGGGAAAGAAAAGAGAAAAATGAGGATAAATGGGTCTTCCCCACCCTCATAATTTTAAAATTGAAAAAAGCTTTTGATTTTAAAAAGAATTATAGAGAACGCTGTAGGCAAATGGTTATTATATAAACTATCTACTTGGATCATTACCTGTAATTTGTCTGGAAATTTCATTCCAAGCCCTGTGTGTTTTAAGTAGCACTTCTGCAAATGGAATTATGCCATGATAAAAATGCTGGCTTTTTAATTGGGAAAGGAAAAAAGAAACTTGGAAAGTAATTTTTCTAGGTGAATCTCCAGTATTTTTGTATCTAATAAGATATCAATTCTGCATATATTTCTCTTCTTGGCTTTCAAGACTTGTTCTACTTTTTCCCAGATTACTAAATGATCTTATTTCTTGTGGTGTTTCAACTATGCACCTTTAACTACATTCGTTTATTCAATATATATTTCTGAGTGCCTAATATGTTCCAATACTTTCCAGACTTTTGTAGTAATTTCCATATTATTTCCTTTGTTAATGCTACTTTTCCAGACTGGAAAATCACTTTCTATTATTTTTTCCATTCAGCTTTCAGATTCTAGCTCTGTCCTACTTTTTCTAGGAAGCCACTCCTACTTTAACTCAATGATAATTCCTCCATATTTAAAGCTTTTTGCATGTATGGTCTGTAGCAGCCATTTATGGTTTAAATTATTTTTACATGGAGTAGTTTGCTCTCCAGAGACAGACAAAAGGATTTGGTGACTGGAGACACTTGCCTGTCTTGTACACCATCCTACACAGTAGAAATCCGGGAACATAGTAGGTACTCATTAATTATCAGTGGATTTATTAATTGACCTAATTGCTGCTGTGGGTACATGGGAACCATAGCAGGTAAGCCCTATGCACCAGAGGCATCGATCCTGCTTTCTCAAGGACTTGGGAGTCGAAACAGTGGGTAGGCTTACTTGTGGTTGTGACTGAATGGAAGCCAAAGTATTATCAATATATGTTTGAGCCCAAAGGGTTGGTCACTCCAGTAGCTGAGACAAAAGATATTTCTCCCCCAAATTAATGCCATGATGTCCAAACACCATTCAGGGAGGAGGAGACTTCAGTCCATTGATATATGGATTCATTGGCAGAGCTATTCCTGTGGCTGGTGAAAGTCTGAGGCATTATTCACTGTGAGATTCATTTTCCTTTTAAGATCCTCTTCGCTCCTGAGTTCTGCCTCTGTGCTTGCCATGAAACCGTCTAATAACTCCGTCTCCCATATGCTTGCTTCTCATTAGATAACCATAAACAGGCATTCAGACTCCATGAACCTGATTAAGGCAAGCTTACCTCTGAGGGGTGGCAGAGCTACTTCCAAAGAGCTCAGGGAAATCAGGTTTCCTAACCTGCTAGCCTGAGACCAGTCCTTGGGCCATAGTGACCTCATCAAGGTAATTGCAACCTTGTGGGAACTCTCTGAGCAACCAGCCATAACATTTGAAACTTGTTAAACTCTCTCCAGATAGTAATTTTGACCTGCATCTTGCTGTGGTTTATTTGAATAGAGGGGAGGAACATTCACTCCTTTGCACCACCTGCCTCTCTCCGGCAGCAATTAGGGAGAAATCTTCATCTAGACTTCTCTATAGGGGAGCGGGACGGGGTGGGGGGTGGTTGGTGGTGAACATAGTCTCCTATTTGTGCTACTGTCTCCCTCTCTTTTGTTTTAGGTCAGGTTTTTTGAGTTGCAGAATTTCCTTCAAGAGAAAAACAAATAAACTCTCAACCCATGATGGCTTTGAAATTCCCCAAAGTCATCTTAACATTCATATCGAATTCTGTCACTTGTTCTTGAAATCCAGGAATAATTTTTAAAATTACTTAGACTAATTTTCCTAAAGTCAACAGCACACAGATCAGGAAAATAAAGTAAGTTTGACAGGTGAATTGCAGTCAACAGGAGCAGGGTGAGGGTGGGTGGGAAGATTCTGCTGCTTGTTGTTTTTCAAATGTTTCTTTGCACTAATTCTGCCGCCGTCGCCCAGATGTGTCTGCTGCAAAAAGAAGACTCGGCAAACAGCAGGGGCTCCACCAAAAATATATTTGAGAACTATTAAGCTGTTACGGAAGAAAATTAAAATGAAATTGACAGTAAGGTACCTCTTTAATTTTGTAAGGAATTTTTGAGAGAAGCATCTGTTTCACCATCACATATGCTATTTAAGTTTCTTCTCCATTTAAAAAAGAAATTTGAAAATATCAGTGATATTCCTTTTCCTTAAGTAATTTTTAAAAAATTAGAATTCACTACCCTGCCTTCAAACAAAAACAGAATTATTGACTCTTTAAATAATTGGTGAGGAATTTCTGTGAAGACAAAGAGTCCCATGAATGCCAGCTTATCTGTGGCATCTGAAATACAGACAGATCTGTGATTCTGAAGCATGTACTCTATTAACATTTGGACTTGGGTCTCTGTGAGCTGGTAACATGGTTGAGAGAAAATTGTCATGTCCTCCTGTAGAGTTTTGCTCCAAGACATCACCAGTCAGCTCCAAGGGTATTAGAGGATATTAAAATTCTTAGATCAAAATTGATTTAAATATACGTGAATTTCAAGAGATATATAAAGTGTGAATTAGAGAAAGATGTAAGTGACTCCTACCACCAGAGGAGTATAAATCATGTCATAGGTGGGCAGTGCATGTTTTGGTTTGCAGTGTTGACCCCATGGACTGTAGCACCCCAGGCTCTTCTGTTCATGGGATTCTCCAAGCAAGAATACCTGAGTGGGTTGCTGTTCCCTTCTCCTGGGGATCTTCCTGACCCAGGGATCAAACATGGGTCTCCTGAGTTGGCAGGCGGATACTGTCTGAGCCACTAGGAAAGCCCACTGGCCATCTTATGCTATGTTTGTTTATATATGTTATTTCATGTCTGCATAAAAATACATCACCATTCTTTACAGCAAAGAATGTTCACTAAAGTGCATAAATACCTCTGAGTAGTACTGTGACTAGGTAGAAGGAACAATTGCAAAACCAAGAGTGAGGGTTTCTGATGACTGAGAGGTTTCATGAGGGAAAGGGCAGACGTTTATGTTGAGGCATGAGGTGGCTTTCCCAGATTCGGAGACTTGGCTTTCTCTAATAGATGGTCTTCAAATTGTTGAAGAGTCAGGTAAGCAGATTTGGTCTGAAAGAAAATTATGAACATGAAAAACATTTCTCTGAAGGTCTGGCCATATCTTGGGAGAGAAACAGAAAAGGTCTAAAAATCTTTGTTCTTTTCCAAAAGCAGGTTGACCTGACTTAACGTTGAGCATCTCTGCTGGGTGACTTCAGCCACAGGATGGGTGTCATGAGGCTCCTGCTTGGGAAAGTGAGAGGAGGAGGGGTGGGGAGTGAGACACACAGGAGTCCTGGGCCAGCCTGGGGGTGGTTGGGAACCGGCGGATGGGCAGAAGAATGTTGTCTAGATCTGATCTGGGTCAATGTTGGTCTTTAAGAAGGTCTGCTCCTGGAGGTCCAGCATCTTAGGAAGAGTGTCAGTCAGTGTCAGCTGTGTGTGTGTGTATCCACACAATTTATTAGGGTCCCTGCCTGCAGCGCTAGGAATACAAGCGAAAGGATTCAGTGACTAGAGAGAAGCATAGGGCCAAGTCAAGCTGACTGGCATTTGTGATAAGGTTTCCCTAAGAATTTAGCAGAAGCCCTGTCAGATGGACTTGGACAAACAGTGAACGTCACCTGACAGCCCGTGTGCAGTAGGCAGGCAGATGACCTGGGCTCACCGCAGCCTCACTGGGCTCAGGTTATTTGCAGTGAGAGCAGTTTCAGGTGGCACCGGTTGGTCCATGAAAGCCTACTGATCTCTGGCCCACTTCAGTTAAGACTGATTTAGGAACTTGCTATTGGGTTGGGTTAAACTAGTGCAGGGGCCAGGGAAGGCAAGAATAAAAATTGAATATAACAGATTCTTTCCACTCTGATCAAGAAACCAAATATCAAAGCCAAATATCTGACATCTTAGTAAGTCCATATGTTAAAACAAGTGAAGACAGAGTTGTTTTGCTTCTTGGAGCTCAGAGACTTTGCAGAGTTTGTCTTCACAAGGGCAGACTGGGCATCGGGTTCTGAAGTATTTAAGAAGATCTATGCCAAGGCAAAGTCCCCATATTTGATGTTTTCACTGCAACGGTGTTCAACAGACAGCATACTTTCTGTGAGATTCTTTCTTTCAAATAGAAATACCCAACTTGGCAATTTTCCTTAATCACCTGACTTGACTCTGAATAAAATTGTGGGTGTGCAACCTTGATCCAACCTGCAATCATCCTAGCCTTTGAGACGCAAATAAAAACTATTTCCACTTCTACAAAGGGGCTTCCCCCGTGGCTCAGTGGTAAAGAATCCACCCGCCAATGCCGAAGATGCAGGAGATGCAGGTTTGATCCTTGGGTCACAAAGATCCCCTGGAGAAGGAAATGGCATCCCAGTCCAGTATTCTTGCCTGAGAAATCCCATGGACAGAGGAGCCTGGTGGGTTACAGTCCTTCGGGTTGCAAAGAGTCGGACACGACTGAGTGGCTGAGCACACACCACTGTAAAAGTCCTGAGATGTCCAGTGTCCCTGAAACATCTCTGAGTTTTTGGTTGCTGTTGTTTTTATCTATGTTTGCAGTGGACGGTTAGGGGAGCTAGAAAGCTGTTTTATGTGGGCTCTACTGGCTCTGAGCTTAACTTCATTGAACCACGTCAGTCTCTGAGTGATTTTGCTATGTTTTCCAAGCTCTTCTTGTTCTGCCTTATGCACATGTCATTCTCATTGACCTCTCTCAAACACAAAACTGTAAAATGCAGTACAATTTTAATGACATTTTGTAGCAATAGGATGGTTAATTACCTTGCTGTCCCTAGACGCTTTAACACAGATAATTAACCCTCAACTTACAAGTCCTTGTGCATTTTGTCACGAGCATTTCTCCTTGGCCAGTTTCGCCAGTTTCCAACCTCTTACCATGTTCCTCAGTCTTCACTGCCTTTCTTTTCCCCACTCCTCCCTTTTGCCTCCAAACTCCTGTGAATTTTTTATTCAAAGTAGATTAGCTTTCTCTGTGTTTTAATCATTCCTTTCTCAGCTGCAGGTTGTGACCAATTATTGGGCTGAGAAATCCATTCCGTAAAGTGAAATAAGCATTTTAAGAAAATATAATCAAATAGGAAATACCCAAGTGCATTGCTCATCGTGAAGTGGAATTTTTCTGTAGATTTCATCCTATTGTGAAGGGTGTTTTTACTCCACTGCTGCAGGCTATGCAGTATAAAGCTTCTTTCCACTCACAAGTGTTCTAGCAAGGTATTTTCCAAAACAAATGACATTGTCCTGTTACACTGATTCTCAAAAACCAAATCCACTATTCACAGAAAGCCGTGTTCCACCAGTGCTGCTATGGCAGTATGGACTTTATTTATTTATTTATTTTTTAATTTATTTTATTTTATTTTATTTTTATTAGTTGGAAGCTAATTACTTCACAACATTTCAGTGGGTTTTGTCATACATTGATATGAATCAGCCATAGAGTTACACGTATTCCCCATCCCGATCCCCCCGCCCACCTCCCTCTCCACCCGATTCCTCTGGGTCTTCCCAGTGCACCAGGCCCGAGCACTTGTCTCATGCATCCCACCTGGGCTGGTGATCTGTTTCACCATAGATAATATACTTGCTGTTCTTTCGAAACATCCCACCCTCACCTTTCTCCCACAGAGTTCAAAAGTCTGTTCTGTACTTCTGTGTCTCTTTTTCTGTTTTGCATATAGGGTTATTGTTACCATCTTTCTAAATTCCATATATATGTGTTAGTATGCTGTAATGTTCTTTATCTTTCTGGCTTACTTCACTCTGTATAATGGGCTCCAGTTTCATCCATCTCATTAGAACTGGCTGCTCTCAGGGACCTCCTCGGTGGTCTGGAGGTTAAGAGCCCACTCTTCCACTGCAGGACATGCGAATTCAATCCCTGGTTGGGGAAACTAAGGTGTCACATGCTGCTCAGAATGGCCAAAATAATAATAATATTAATGAGAAGTTTCAAAAAATCTTGGCATGGCAAGAGCAAAGGCTCATGTGATGATATCTTTCAGGGCAACAACCTTTATTTAAATGTGTGTTGGCCTTTATTTAGGAAAAAATCCAAGCTGATTCCCCAATTTCACGCTACTCCTCTGTTACTAAATACTATAGAGTGAAGAGTGTGGTGAGGGAAACAGGGAGATGATCTCACTTAATTCAGACATTCCTCATTTAGGTTATTGGTGTCAGTATTGCCCAACTGGGACCTGCCAGGTCAGGCTGCTGAGATCAAGTGTGTGTGAGTGCTGGCATTGCGCTGGCAAAGTGGGAGATAAGTAATTAGGGTAAAGGACTCCTGTTTGATAAGCAACATAAGTTAAGAGATAAGAGAATTTTTTAACAACTTGTTTTGTTTTCTTTCTGGATCACAGAGCAAGAATTTCCATTTAAAATGATGACTTCTTTTTTTTTTAATTTTAATTGGAGGCTAATTACTTTACAATATTGTAGTGGTTTTTGCCATACATTGACATGAATCAGCCATGCGTGTACATGTGTTCCCCATCCTGAACCTCCCTCCCCATCCCATCCCTCAGGGTCATTCCCAGTGCACCAGCCCCGAGCACCCTGTCTCATGCATCGAACCTGGACTGGAGATCTATTTCACATATGTTAATATACATATTTCAATGCTATTCTCTCAAATCATCCCACCCTCGCCTTCTCCCACAGAGTCCAAAAGACTGTTCTTTACATCTGTGTCTCTTTCGCTGTCTCACATATAGGGTCATCGTTACCATCTTTCTAAATTCCATATATATGCATTAATGTACTGTATTAGTGTTTTTCTTTCTGACTTACTTCGCTCTGTATAACAGGCTTCAGTTTCATCCACCTCATTAGCACTGATTCAAACGTATTTTTAATGGCCGAGTAATATTCCATTGTGTATATGTACCACAGTTTTCTTATCCATTTGTCTGCTGATGGACATCTAGGTTGCTTCCATGTCCTGGCTATTGTAAACAGTGCTGCGATAAACATTGGGGTACACGTGTCTCTTTCAATTCTGGTTTCCTCGGTGTATATGCCCAGCAGAATGATAGTTCTTGCATGTGTGCTCAGTCGTGTCCGACTCTTTGCAGCCATGTGGACTGTAGCTCGCCAGGCTTCTCTGTCCATCGGATTTCCTGGGCAAGAATACTAGAGTGTGTTCCCATTCCCTCCTCTGGGGGATCTTCCCTTCCTACGGATTGAACCTGCATCTCCTGTGTCTCCAGCATTGCAGGTATGTTCTTTGAAGTGATCTTCTGCCTAGCACTTAGTCCTAGATCAATATTCCTATAAAATTAGACCTTGTCTCAAACAAATTCACAGAAATAATTATGAGTAATTCATAAAGTACACACAGGAGTCATAGGAAGAAGTCTTCATCTGTAACAATGATTTGAAATTCCAGGGACTTCCTTGGTGCTCCAGTGGTTAAGACTCTAGACTTCCAATGCAGGGGGCACAAATTCAGTCCCTGATTGGGGAACCATGTTGTGCAGTGCAGCTGAAAAAATTGAGAAATAAAAAAAACTTAAAAATGAAAATTCCATTTTTCCTTGCTGAGTAAGACTACGTGATTGATTGGCTCTGGACACTCAAGGCAAGAGAGCAGACTCTAAGACTCAGGATGCTTTAAAATGTTTACATGGTCTAATCTAGTGTTCCAAGTCACAGAGAAAACCAGTTCTGTGCAGCTCCATCCAGTTTAGCGGAGGGAGTTTGTTGTAGCAGCAGTATGACACTTTCTTGGTGTCAGTATGACTACAGATGACACCTTCTTGGAAGAAGATTTCTAAACCATTAAGTATTCAAAACTGTTTGTAAAACATATTGATAGACTTATAACAATACTGCATTGTTATTAGAATCCATGATGCTAATGCTAGCTGAGTAAGGAGAGCTTTGACCAAAACAGATCATAAAGCTTTAGAGTCTGTCCCATTCATTGTGTATCTGTGGTTATTTTCTGCTCACTGACCAAAAATCTTTATGGACGTTTGATTACAAACAGTTACTGCCTATAACCAACTCCATTTATAGTAAAGGCTATTTTAATACCTAACAATAGAGGTCTCTACTTTAGACAAATGCTATGAAATTTCCAGTGTCAGCAGTAGCAATGAAGCTATTTTTCAATTACTAGAATGCAAGGCAGCATTTATTCCTTTTTATTTTTCTTGAAAGAGTACCATATGTCATTATTCTCCCTTTGGGAAAATAGCCAATGTTCCTGTAGCACACTTGGTCATTTTATGAAGCTACCAAAAGTAAATTGTGCATCATCTTCCTTATGCTACATTTTAAACCATCATTCAGAAGGGTTAGTTTCCACTTCTAGCTACAAGTTAGGAGTACCTTTATTTCTGCTGAAACAAGACATTTTTAGATGAAACCTCCACCCCCCAGTCTTATTTTTCTTTAAAACCATGGAATAGTGATGGACTCAAACACGTGTGAAAGAATTAAATTTCCCAAAGACAAGGGCTTCTTGGATGAGCAAGAGACAGAAGATACTTTCATAAATGCAACCAATTTTTTAAAATTTTTTATTAAAAAGTTTTATTTGTATTTATTTATTTGGCTGCATCAGGTCTTAGTTTGGGTACACAGAATTTTCATTGCACCACGCGGGATCTTTTGTTTCGGTACACGGGCTCTCTAGTTGTGGAGTTAGGGGCTTAGTTGCTCCATGGCATGTGGGATCTTAGTTCCCAGACCAGGGACTGAACTTGTGTCCCCTGCATTGGAAGGTGGAGTCTTAACCACTGGACCACCAGGGAAGTCCTGCAACCAGTTTCTGTGTTGGGAGCAGGTTGGGCAGAGGAGAGATCCTTCCAGGAAAGGACAGCCTTTATTCTTTACCTTTAGGTTAGGAAAAAGCAACCAGACTTTGTACAACAGCTTGCTGGATTTGGATTTTGGATTTGGAAAGGATTCAGGAGATGAAGAGGGCTTCCTTGTGGCTCAGTTGGTAAAGATAAAGAATCCACCTGCGTTGTAGGAGACCCAGATTCAATCCCTGGGTCAGGATGATCGCTTGGAGAAGGGAATGGCTACCCACTCTAGTGTTCTTACCTGGAGAATGCCATGGACAGAGAGCCTGGCAGGGGGGTCTCAAAGAGTTGGACACAACTGAGGACTAATACTAACACTTCAGGAGATGGAGATGGGAGGCAGCTAATGAAGGATGCTTATACAGAAGGAAGCAGGCATCTGGGTGAGTGAAGTAAAGCAGGCAGGGCTCTTCCTATTGGTCTCTCAGGAGATGGTGGTGGCGAGGCTTTAGGTTTAGAAGGCACAGTGGTGTTACCAAGATCACACGGGTTTCTGGAATTTCCCTCCGGTGAGAATAACCTTGTAAGAAAGACACATGGAAGCCATGTATCCCCAGCAATTAACACATATGATTGATGTCTAATAAGTATTTGTTGGCTAAATGAATAAATGAGACAAATAGTGCTGAAATTTAATAGTTAACTCTGTACAGGGGAAGAAGCATAGTGTTTACCTCTTGAGGAGTCACTGAGGAGAAGAGAGCACTGTGCAAATCCACAGAAGAGACACTAAAGGAATGTCTCCTTCACTCTTGAACAACTTTGTGGTTCAGATTTAAACACAAATCGTGTTCATCATTACAGAACTTGGCATTGTTTTATTGAAGTACAGATAAGAACTATAACATGAACAACTGCCCTTCTAGTTTTAACGTGAAAGACACGCACATTTGACTTATTGAGTCAGGAACATAGTCTACTTTGCAGAGAGGCGTAGGAGACTATTAATTGGATTGTGGATGGTGATGATCAAAGATGATCTGTCTATTATTCTTGTCTGGGCCAATTAAATATACAGGATCCTAGGAGATTCCTTCTTGTGGCTCAGTTTGTTCTTTCTTAAAAACAGGACTTAGAATTTCTGAGGTGTTAACTGAGAAGGGCTAATAGACTGCCAAAAACAATTTTGGTTGGCCTCAGAACAAGTTGGAGCTTGCTACCCAAAGGGTATGAGCAAAGGATCTGGTTCCTAATGCATCTGGGGAGCTCATGTGGGCTCAGTGAGACCTGCATGGAGACTTGCAAACAATGCCTAGATACCCATCAGAGGGAAAGACCAGTCTTCTAGGGACTTCCTAGTGGTCCAGTGGTTTAAGACTCTGTACTTCCAATGTAGGATGAGCGGGTTCTATCCCTGGTCTGGGAACTAAGATCCCACATGCAGCCAAAAAAAACAACAACAACGACAACAAAAACCAACCTTCGAGCCCCTGATGACCTGTGTCGGGTTTAGTCAATTTCTTTGTCCATATAATGGGGGTAATAACATGAGGAAATCACTTGTAACTGTTTCCAAGCACTAAATTGCTTTAGAAAACCAACTTTAAAGGCTCAGAAGGGGAAGAAAGCAAAACCTCTTGAAGAATTAAAATTTGGAGGATAGTCTGCCTATGATGTCAAAGTCATTTAAGCCATTTTGGGAGCATGTATAAAGTACGTAGGTCATTCACCTCTGCTTTACTACTAAAAAGTTGTGTTTGCATGTGTGTGTGTGTATGTGTGTGTAAACTACCATTACCATTCTGGGGGCAGCTTTTACAATGGCAGTTACTGTCAGGAACCCTCAAAGTCTTAACCATCACCTCTGTGTCAGTGGTTCTTAAAATGTGTTCCAGGGACTACTTGGAGGGGGTGTGCCAAGACTTTCTCAGGGGTACCACAAGGTCAAAACTATTTTAATAACTAGGCTAAGATATTCCTAATTTTTTTTCCATTCTATTTCTTTCAAGAGTGAATAGCAATAGAGTTTTCCAGAGGCTACATGTCACAGTAAGATGCTATTTACATTAATGTGTAATAAATTCATTATTGCCATTTAATAAATAAATATCTAAAAAATTCCCCCTTTTAATTTTGAATGTTGTAAATGTTAATAGATGACCCTCATAAACAAAAACACTTTGGAGGCTCTCATAATTTTTAAATGTGTAAAGGGTTCCTGAGGTCAAAAACAGTGGGAACTCCTGCTCCATGGTAACCTAGAATCATTGAACTATGGGACTTGCCTTTTCTCTACCTGAAAAAGCATACCTAAAAGCTCTCAACTGCCCCACCCCCCAGATGACTAAATGACAAAATCTGAGGCTGAAAGCCAGCCCTAGAATCAGGAGGCACGAGGCTGTTTGCTTGTGATGCTTCTCCTGGCTTACCTGGGCCACAAGGTGTCCATGTATCCGAACCCACTGAGGAACCTGATGTTCTCTACCCGCAGACCCCATCTGGGCTCCTACTAGCCTCAGGCCTTTTCCTGTTGCTGCCAAAGCTTGTGGCACTTGGTGGATGCTCTCAACTGGTAGAGACTTTGCTAACCATGGGAAAAGAGAGAAGAGAACTAGGTTTGGAAACAGGTACTTGGGCAGCTGAGAGAAGTTCTAGACTCTTGTGGCCCTAATTTGTCTAGACCTGTCTGCTCTGGCCTAAGACACCTTGAGGTCTTCTGAGTGCCCAATCTCTAGGGTTACAGACTTTGCAGATAGGCTAAGATTTTTTCTAAAATGAATATTATTCAGTCCACATACACATTCAAACTTTTTGCTGACCTAGAATATCTGCTAACTGCATCTTTAAGTTGGACTCAACCCTCTGGTGATTAGCTCTCTACATGATATGAGCTAATCACCCATCCTGGACTCACTTGAAAGGTCGTTGCAGTTTCATTTGACTTGCAGATGGTGAAACAAATCTATTGGTGGTGGTGGTAGTGGTGGAGTTCAGAAAGGTCATTTCTTCTCAACTATGACTCTTTTCTCCCAGCATTTAATTATAACATTTTTCAAATACACAGCAAACTTGAAATGAAGTATACAGTGAACACTCATTTTCTGCAGCCTGGCTTCTACCATTATTCTATTTGATTTGTTGCTCATCTACCTAACCCTTTATTCAGTCATTAAATGTAATTTTTAATTTAAACTTCACCAAACAACTTGACCAAAACAAAGAAGTAAATCTTATTAACTAAATAATTTCCATGTGGGAAATAAAATCTAACTTAGTAAATTTTTGTCTGAATCACTTAAACCATCAAAAGCAAAATGTTGATATCAAGATCCACTGTTTGGGAATTTAGTACATAGATGGTACATTTTGTCCTAAACACTTTTCTGCTTATTTTATAGTGAGGATTTGCACATTTACTGATTTTTTTCCCTGGAAATATTCTGGGTATCTTAAGCTATGAAACCAATACAAAAAAGCTATTAGGAGCAGCTGAATGAAACAGGCAAGAGCTGGGGCCATTGGATTTTCCTGGGCAAAAAAAAAAAAAAAAAAAAAATTTCAATCCTTTCAAGCATTTTAAAAGTACAGAGATTTAAACACTGGTTTTTCAGTAGGAATCAAGTTTTAGAGAAAAAACAACAACAACAACAACACTTAACTTGCCTGCTGCTGCTGTTGTTCAGTCACCAAGTCACCCTCTGTGACCCCATGGACTTCAGCATGCCGGTCTTCTCTGTCCTTCACTATCGTCTGGAGTTGGCCCAAGTTCATGTCCATTGAATTGGTGATGCTTTCCAACCATCTCATCCTCATCCTGGGCCCTTCTAATTTATCATTTCTACTGTACTTCCTTTAAGGTTTAAGAAAATTAAAAAATTGCAGGGAATAATGGAAGCCTATGCAGTCCACTAAAACTTACCTTCTTTTAATATTCCATTTCCCTCAGGACTCTGGTTACAGTAATTATTTCTTAAAAGATCTCCCAGTGTTCATGTTTTGCTATCTTTTTCCAGTAAGCTTTTGTATATACAAACTCATGATTTTTCTATAATTAAAACAAGAGTTGGGTGTGATTTTATGACATCTGTTTCAAATTTATTTTTCTTTATTTTGCAGTCATGCATGGAGCTTTCCTATCTGTCTTCTGAAGAAATAGTAACTGAGTTTGGCATTCGCTAGGCCAGTTAAGACTTTATATACAAGAATGAAATTTCTCCTGAACTGTCTTTTATAGGCTATAAATTCAGTTTTTATAAATTTTAGTTTTTATGGTTTCTCCTTATAGTTTCCCTTTGTCCTTGTATCTATAGCCTTGTCTTATTTTAAAACTTTGCAAAAAATCTGGTAAAAGCCAAAAGAGACAGTGGCCAGAATTGGCCATCAACTCCTAATCCTGCTGTCAAATTAAATCAACCTGGCACCTTCCATCCTGCTCTTGGTTTTTGAACAATAATATTTCCAGCCAGGTCTTGACAATTTGAGGGACTTACAACATTTTCTCCATTTCATTGACATAATTTCAGATGCCAGTGCTCAGTGGATCCCCAAATGCATATAGTATTTTTATATTCACTTTTTGTATGAGACAAGCTGAAGTTCATTTTTTACTTTTCTATATCCTGGAAAAGTCATTGAAATGAAAATCAGTAGTATTCATCCTTCAATAATTTTGATAAAGAAGTCATACCAGCAAGAAGGTATTTCCCTACCTAGAGTACTGATTTCAAGATTCCATTCATGTTAAAGTGGACTTACTAATTTCAGACTCTCACCCTACTTAGGAAACCTCATATTTCTAAATAACCTAGACCTGGGCAAACTCTTAAACAGGAAAATCACAATATCGTCATTTAGGTTGCTTTGTTGTTAAGTCTAACTTATAAAAAGCAAAAGAAAATTGCCAGAAGACATGAGAATTACAGTGGCTATTTAACTACAAATGAATATAAGCTATAGATTCAGTTAATGCATCTTAAAAATAGGAGAGCACTTTACCATTGTCTCAGCTTTAAAAAAAAAAAAAAAAAACAGCCTGGATCTGGCTTTCTGATTCTTCCAAACTGATATTCAATCCTTGTGTTAAAAGAAGTGATTACCATCAGACCACAGGATATGAGAATTCTCCGACCAGCTCAGGTCTCCAAGTAAGCATTCTCTTGTTGGTAATTTAATAATCTGTATCTCTCACGTTACTGCTCATTTACCAAGCAGAATATTTTATATTATCTTATGAAAAACAAATGCCTTTTCTTCTTAAGAGAGCAGCATACTATAGAAACTCCCTGGAGGTAGAGTGAGGAGAGAGCAGAGGAAAGTTTTCATCCTTGTGTGGCCTGTTGCTGCACTTTTGACTCTTCATTGGCTGAGGCTGGTCATGCTCTCTTCACAAATTTCAGTTGAAGTAGGTGGATGGAGCCCCCTGTTGCCTAGGGGGCTTGTGACTCTTATTCTTGGAAGTAGAGGTACACATTCCCTCTGTAGTTTAAGGGATTCAGCTATATAATCCCTTCCAGTTCAAAATGTCTTTCATTTTTGGCCTTTACAAAATGGGTTGGTTTATAAATACCACTCAGACTGTGCTGACACATAACGCATTTTATAAAGAGACCATCTTATTTCATGATTTTTTAGTGTAGGTAAAAGCACCAACTGTTGCTTTTGAAAACACAAAGAAAGCACCTCTCTTGTGTTTCCTTTGGTTGGACCTGGTGACTGTCAGAATACGTGCGTCTCTGTAAGAGTTTCTAGGTGACATGTGTTTATGAACTTGGGTATAAGTAACCACTCTCTTCTACATGAAATTTCTGAAGTTAATTTGATTATGTGGCTGATGGAATATAGAGAGAAGTTTCTCTTCTTCCAGTTAAGTTACACCAATTGGACTAGACTGATGGCTATCACTCTCAAGAGTATGTGTTTCAGATTATGGTAGAAACAGAAGCTGGAGGTATAGGGGGCTGAGAAAGGGAAGAGTGAATCCTTAATAAGCTTTCAACTTTAATTTCATTTCCTGGGTCAAATTTCCAGTTTTAAAAAAATCCCTGAGGTCCTTATTTTCTACTGCTTATCTGTATGAACCTACATCTGACAAATTTATTCCTGTCAATTCCAGAAGTTGAACTTCTGGTCTGTTTGAGCCTGAGCTTGAATGTCTTGATTACAAATGATTTATTGATGAAATCAAAAGTGTTGGCCTTTGTGGGGAGGGGATCGGCTGTGTGTAGATCTTTATCCTAAAGAGCAGGCATGGAAGGTCCCCATGCAGTGACCACGTGAAGAGGTGGTGGGATTGGGGACTTCTGTAGAGATTGAAGATGGCCTTGGTAGGGAGGTATATTCTGTAGGGGGAAGGGAGCCTGTGTTATCGAGATTAAAAAAAGGTCCCACTTAAACCATCAAATGCTTTGTGTGCTATTTTCTAGAGTTTTTAATGTACCAACTTCACAAACGTAAGCAGGCACTCCCTACCTTTTCAGAAAAGCCCAGGGCAGAGAAGAAAAGGTTACATCTGACAGGCGAGACGGCGGCTTTCCTATAGTCCTGCTGAGCATGTTGACATCTTGGTTGTTTGATGGGCTGATTTTGTGCTGTGGGGTGTCATCTTTTCTTATTTTGGTGCCTGATGAGAGAGAAACTGGCAAAAGACTCACGGGAACGACGTGAACTGTGGATTTGTAGCACGTGTCAATAATATGTCTCTGTCTTCAAACACCGCCTTCAGATCGCTTTCTTGAATTTGATGGTTGAAATCTTCCCAGACAACATATTTTAGCTGAGTAAGCAGAGGGAATAAATAGGCACCCAGCCAAATGCACTGTTACGGATAATGAGCAAGATTCTGGTCCATTGCCGGGACAAGGAGGCAGGTATTCTGCTCTGAGATTGCCCTAAGTGAGTGGAGGGAGTGTGGTTGAGCGGGTGAGGAGAGGCGAAAGGATGGCCAGTGAAGGGGAGAAGAGAGGCATCGTGCATACAAACTCGACCTCATTTTGTGGAAAGACCTTGTAAGTGATGGATGTGGTGGAGAGACCATTCTGAGCAGCCAGCAGCGCTTTTAAAAATGTCACAGCAGCAACTCAAATGCATTATTCTCCATTCAAACAAAGATATCAAAGAAACTCAGTGGAAGGACTAAGAGAGAGGCAATTTCTGGGGAAAATAAACAGGTCTGAGGCAGTTTAATAAGCTCCTTAGCATGAGGCGAGGAAGGTAAGTGGTTAAGTGAAAGAAAAGAGAATTCAGTCAGCAAGCAGGCCTTGTTTGAAAAAGTTTCCAGTTCTGAAAAAGCGCTCTTTGGAAGGTGAACTTGGGGACATTTGTGCTGTTCCATCAGCACCGGGGTGTCTGTAAGGACTAAGAACCTGTCATTTTAATCTGCATGGCGTTCTTTGTTCTTTTCTATAATTATATTGTTCTTCAAAGAGGAAGCCAAGTATGCTGGGGAGACTTCTCTGAAATAGAAAACCTGAGCAATCTCCACAGGGATGAATCGCTTGCAGTGAAAGAAACCCTTGATCCTGATTTTCAGATCATTTCACTCCTATCAGAGAATATTCCCTAAGAAGGCAACGTGCGCTATTTAAGAGGTTCTCCTGAGGTCATGTGGCTCCCCCCAGGAGATGAGCTGGGGTGCTGACAGCCCAGGTGGGATGTGAAAGGGGGGAAGGGATGGGCTCTAGTTGGAAGGTGGGGCTGGTCCCCCAAAGGGGCTTCTTTAGGGTCTCAGATTAGGGGATTCTTGAGAATTAAGTAAGAAACTTCTAAGGGCTGTTTCAGTCAGAGATGAAGCTGCGTTCTTACAGCCATCATGGAGGAAGGAAATGGGGAGAGGAAAGGCCACGGTGAGGTAAAAGGCTGCATCCCATTTACAACCAGAGTGACTCTGCTTGACTTTGCTTTGCATTAAATTTCTGTGTGAGATTTCATATACCCAACAGTTGGGAAGTGTAGTGGATGCCATGGTGCACTGCTCAGATGCTCGCTTTAGGGCCAGGCAGTCATTGTCCCAGCCACCAGGGTGCTGGCTGACGATAGCTCAGAGCTGAGGCCCTCCCCTGCCCAATCACAGGGGCAGCTCACGTCTGATGACCAAGACCCAGCCTCCAGCCTTAGTGGGGAGCTCATAGAAGTTCCAGTCCAGCTTCAGAACTCAGGGGACAGGCTGGGTCTGTGTCATGACTGCTTCCCAACTTCCCTCCACCCCCTTCTCCTGCTTCCCTCAGTCCCAAGGTGTTGCTCCTGACAGCATCTTCTTACTGAAGTGGTTGTAGCCAAGTCTCCATCAGAGAGTTGGTTTACTAGAAAAACTGACTAGAGCAAAGAAGCCAGAAGACATTTGAAAACAACTGGACTCAGCGGTGGCTGTAGCTCTTTGACTCTGTATGTTTATTCATTTAAGAAATATTTAAGGAGAACCTACCCTGTGCCAAGGATTGTATGATTCTCTAACCCTGTGACTAGAGATGGTGGAGACCTTTACAGTCTTCCAGATGCCTTGATTAAACTTGACGTTCTCCCATGTACAGTAAGTCCCCCACATATGAAGGAGTTCCAGTCCGAGAACATTGTTTGCAAGTCCAATTTGTTCGTATATCCAACAAAGTTAGCCTAGGCATCCATCTGACATAATTGGCTATATAGTACTGCCGATACAGCATTATAGGTTTATAATACTTTCCACACAAATAATAAATGAAAAAACAAACACAATAAATAAAGAAAACAGTTTTAATCTTACAGTACAGTATCTTGAAAAGTACAGTAATACAGCACAACAGCTGGCATAGAGGGGCACATTCATATCTCTGAAAGTTCACAACTTGAGGGTTTGTATGTAGGGGACTTACTGTATAATCTTAGAATGCTCTTTGTACCTTGTTATCCTGAATGTCAAATCTGCCTATAAGGTACCCCCCCTCCCCAGGGACTTCCACAGTGGCTCAGTGGGTAAAGACACAGGAAGCATGGGTTCAGTCCTTGAGTCAGGAAGATCCCCTGGAGAAAGAAACAACAACCCATTCCAGTATTCTTGCCTGAGAAATCTCGTGGATGGAGGAGCATGGTGGGCTCCAGTCCATGAGGTCACAAGAGTCAGACATGACTTAGTGACTAAACCACCCCATGGAATAGTTTAATGTTTTGATTTAGTTGAAAATTCTGAAAAATAAGGGAATTTCATCTAAAATCAAGATTCTGGTTGCTTCAAAAAACAGATCTGACAACACAAGACCTGTGCTCCTGGAAGAAAATAATCAGCTGGAGCGAATTAATGGCTCTCCTTAAAACTAGTACCCATTCTATTTTATCACAGTCCCCACTATGCCCTATTGTATTCTAGTTGGCCCATGATACTTACTTCTACTTCCTTCTAGGTTTCGATAGACATTCAAATTTGTGGCCCATTTCTCAGTGACCAGGTCCACAGTGTTTCTCTCAACCTCCACACCATTCCTAATGATCCTGGGTTGGAAGACCTTGTATCTCTGACCTGCCCAGTCCATGGGAAGGACCATCTCAAAAGTACCTGACATTCTTCTTGTGATGCACATCACTGAAAAAATTTATCTTCATTCCTCTAGTTTCCTTCATTCTTGAACAGGCTTTTGAGAAATGATCATTTGGTGTGCCTGCCACGTTGAGCAGAGGGATCATTAGAGAATTCGTGAGCCGAATCCATTCTCACAGCTCCATGCTTTCCTTCAATAGCCAAGGACTCAAACTAGAGAGGTCAGGGTCCCCCAAGAGGCAAAAACAGGACTGGAGCCCAAGTTTCCTCCCACGGTCTAGGGCTGTGGCTCCAGGCTGTCCTGACTCTGGCATTTTAACTTAGGGCAAATGAAGACACAGCAGGAGTTGAGTCTTGGGAGAAGTTCTGCTGAGACAGACAGATTTGTTCTGGCAAAGTTAAGGACACTGACTGTTACCCGGACCGTTCAGGGAAGTCTTTGGCACTGAGTCCAAGTCAAATTGGGTTAAGAGACCCAGCCCATGGACTGAGGAGAAAAAACCCTAATCAATAAATCAACTGGCCTGGAGAGCTCTGGATGCTCCCGAGCAGGCCAGGAGGAACCAGGAATTCACCATGCTCAGAGTAGATAAGACACCCCTCCCACCAACATATCACCAGAGTTAGGAGTGGAAACAGGGCCTGAGGCTCTGTCCCCTTCAGCCAAGGCTCAGTTCCATATCCACCCCCAGTATAAATCCTGGCAATTAACAATTGTATCCACTCCTTCCTAACAATGCAAATGAGCCCCATGAACTGTCTGCCTTGAGAACATCAAGACTCTTCTCATCATACTCTTTATGTTTACCCCATCAGACCCCACCAAAAGCATGGAATTCGAACCCCCAGACTCTAATCATCACCCATCATTTTTTCCCCTCACTTCACCTGCCTGCCCCCTTCCTGACATCACCTGCTCTGTGGCCTCCATCCTCAACCTTCCTGCTGACACCTACCATCACTTGCTCACTCTGCCTGAGACCAGGCCTAGCCCTCTGAACACCGTGTCCTCCCTGGCAGCCCCTTTGAGTCATGGCCATTGCCTTTCTCAGGAGGTCTAGAAATGGGAGAACTTGACTCCTTGCCTCTGTGTCCCTTGCAGATTGTGCTCTGCCTCTCCTCCTAAAACCCCTCAGCAGAGCTCTAGGCCCAGCTGTGTTCCTGCCCGTGGTGACCAGATCGTCAGGCTGTTCAACCCATGATCCTTTCAGGCTAGTCATCACCAACCCCCAAACCACCTCCCTCATTCCTTGATTTCAGCCCCTGCCTCCCTGTCACTCTCTCTAATGGTGTCCTGGTATTTATGGTGATTTCAATATCCATAGAGGTCAACTCTGAGGTATTGTACCTTGGCCTTTGAATTTTTTGGTCTCCTCTCCTCCGATGACATGGTCCTCGGCCAAGCACACCATATCAGTTGCCGTTTTCAAGAACTGACCCCTCTGTCATCTCTGTAACTCCAATATTTTATTCTCCCAGTCCTCTCCCTGTGTTTCCCTGCTCACTCCCTCCAGCATCCCAATATCAGCAATTCCTTGCCCCTAACAAGGCATCCACTGACCCTACATTAATTTTGCTGTCCTTCATCATCCTCACATCTGTACTTTCTGTCTTATGCAGCTTAGACTCCATGGTTTATCATCATATTTACTCCCTCACGTGAACTGTCTACTCCTTCGCCCCTTTCTCCTTTTGTTGCACTCACCAGGCAAATTCCTGTGGTCTGATCAATTCCAGCTCTTACCTGCCCATTACTTGCCATGGTTCTGCTGAGTGTGGGTGCAGAAAAACACAGCTGTGCAGACTGATCACACCTTCAGTTCAGGACACTTAACTTTAAATGAATCCTGAGTGCAATCTGAAAATCCTATTCAAATTCCTTAGAGATTCAATCTCATATTCTTCTTGAAGTGTGTTTTATATCTTTCCCTGGATCTTCAAGCCTCTAACACTTCCTCTGTTCTCGCCCTTCACTGGTGATCTTGCTTCTTATTTCACTGAGAAAATGGGAGAATTTAGAAGACAACCTTTATTAGCTTCCACTACTGCATTGACTTACTGCCTGTACCTGGGTCTTAGCCCTATACTTTTTCCTGGGACTGGGGTGACTCCTGGCTCCCCTCAAAGGCTGATCCTTCCACTTGTGCATGGGAACCATTCTCCTCATGTATTCAAGGACAGTGTTCTTACATTTCTCCTCTCTTCTGCATGTCATTTCCCCCATCTCCACACTTTCATTTCTATTAGTCTAAAAACATGCTAGTATCCTAAAAGACTCATTTCTAGGCTTCATGTCCCCCTCCACCTACTCCTTTTCTTCACAACAGTACTCCTGGGATGGCCTCGATGGTTAATTTTATGAAACAACTTGGCTGGGTTGTGGTACCGAGATACTCGATTAAACATTTATTCTAGATTCTCAAACCATTTCCTATCTCTTTCCTCACTCATTCTCTTCCTCAGACACACCAGACCCTCATTGCCTGTACTTGTCCTTTGCACTTGCTGACCTTTCTGCCTGAAATGTCCTTACCCCAGATACCAGCATGGCCAGTCCCTTCCCTTTCTCACATTTCTGCCAGAATGTTCTCTCATTGAGACGTTCCCCCACCACACTCCCCTCTCTACCAACCTCCCTTCCTTGACTTTTATCTGTATCACCGCTTGACACATAAAACATTCCCTTGCTCATTTTACTGCCAGTCTTTCCCTACTAGAATGTAAGCTCAATGGGGACTGGAGCTTTGCCTGTTTTTAAGCGAGAACAACAAATAAATGTAATTTCTAGAGCCTGTTAATCAAAAATTGCTTATTATTTGAGAATGATCTGACCATGGTTGTCATTTATCTCCATTCACAGTACTGTGGGGTTACCTTTAGAACACGTGGCTGACAGCATATTCATCTTTATTTTATCTTTTTAAAGTCAAAGTCAGCCAATTTTTGGTGATTTGAACCTTGCAGAACATTCCAATTACCTTGTCTCTCTGTCAACAATGGTCTGTTCTTTACTGACCTCTAACACTTCTTTCTTTTTAAAGTCATCTTCAAACACTTCCAAGATGATACATTCATAATCGTGATCTGTAGTCTTGTTAGGTCAGAAACAAGTCATACTTTTCTTAGACAACAAACAGATGATGTTGGTTGAAATCCTTTATCTAGGTCATTTGATACATCTTTAAACTCTCTAAGTAAACAGCAATTGGGACAAAAGGTCAGCTGGTAACCAAGGTGTAACCATGAGAACATAAAGAGACTAAGGCTCCAGGGAATCTGAGAGAATGGGGCCCAGCGCTAAGACCAAAAGTAAATAGAAACCTCCCAGAGCAAGGACGTCCTCCGTGCCTACGAGATCCCTTGGTTAAAGCAATCTGTCAAGGCAGCCTTAGTGAGAAGGAGGGAACCCAGTCCTGGCAGAGCTTTGACAGAGGTTAGCAAACTCAGGATAAATCCCAGGCACAGTAAATTGGAGCTCTGACAAACAGACACATTTCAACCAGAGATAAGCCTGCAAATTGATGAAATGTAATGAAACCCATAATTAGAAAAAAGAATGAATAGGCAAAAATGCCTACTCCCAAGAGCAGAAAAATTGCATTTTTTTTTTCACCCTGAGAAACAGTTACTTGGATATGGTTATCTTCCCAAAATGGGTTTTCTGGAGCCTTGGGCAAAGGTTTGACTTAGCTCAGCCTCACAGAGTTAACCCTGAGCTGTGTTCACTCTCGTTACTCAGCCTGGATGGAAACATATATATTTATTTTTGTTTATTTTTTGGCCATGCCCTCAGTGGCAGGCTAGATCTTAATTCCCAGACCAGGGATCAAACCCAGGTCCCCTGCATTGGAGGCAGACACCAAATGGCTACCCCAAGTTCCCCTGAAATGAACAACAACCCTTTCTAAGAGAAGACTAGAAGGACATATAATTTTCATTACAGAAATTTAGAAAGTGAATCAGTTCTTAAGGAATTGAATGATTTTACTCAGTTTATAGGGGCTTCCCTGGTACCTCAGCTGGTAAAGAAACCTACAATGCAGGAGACCCTGGTTTGATTCCTGGGTTGGGAAGATCCACTGGAGAAGGGATAGGCTACCCACTACAGTATTCTTGGGCTTCCCTTGTGACTCAGATGGTAAAGAATCTGCCTGCAATGCAGGAGACCTGGGTTCAATCCCTGGGTTTGGGAAGATCCCCCTGAACAAGGTAACTGCTACCCACTCCAGTATTCTGGCCTGGAGAATTCAGGGTCGCAAAGATTGGACACGACTAGTGACTTTCACTTTCAGCCAGTTTATATAGTAACTGAATTGTACTTGAATCCTGACTCCTGCTCACTTACTCCATTTCAGCGCCTTTGCTTAAGACACCTGAAAGTAACAACCACCTCGAACTCCTTGATCTGTAGCCACTTCACCCCAACTCTCAACCCTCTAATATTTATTCTCTCTTTTCATCAAAGCATCTCAGAACCTTTGACCACATCCCTCACTCTACTTTCTTGCCTATCATTTCTTTGTCAGTCCTTTGACATCATGACTTTTACCACAATCAATCTTATTTATTTATTTTTCATTTAACTTGAGATTTATCCCCATAACAAACTTTTAAGTGCACGACACGTTAACTACAGGTACAAGGTTGTGCAGTAGATCTCCGGAACTCACTCATCTTGCTGAAATGGAACTTTATTCCCCTTGAACAACAACTGCCCATTTCCCCCTCCTCCCAGTCACTTGGCAATCACTATCCTACTCTCTGTTACTCTATGTTGAATAGACATTTCTTCAGAGAAGATAGGCAAATGGCTGACAGGTATATGCAAAGATGCTCTCCATCACTGATCATCAGGGAAATGCAAATCAAACCACAGTGAGATATCACCTCACATCAGTTAAGATGGCTGTTATACAAAAAGAAAAGAAATCAGTGTTGGTCAGCACATGGAGAATTGGAACTCTTTCATACTGTTGGTGCTGCCACTGTGGAAAAAAATATGGTTGTTGCTGTTCACTTGCTCAGTCGTGTCTGACTCTTTGCCACTCCATGGACTGCAGCATACCAGGCTTCCCTGTCCTTCACCAACTCCCAGAGCTTGCTCAAACTCATGTCCATTGAGTCGGTGATGCCATCCAACCATCTCATCCTCTGTCAGCCCCTTCTCCTCCTGCCCTCAATCTTTCCCAGCATCAAGGTCTTTTCTAATGAGTCAGCTCTTCACATCAGGTGGCCAAAGTATTGGAGCTTCAGCTTCAGTATCAGTCCTTCCAATGAATAATCATCAGGGTTGATTTCCTTTAGGATGGACTGGTTTGATCTCTTTGCAGTCCAAGGGACTCTCAGGAGTCTTCTCCAACCCCACAGTTCAAAAGCATCAGTTCTTCAGCACTCAGCCTTCTTTATGGTTCGGCTCTCACATCCATACATGACTACTGGAAAATCATAGCTTTGACTATACGGACTTTGTTGGCAAAGTAATGTCTCTGCTTTTTAACACTGCTGTGGCAGGTGGGATTTAGTTCCCTGACCAGGGATCAAACCCAGGCCCCCTGCATTGGGAGTTTGGAGTCTTAACCAGTGGACCACCAGGTAAGTCTTTAAACAGTATGGAGATTTCTCCAAAAATTAAAAATAGAAGTACTCTATGATCCAGCTATCCCAGTCCTTTGTATATATCCAAAAGAATTGAAATTAGTATCCTGGAATGATATCTGCAAACACATGTTTACTGAATCACTACTGATAAGGGCCAACATATGGAAACAAGTGAGCCCTGTTTGCTTATGTTCACTGATTTTGGGCTGTTTTGGTTTGTTTCTATTTCAATTTTCTGTGTCTTTCACCGAGTGCAAGCATAGACAGCACCCTAAATGGTTGCTGACCTAATGAATAAATGACTATAACTTCTCTCCACTGAAATTCTGCCTCATGCAATTTCTTATCAGTGAACCAAAAAATGTTGCTCTTGTGCATTCAGTGAGCTCTCAACTCTCAACAGTAGTTCTGGGAAAGAATTTAAGAAGAGGTCATATTTTTTTGTCCATTAACAATCTCTGAAAATAAATATGCATAGGCCTCAAAACATCCCCGTTTTTCTCTAATAGCCTATTATATATTTCTAGTGCATGAATTTGTCATTTTGACACATTTCACCAACATATTTTCAGTCTACACTTCTTTGGGGTGTGCTTTTATGAATTGTGTTATGTCCCTTCTTAGTTGATGTTGACCCAGATTTTAAATATTTGATGTTCATCTTTCTAAAGTAGGACCTCTTCTCTCATTCTTCCACCTCCAGGCTACTTTGTTTGGTCACTAATGCTCTTCTCAGGTGGTGCTAATATTTTTGAGGGCTTATTTTGTTAGACATCCAGCTACGGATTTGTTTTTCAGATTAGCATATATAACACACAAAATAATGCTCTGATATGGGCACTATTATTTCCTTTTTACAAATGAGGACACTGAGACTTACAATGTTATTTAATCGGTTCAAAATCAAGTGTTTATTAAATGTGGGAGCAGATTTTTCTTCCAGAAGTCACTGTTTTTGTCGATTGTATGTATTCAAATGGAATTTTGAAAGTTTGTTTTTAACAGATATCTGTAGCTACAATGACAAATGTATTATGTGCTATGATACTGTGAAAATTCAATGCTCAAGCTAAATAATGAAGTATTTGGCTATATCCTTTTTTTGATACGTAATTTTTTTAGAAGACTTTATTTTTTTGAGGTGGACCATTTTTAAAGTCTTTATTGAAATTGTTACAGTATTGTTTCTGCTTTATGTTTTGGTTTTTTGGCCAAGGGGCATGCAGGTTCTTAACTCTCTGATCAGGAATTGAACCTGCACCCCCTGCATTGGGAGCCAAAGTTTTAATCACTGGACCACCAGGGAAGTCTTTGCCTATATACTTTTATATCTCCTAATAATTAAAAAATGTATATTTTTGTCAAGTCTTAAAATGTGAGCATGCACCTTCCTCATTCCTAACACCAGACACCTAATAACTCCACTGCCCAGTCCAGCCAGTACCCCTGGGGAGACAGGCAGGGAAGAGCAGAGGCCATCGGCTGTGTGTTTACAATGTTTCTGCTGGTGTTCCCGGTGAAGCTAACTCTCTTTCTCCTTCTTATTTTGTTCTGATGATACCTGTATCCCTTATCTTCCTGAAGAATTTTCTGTCAGACATATCACTCTGACATTTAATCTCATGTGGCAATCTCCTTACATTAGAGAGAGTTTGTGGATGTGAGTGAAGTGAAGTGAAAGTTGCTCAGTCGTGTAGGACTCTTTGTGACACCATGGAATTCTCCAAGCCTAAGAGTACTGGAGTGGGTAGACTATCCATTCTCCAGGGAACTTCCTGACCCAGGAGTCGAACCAGGGTCTCCTGCATTGGAGGCAGATTCTTTACCAGCTGAGCTATGGGGGAAGCCCTGTGGGACTGAGGGGAATAAGTTTAACAACCGACAGAACACATCAGCAAAGAGAATAATATTTTTGGCTTTGCTTCAAAACCTACTTTTTCTATTTAAATGGCTCATTTTACTAATCCTTGGTTATTTGTAATAAAGGCTGAAGGAAAATTCAAGTGCTGACATCTGTGTTCTTATTTCTTGATTTGAATGATTTTTGCCTTCTGGGGAAGGCAGGCATTCCCAGGGCAGTAGAAAGAAGATGAAAACCCTGAGTGAGGCTGCTCTCCTTAGATCTCTAGTGAGATTTAAACACGCCAACTCTGGTGTTTGTCCTCAAATGAGGGTTTCTTTTGGGCCCAAGGTGACTTGGAATAAGAGGTATAAGGACTTTCACTAGCTACACTGGAGTGATGCAATGGAAAACATTTTCAAGTTGCAATGGTTGATTTTCATAGTTATGGAGGTTTGTTCAGAAATTCCTTTATTGGGACCATGAACATGGCATAAGGATTCCACAGTCACAAGAGAGAAGTTGAAAGGACAGAAGTGAATCCAGAGAACTTTAGGGAGTTGGAAGGAAGCTTTCACACATCATCTGGGACTTACGCTTTAAGACCTTTTCTGAATTTGCCAACCTCCTATATTGGTGATTTAAAGGAACTTCTTAAAATGGACTGTAAAATCAGAGATGATAGATACGTGAACATCAGAGTCACAGTGAAATAATTTCATTATTGACAAATTGTGTATGACAACATGAGAAAGAGTAGGAGAATTTTTCTGTCAGTTCCAGAATCATCGTTTACATTGAGTTCCTATCTAGCAAAATATATTTTGTTAAATGCACAATGGTGTTATTTGGGGGACATTCCTTATCTTTTCAGGGTTGACAATATCCATTCCTATAGCCTACCCTGCAGTGCTACCAACAGAGTCAGCACTTGGCTTTCCCTCTGGGGCAGCATACCCTTATATACCCTCATTTCAGAAAAAAAACGATACCTCTCTCTGTAGTCTTTGAGTTCTATAATGGGCAACAGCAGATCTGCTGTGCTGGCCAGAAGCGATAAAAGAGTCCTACTGTGTATTTTTTCTTGTGGTGGAAAAGAAAGAGATACTGGTACATATTGTCCCATGGGACATCTCCCAGCTCACAGACTCATAAATACACTTAAAAGCATTTTGACAATAGAGACAAAACCTTTTTTTAAAAAATTAAAGTTTTTTCTTTAAACCTGATATCTAGCAACATCTTAACAAATATTTGTTGAATGAGTGAATGAATGAATGAATGAAGAGCTTATAGAAAATATTTTCTTCTTTGTTCAATCATCCTAAGAGCTTTGGTTAGGGACCTGGCTCTTTCCACATATTACTGTAGCTCTAGTGACCAGGGGGTTTTCCATTCCTCTTAGACGTTCCTGGGAAGTTTCCTCAAGTCAGAGTTCTGGGGCTAGAGTCTTCATAAATGAGCACACTCCTAAATTCCTATTACTATTACTTCAGTATGGCCTTGAACCTATATTTCAGTCACCTGGAGTATCCCTAAGGATCTCTTGTCAATGCGTAGTCAGATACGTTGCAGGAGAACAGAATTTGCTGGAGAATTGGTTGAAGCATAATATCCTATTTTGACATCTGAGATATCTGAAACTATTTCCTTTTTTTTACAAAGGGAATTACTAATTACCAAAGCCTTATGAAAAAAGGGCAACATTTTGATTAAAAATGTACCTAAGGTGGGAATAAAAATTCAAGGTCTGCTTTATTTTATTTTAGATAGCATGTTACCTCAATTGACTTCCCATGTGGTGAATATTGGTAAAGAATCTGCCTGCAAGGCAGGAGATACAAGAGAGGCAGTTTCCATCCCTGGGTCAGGAAGATTCCCTGGAGAAGGAAATGGCAACCTACTCCAGTATTCTTGCCTTGAGAAACTCAAGGACAGAGGAGCCTGGCAGACTGCAGTCCATGAGGTCGCAACGAGGCAGGCACGACTGAGCAACTAATGCTTTCACACTGGTGGCTCGGCAGGAAAAAAAATCTGTCTGCAATGCAAGAGACCTGGGTTTGATTCCTGGATCGGGAAGATGCCCTGGAAAAGGAAATGGCAACCCACTCCAGTATTCTTGCTTGGAGAAACCTATGGACAGAGGAGACTTGCAGGCTGCAATCCATGGGATTGCAGAGAGTCTGACACAATTGAGCATGCATGCATACCATACCTCAATTAGTAGAGTAAATACAAAATAAAAGCAAAGAAACTGGAAATAAAACTGCCATACGGCCCACTGCTGGGCATACACATTGAGGAAACCAGAATTGAAACAGACACATGTACCCCAATGTTCATTGCAGCACTGTTTACAATAGCCAGGACATGGAAGCAACCTAGGTGTCCATCGGCAGATGAATGGATAAGAAAATTGTGGTACATAAACACAATGGAATATAACTCAGCCATTAAAAAGAATGCATTTGAATCAGTTCTCATGAGGTGGATGAGACTGGAGCCTATTATACAGAGCGAAGTAAGTCAGAAAGAAAAACACCAATACAGTATACTAATGCATATATATGGAATTTAGAAAGATGGTGATGATTACCCTATATGTGAGACATCAAAAGAGACACAGATGTAAAGAACAGTCTTTCGGACTCTGTGGGAGAAGGCAAGGGTGGGATGATTTGAGAGAATAGCATTGAAACATGTATATTATCATATATGAAACAAATTACCAGCCTAGGTTCAATGCATGAGACAGGGTGCTCGGGGCTGGTGCACTGGGATGACCCTGAGGGAAAGCATGAGGAGGGAGTTGGGAGGGGGGCTCAGGATGGGGAACACATGTACACCCATGGCTGATTCATGTCAATGTATGGCAAAAACCACTACAAAATTATAAAGCAATTAGCCTCCAATTAAATTAAAAAAAAAAGCAACAAGCAACTTTCCTCAAATACTAAAGGATAAATTAGTACTTATCCTAGGTCTTTAGAGGACTTCCCTGGTGGCTCAGTCGGTAAAGAATGTGCGTTCAGTGCAGGAGACCCGCTTCGATCCCCGGTTCAGGACGATGCCCTGGAGGAGGGCATGGCAACCCACTCCAGTATTCTTGCCTGGAGAATTCGATGGACAGAGGAGCCTGGCAGGCTGCAGTCCATAGGGTTGAACAGAGTCAGATACCACTGAAGCGACTAAGCAGCAGCAACAGCAGCAGGCCTTTAGAAAATTTTAAGAGAATTGCCTATGCGTGCGTGCTTACTAAGTTGCTTCAGTCCTGTCCAACTCTTTGCAACCCCATGGACTGTAGCCCACAAAGCTCCTCTGTCCATGGGATTCTCCAGGCAAGAACACTGGTGTAGGTTGCCACGCCCTCCTCCAGGGGATCTTCCTAAACCAGGGGTCTAACCTGCGTCTCTTAAGTCTCCTACATTGCCAAGCAGGCTCTTTACTACTAGCGCCACCTGGGAAGCCCGAGAATTGCACAGATAAGAAATTAAAACTCAGCTTATCAAATTTGCTTTGACCCATGACTGCCTCTTGTAGCTCAGCTGATAAAGAACCCGCCCGCAGTGTGGGAGACCTGGGTTCGTCCCTGGGTTGGGGAGATCCCCTGGAGAAGGGAATGGTTACCCACTCCAGTATTCTGGCCTGGAGAACGCCTGAGTTGCAAAGAGTCGGACACAACTGAGTGACTTTCACTTTCACTTTCATGACTGCCTGAATATCCCGCTTTACCCCCAAGCTGCTAACAAAACTAAGGCAATACAATTGTGTGTGAGAAGAAGCTAATAAACTTGCTGATGGCTGCTTCTGACAGAGGTGCATGTGCGCTGGATAACTGATTCACAGTTCTTGCCCCGTTACATGACTACATCTTCTCTGAGATCTCAGGGAAATAGGCTGAATTAAGTCATGTAAAGAACTGTTTTCCTCTCATAGATAAATTTCCAGGAGTTATCCTAACTATTAGGAAGTTTAATTGATACATTAACCAGCATGGTTATTGGTGCTCAGAATAAAGACAAGCCTGGAAAGGTGAAATCAACAGTCGTCATCACAGGTGAGCAGAGAGGGTCCCCTTTAAAATAAATCAGCCTGGTTTAAATAATTTGAATAAGCTCAGCCCCAAGAAAGAAAAAATAGGCTAGTCCTCTGAGAGGCTGCCTTGTTAGTTGTATTACTTCTTACTGATATGACACAATGGTTCAATAAATTTCTCTAGACATTAGAGTGCCTTTTTTTTTTTTTATTTGGCCGAGCTGGGAGGCCTGTGGTACTTTATTCACTGACCAGGGATCAAACCCGTGCCCCCTATAGTGGAAGCACTGAGTCCTAACCACTGGACCACCAGGGAATTCCTAGACTGTTTTTAAGTCAAAGCAATATGTTCCTTCTATTTTGTTTCATACCAATGAAGTAGAATTAGCTCTTATCAGAATCTTGTATGTAAATATTCAAATCAGAGGGAGGCTTGTAATTATTACTGGAATTCTTTTGGCGAAAGTCCAACTTTGTTGAAAGGGTCAAGATATTCAAGGCAGTGTTGCAATTTTTGCAATTATTTGGCTGATGGAGTCTCTTCCTCGTTTCAATCTGTTTGTGTGACCTTATGTTCAGTAAATTTCTAATGTCTAAGTTCACTGTCCACACTGCTGGTCTGAGAAGCAGTAAGAGTAAGAAGTAAGTACATGACTCCATCCATTCTTTGGTTATCTCCGAGGATAGGAAATTAAGAATATAGATACTTTAACATATCCTCTACTATTTTTAAAAATTAGTGAATTTATTTTAATTGGAGGCTGATTACTTTACAATATTGTGGTTTTTGCCATTCATCAACATATCCTCTATGTTGATAATACATATCCTCTTAGGATGGGTATTATCCTCTTAGGATGGGTTTCTACATGTTTGGATTAATATGCTTTTCTCTTCTTACAGAAATAGTAACAATAATTCATTTCACTGAGAAATAATTTCCCAGTAAAAATTGTCAATGCCCCCTCTGACCAACAGCAGCAAAATCAAGGTTTATTTGCCTTTCGCCGCGCTGAGTCTTCATTGCTGCACTCAAACTTTCTCTGGTTGCTGTGAGCATGGGTTACTCTCTTTGTTCAGTGCGCAAACTTCCATTACAGCTTCCCTGGTGGCTCATTAGGTAAAGAATCTGCCCACAATCTGGGAGATCCAGGTTCGATCTATGGGTCAGGAAGGTCCACTGCAGAAGGGAATGGCAATCCACTCCAGTATTCTTTCCTGGAGAATTACATGGACAGAGGAGTTGCAAAGAGTTGGACACGACTAAACAAATATCTCCTCTCTTGTTGGGGAGCATGAGCTCTAGAGCACAGGCTCAGTAGTTGTGGGTACATGGGCTTAGTTGTGGGATCTTCCAGGACCAGGAATTGAACCCACGTCTCCCGCATTGACAGGTGGATTCTTTACCACTGAGTCACCAGGGAAGCCCAACAACAGCAAAATATATTCAATAAAATCTTTATAAAGAATCTTGTAATTCTGAAATAGCTTTTACTATTACATATTGTGATGACAATATGATAATTATAAAATGAGAGAGAGAGGTAAATACGCTTTGTTTAGAAGAGAAATCTACAAGCTCTGGTGAATACTGCTTACTAGAAAAGGAAATGACTAATTCTGAGCAATTTTCTTTCAAATTAGTTTCATCTCAGTCTTATTAAGAATGTAGGAAAAAATCAGAATGCAGACATTTCGAAAAATACCTAACTTTGCATAGAGATGGCCAAAGACAATTACAAATACAAATATAAGATATTTGGATTAGAAAGAATTCATGCTAAATTGGATATGATATGATTGTGAAACAGAAATCAAAAGATTAAATGTGATTACATGAACAGGAATGACATTTAGATGTTAGGTCAGTGAACTCTAGGTTTCCATGGAAGCTCCTCAGATTCTGCCTCAGGGGAGGGAGAGAGGAGAGGGGAAACAGATGAGAGAAGAAAGGTGCTGAGTCATGGAGTCTCTAAGCTTGGCCTCTTCTTTTTCCTTTTGCGACTGTGGAGTGCTACCTGATACAATATTAAAAATAATTCCCCTAGTTAAAAAAACATGTAAAAATCACTGGTTCTATAAGTGGGTTCTGGCATTAGCGCTTCTAAACAATTAGATTTTGGGCAGGTTATACAACCTTTTTTAAGCCTAAGTTTCTTCATCTATAAACTGGGAATAGTAATTGTTTATACCTTTAAGAATTGCTGTGAGAATTTAATGAATAAATATACAGAGAGAGACTTCCCTGGCAGTCCAGTGGTTTAGATTCTACATTTCCACTGCAGGGGGCTGCTTGGGGAACTAAGATTGTGTGTTCCTCCCTCATGCCATACAGCCTGGACAAAAAAAAAAAAAAAATTTAAATAAATGAATAAATTATAAAGCTCTTACAACAATGCTGCAATAGAGAATTCATATTAGGATTGTTATTTAATGCAGTATAAAATAAACCACATATTCTTCACTGAAGAAAAGAGAAAACAACAAACCACTGGCATTAGAAAAATGAGGAATAACCTATTTATTGGAGATTTGTTGTCTAAAATATAGAGCAGAAGTGAAATGAAGAAATGGTAAATCCGCCCAGTTAGTTGCCACCAAGGAAGACATTTGAAAAGCAAATCAACATTATAAAAGGATAAAGACCTTGGCACCAGGTGGTATGTAAAATTTAGACCAAATTCATTACCTTTTCCTTGTTCATTACAGCCATTCTCCTTGGCTTCAAATATCATTTATATGCTAAAATCTCCCAAATTTACTCCCAGTTGAAACTTCTGTTGCCACTGCGTCCCAATATTTTCATGTAGATGTCTAAGAGGGTTTTTAAACTTAATGAGCCCCAAATGAAATCCTTGATATTTCCCTTGTACCAAACCTACTTTTATTCTAGTTCTATCTGTCATAGTAAAATTCATTACTATCTACCAAATTGCTCAAGCTGGAAGGCTAGGTATTATCTTTTATTTTCTTCACTTCACCAATGAATTAATGGGTTCTACAGGTACCTCATTTTAAAAAAATCGGTGATTTTTCATTTCTCTATTTTACCATCACCCTACTCTAAACCTAGATAAGTACTCCAAGTCTGAGTCATACACAAAGAGACTAAAAAATGTCTGTGGTATGTCCAAACATGGAAGCAGCAATTTCATTTCATACTAGACTGAATTGAGAAAGACTATATACTATAAGCTTCCCCTTATATACTGTAAGGAAGAGGGTTAGAAACCAGTGCTTCAAAAGCAGTAAGTAAATAAATAATATACATATAAGGGATGTATATGGAACTATCCCCAATGAGAAGACATGTGACTTCCTAAGAGAAGCACATGGTATGACATTTGTTTGCTAATATTAAGTAAACTGCATCTCATTCTGTAAGTGTTCAGATTCTCCAATGCCTCAATGCCTGCTGCCATAATATGGTTTGTTCTGTCTGGTTGTGTATTATATTACAGTTTCCTGCCCCCCCCTCCCCCACCATGAATAAAGGGACAGTGTGATGGTCCGAATAAACCATCAAGACACCCATTAGTGAAATGTGCAGGGTAGCTTTGTCAGACATCGTTGCTTTCTTCTCTGTGAAAGATGGAAGTAGGAGTCTTTCAAGCACTAAAAAGTTTCATTAAAACAATAAACATGAAAAGTTTGGCAGGTACTACACATTCCTCTACTCTATATAATTCTTGAGGATCAAAATTCATTGAAGAAGGCAAATTTGCTCGTAAGGTGAGAATAGTTTCAAATTATGCCAAACTCCTCTGAGTACCTGTCTCTCCTCCTATAGAGGCTTCCCTGGTGCCTCAGTAGTAAAGAATCTGCCTGCCAATGCAGGAGGCATGGGTTCAATCCCTGGGTCAGGAAGAGCCTCTGGAGAAGGAAATGGCAACCCATTCTAGTATTCTTGCCTGGGAAATCCCATGGAGAGGAGAGCCTGATGGGCTACAGTCCATGGGGTTGAAAAAGAATCAGACAGGACTCAGCCACTAAACAACAACTTCTCCTATTAGAGACTATTCAAATCTCTAAGAAGTTCCAGCTCCGAATTTAACAGGCTGTTACATCATCTTGGACACCTACCTTCAGCTCCCTGGGTCTTGGTTTTTCTCACCTCTGGAATCAGGAGATAGAAATGAGACAGTCAGTTCCTAGGCAGGTTGATAAGAAGTCTGGGGTCCCTGAGGATGAGGGAGGGGTCTGGAATTCTCAAAGAGGAGAAAAGGACAACGGTCTTATTTTTTTGTTTTTCCCTCTACATTCCTTAGTCTTAGTAACATAAAACGTTTTTTTCTTTAAGCCTGGAGCTGATGATTACACAACAAAACAACTCACCTTAAACGGTGTCAGTCAGTTTAGTTCAGTCGCTCAGTTGTGTCTGACTCTTTGCAACCCCATGAATCGCAGCACGCCAGGCCTCCCTGTCCATCACAAACTCCCGGAGTTTACTCAAACTCATGTCCATTGAGTCGGCGATGCCATCCATCCATCTCATCCTCTGTCGTCCCCTTCTCCTCCTGCCCCCAATCCCTCCCGGCATCAGGGTCTTTTCCAGTGAGTCAACTCTTCACATGAGGTGGCCAAAGTATTGGAGTTTCAGCTTCAGCATCAGTCCTTCGAATGAACAACCAGGACTGATCTCCTTTAGGACGGACTGGTTGGATCTCCTTACAGTCCAAGGGACTCTCAAAAGTCTTCTCCAACACCATAGTTCAAAAGCATAAATTTTTTGGCACTCAGCTTTCTTCACAGTCCAACTCTCACATCCATACATGACCACTGGAGAAGTCATAGGCTTGACTAGACGGACCTTTGTTGGCAGAGTAATGTCTCTGCTTTTAAATATGCTATCTAGATTGGTCATAACTTTCCTTCCAAGGAGTAAGCATCTTTTAATTTCATGGCTGCAATCACCATCTGCAGTGATTTTGGAGCCCCCCAAAATAAAGTCAGCCACTGTTTCTACTGTTTCCCCATCTATTTGCCATGAAGTGATGGGACCAGATACCATGATCTTAGTTTTCTGAATATTGAGCTTTAAGCAAACTTTTTCACTCTTCTCTTTCACTTTCATCAAGAGGCTTTTTAGTTCCTCTTCACTTTCTGCCATAAGGGTGGTGTCATCTGCATATCTGAGGTTATTGATATTTCTCCTGGCAAACTTGATTCCAGCTTGTGTTTCCTCCAGCCCAGCGTTTCTCATGATGTATTCTGCATATAACTTAAATGAGCAGGGTGACAATATACAGCCTTGACATACTCCTTTTCCTATTTGGAACCAGTCTGTTGTTCCATGTCCAGTTCTAACTGTTGCATCCTGACCTGCATACAGATTTCTCAAGAGGCAGGTCAGGTGGTCTGGTATTTCCACCTCCTTCAGAATTTTCCACAGTTTATTGTGATCCACACAGTCAAAGGCTTTGATGTAGTCAATAAAGCAGAAATAGATGTTTTTCTGGAACTCTCTTGCTTTTTCAATGATCCAGCGGAGGTTGGCAATTTGATCTCTGGTTCCTCTGCCTTTTCTAAAACCAGCTTGAACATCTGGAAGTTCATGGTTCACGCATTGCTGCAGCCTGGCTTGGAGAATTTTGAGCATTACTTTACTAGCGTGTGAGATGAGTGCAATTGTGTGGTAGTTTGAGCATTCTTTGGGATTGCCTTTCTTTAGGATTGGAATGAAAACTGAACTTTTCCAGTCCTGTGGCCACTGCTGGATTTTCCAAATTTGCTGGCATATTGAGTGCAATATTTTCACAGCATCATCTTTCCAGATTCAAAATAGCTCAACTGGAATTCCATCACATCCACTAGCTTTGTTCGTAGTGATGCTTTCTAAGGCCCACTTGACTTCACATTCCAGGATGTCGGGCTCTAGGTGAGTGATCACACCATTGTGATTATCTGGGTCATGAAGATCTTTTTTGTACAGTTCTTCTGTGTATTCTTGCCACCTCTTCTTAATATCTTCTGCTTCTGTTAGGTCCATACCATTTCTGTCCTTTATTGTGCCCATCTTTGCATGAAATGTTCCCTTGGTATCTAATTTTCTTGAAGAGATCTCTAGTCTTTCCCATCCTGTTGTTTTCCTCTATTTCTTTGCATTGATCACTGAGGAAGGCTTTCTTGTCTCTCCTGGTTATTCTTGGGAACTCTGCATTCAAATGGGAATATCTTTCCTTTTCTCCTTTGCTTCTCTTCTTTTCACAGCTATTTGTAAGGCCTCCTCAGACAGCCATTTTGCTTTTTCACATTTCTTTTCCATGGGGATGGTCTTAATCCCTGCCTCCTCTACAGTGTCACAAACCTCTATCCATAGTTCATCAGGCTCTGTGTCAATCAGATCTAGTCCCTTAAATCTATTTCTCACTTCCACTGTATAGTCATAAGGGATTTGATTTAGGTCATACCTGAATGGTCTAGTGGTTTTCCCTACTTTCTTCAATTTAAGTCTGAATTTGGCAATAAGGAGTTCATGATCTGAGCCACAGTCAGCTCCTGGTCTTGTTTTTGCTGACTGTATAGAGCGTCTCCATCTTTGGCTGCAAAGAATATAATCAGTCTGATTTTGGTGTTGACCATCTGGTGATATCCATGTGTAGAGTCTTCTCTTGTGTTGTTGGAAAAGGATGTTTGCTATGACCAGTGCGTTCTCTTGGCAAAAGTCTATTAGCCTTTGCCCTGCTTCATTCCGTACTCCAAGGCCAAATTTGCCTGTTACTCCAGGTGTTTCTTGACTTCCTACTTTTCCATTCCAGTCGCCTATAATGAAATCTTTTTGGGGTGTTAGTTCTAAAAGGTCTTGTAGGTCTTCATAAAACCGTTCAACTTCAGCTTCTTCAGCATTACTGGTTGGGGCATAGTCTTGGATTACCGTGATATTGAATGGTTGCCTTGGAAAGGAACAGAGATCATTCTGTTGTTTTTGAGATTGCGTTCAAATTATGTAACAACAATGTTTCCTGCTTGAGCAGAGTTTCTCCTGCTTGAGATCCTTCTGACTAATCCTGTTATCTTAAAATGTATATTATGGGAGTGGGTCTGATAAGATCTTTCTATTGTTAGTTCTAATCCTGTCATCTTAAAATGTAAGTTGTGGGAGTGGATCTGGTCAGATCTTTACAACCTTGAGACATTCTTTTGATTTATTGTAATAACCAATTAAAAAAGTATACAGCTCCCTTGCTAAGACGAGCAAGAGGGGCACTATTCGACCCCTCCGTCAGAAGCTTTCTCTGTCCCTTTTTCACTTTAATAAAACTCTGCTACACAAAAGCTCTTGAATGATCAAGCCTGGTTCCTGGTCCTGAAGCTAAATCTTTGGAGATCACGAATCTGACATCATTCACTGTAAGCTATCAGAACTAACTAAGCATAAAGATTTCTTTTTCTGACTCAGATATATCTAAAACTTCATCTTGTTGCATCTTTCTTTTTTTAAAATAAGTTTTTACTAAAGGTCAACAAATAGGTTACCTAGGAGAACTTTGTAGGTTACTATTAAGAAAAAAGCCTGTTTAGACTGGCCATTTAGCATTTTTTCACAAATTGCTTTGAATTCAGATAATCGAATATCTAAACATAGATATATGTGTATTCATTTCTACATGATTATGTTATTTGTGTATGTCCTCATTTTGTTTGTTATGATGATGTACAGGAAAATATATGGTTTGCAGAAGGAAAAGGCATGATTCAAGTCCCAGTTCTGACACTTGCTAGTTCTGAATCTTAGTCATCAGCTATAAAAATGGGAATATTAATGCCTGTGTCATGGGCTTACAAATAGGTAACATATATATATGTTCATATAATAGCATATGTAAAACAACTTGGACAAAACCTCATACAATATAGACATTCCCAAATATTAAATTCTGCCAATAAGTTATAATGTGAATATAAAATACAGATTAGCAGAATAGCATGAAAAGAGAACTTTTGAATTACATATTTTAATCTGATATTTAAGAAAACTTCCTGTAAATTAAAGAAAACATGAATATTCATATTTAAAAAGGAATATTATTTTTTTTTCAGGAAAACTGATCCAGCAGAATCAACACTATAATATATCTAATAAAATTATTAGACTTTAAGCCCAATCGGCTTATAAGGCAGATAGGGAAAACAACCAAGTCTTTCAGAAGTGGAAGAAAATCCACTTTATGCAAATTTTATTTAGGTTTTAAGTGGTATGGTGTTCCTTGTTAACAAGAGGATTGATTACAAAGGTCTGTTCTTAATTTTAATCCTCCCAGAGTTTTATTAACATAAGCAGCTCATTTTTAAAATGGGTATGACATGAGAAGGGAAAGAATAAATCTTCATAAGTTAATATAGGGCTTCCCAGGTGGCACAGCAGTAAAGAACCCACCTGCTGATGCAGGAGACTCAAGTTCGATCTCTGGGCTCTGGAAGATTCCCTGGAGAAGGAAATGGCTATCCACTCCAGTATTCTTGCTTGGAAAATTCCATGGACAAAGAAACCTGGTGGGCTATAGTCCGCAGGGTTGCAAAGAGTTGGACACGACTGAGAGACTGAGCACACAAGTTCATATAATTCTGAATATTAGAGCCAGAAAAAGAAGACAAAGTTAAATTTAAATAAATTAGAACCAAATGCATTGTGATTTCTAAAACCTTGAAAAGCATTTATTATGTATTATTATTTGAAGAATCCTTAGGATCCGAGAGTTGGTGACGGACAGGGAGACCTGGCATGCTGCGATTCATGGGGTCGCAAAGAGTCAGACACGACTGAGCAACTGAACTGAACTAGGTTGTAATCAAATAACTTAATTAGCTTTTTCTCCCTATATTTCATCCCCGAACACTAACTGGTCCCCATTTAAATAATGGCTTTAAAATTAAAAAGTTATTTGGTATTTAAGTTAAAATAATTTTTCCTATTTATTCATGCATGTCTATATTTACTTTTAAAACATTAAATTAGATAGCCAGAAATAACCCACTAGTGTTAGAAATATTGATGCAAATTTCATTCTTTCCATTTTTTGAAAAATAAATTAGAAATCTCAGTAGCAAAGGTCCTGATCCATAAACCATCCTGTAATCTCCCTGATGCTTCTGCTCAACAGACTTCTTTCATTTACACATTTTCACTAAAAACTACTCTAGGACACTGGATTACAAAAGTTTTGAGTTGCCACTATGTAATGAAAGATCCTTGTTCCAAACACAGAAAACTTGAGTTTGTTTTAAAACAGTTTTCCTGCTGCATACTCTTAATTTCTAGTGTTTTATTCAAGTAACACTGGTTTACAACATCATTTGAGTCTCATGTGTACGACATTATATTTCTACTTCCATATACACTACACAGTGCTCACCATCCAAAATTTAGTTTCTACACATCACCATACAGTCGCCTCCTTTACGCATTTCACCCTCCCCCACCACCCCTTTCCCACTACTCTGTTCTCTGTATGACTTTGTTCAGTTTTTTATATTCCATAAATGAGTGAGATCATATGATATTTGCACTTAGCATAATACTATCAAAGTTAATCCATGTTGTTGTAAACAGCAACATTTCCTTTTTTTTTTATGTCTGAGGAGTATTCTGTTGTGTATGTATTTATATGCATGTATATACATGTATTTAGGTCTTAGTTTTTAAAATTTTTATTGTAGTATAGTTGATTTACAATACTGCATTATTTTCAGTTGTACAGCAAAGTAGATCAGTTATATATATATGTGTGTGTGTGTATATATATATATATGTATGTATGTATATATATTGGGGAAGGCAATGGCACCCCACTCCAGTACTCTTGCCTGGAAAATCCCATGGATGCAGGAGCCTGGTGGGCTGCAGTCCATGGGGTTGTGAAGAGTCGGATATGACTGAGTGACTTCACTTTCACTTCTCACTTTCATGCATTGGAGAAGGAAATGGCAACCCACTCCAGTGTTCTTGCCTGGAGAATCCCAGGGACAGGGGAGCCTGGTGGGCTGCCATCTATGGGGTTGCACAGAATCGGACACGACTGAAGTGACTTAGCAGCAGCATATATGTATATACATATATATAGGTATACATACATATATGTATGTATGTGTGTATATATATATATATTTGTGAAAGTCACTCCATCGTGCCTGACTCTTTGTGACCCCATGGACTAAACAGTCCATGGAATTTTCCAGGTCAGAATACTAGAGTGGGTAGCATTCCCTTCTTCAGGGGCTCTTCCCAAGCCAGGGATTGAACCCAGTTCTCCCACATTTCAGGTGGATTCTTTACCAGCTGAGCCATCAGGGAAGCCCAAGAATGCTGGAGTGGGTAGCCTATCCCTTCTCCAGAGGATCTCTCCAGTCCAGGAATTGAACTGGGGTCTCCAGCATTGCAGAAGGATTCTTTACCAGCTGAGCTACTAGAACGCACACATATATCCACTCTTTTTTAGTGAATACTTTTAATGTTAAATGATAACAAGTTAAGACAATACAACAGAGCATGCTGCTAAGTATATTGTTCAAGGATTTTTTTTTTCCATGGAAAGTATTGTGACTTTATTTTTCCTGAGGAGCATGACTTGAGAAAGGACAGGTCCTGACTGTAAAACAGTTAGGTTGGATAGCTCAGGATGAGACTGTCTTAAATTGTTATCTGGCTCTTTTCATACCCAACTATCATTCTCTTAAGACCATTAAGGTGTGATCCTGCTTGAGTAAGGGAGATAGATTAGAAAACCTCTAAGTTTCATCCATCCTTAATGTTCACGCTACTGAAAGCTCTGATTGTCTTTGGGGGTAGAGTTAAGAAAGACCAGAAGAGGAACTGCAGGGGAAAAATTTTCCCTCTGACATTTTGAATTTGGAGGTGGGTGTTTACAGATGAAAATATAGGAGGGAGAAATCAGAAATAAGCCTGGGACCTCTTAGGTCCAGTGATGGGAAGTCCATTTTACTCTGGAACACATGACCTAAGAGTCTTTCAAATCCCTGGGCCAGCAGAGCCCATTACCTCCAGCAGTTTAAAAAAAAAAAAAAGTCATTTTAGGATGAATGGTTCAGTGCCTGCATGTAAAGCGTGAACCGGCAAAAGCAAAGATCATGATGTAGCAGTATGGGGCTGGGGATGTCATTAGATACAGGTGAAGAGTCAGAGAAAGGTTTATGCCCAGAATGATGGTGTAGCTTCTTCGGTTCAAGCTGATGATTTTCTCACTGTGGCCTCCCTTACAACCAAACAGAAAACCTACCACCTCATTCCAAGAATGCCCATGGGAGCTGACAGGAACTAAATAAACAATGCTCTCTTTGCTCAAATATTTAGCAAATAGCTTGGGGATTACTGCATACACCATTGTTCAGGTTTTAGCCAATTCTCAAAGATGTTTCTGTGTTCTACTAATAAAACAACTCATGTATGGATAATGGTACTTTGTAATTATTTCCACATGGTTAGCACTTAGACAAAATCTGAGGAAAGAAAGTCAACATTTGATGAATCTTATCAGAAATCAACACTTATGACAACACAGTCAAAACCCAAATCCAAAATAGGAAAAAAATCAACAGTAGCAATCATCTGTTATGTCAGTACCTATTTTTTCTCATACTTTTTTTCTCCTTATCACTGTTTTTTCTGGTTATGACCTAGGTCAATGGATGATAAAGTTACAGGAAATAACACATTGAAGTTGTAGAGATAAAATTTTACTAAGTGTTTAGGTTTGGGTCTGTCTACTTCAGCCATAAATACTCAGCAAAGCATTGCCTATGATGCAAAAATGCACAGTGGGAGAAACCTCAAAGAGAATTCCTTTGGTTTAAGCATCTGGATAATGGGACTGTATCCAGGCAATTATGAATTGTGACTCTAATCTCAAGCAAAGCCTTGTTTTGGGATTATTCATTCTTGTTTCAGCAATTAACTTACATAGTTGAGTTTCTACATGAAATAATAGCTGAATCGGAGAGAATAAAGCCCTTTTCAATTTTGCAGGGTAGAGTTATCCATTTAGGAAGAAGTCGCAGATCTTCACAAGAGATGTAGTAATGTTTATGCCTAAAACTTAAATTATGTCTGTCTACAATCTCGAGCCAAAAAATGGAATGGGTTTCTTTGTGTGACCTCATGTTTTGTCCTGGTCACCACAGCTCAGTCTATTGAATGGAATTTAGTATTTGTTAACATTAAAAACAAACGGGTTGGAATATATTTCTTTTTCTTACTTTATCCAGCTCAAGGATTAGAGTAAGTCTCTGGATAATTCATTCACTCATTCACTCAGTAAATATTTGTTGAGTTTCCTGCCATGTATCAGGACTGTTCTAGGCACCAGAGATGGAACAGCCAGTACCACAAAGTCCCTGGTTTTATGGAGATTATATTTTGGAGGAAGAAGTCAATAAACAAATATATAGTATACACATATATTATAATGTTTCCAGATATAATGCACATTATGAAGAAAAATAAAACAAGTGGAATGGAAATATTGAAAGTAGATAAAGGGACTCTTTTACATAGGGTGGTCAGGGCAGACTTTGAGGCTCTAACGTTTAAGGGGAGACTTCCATGGAAGGATAGAGTGAAGCATGAGAAAGTCTGGAATCTGGAAGAAGAGTCAGAAGGAAAAACAGGTACTTCCCTGGTGGTACAGTGGCTAAAACTCCAAACTCCCAATGCAGGGGCCCCTGGTTTGATCCCTGGTCATGGAACTAGATTCCACATGCCACACACAACTAAAGATACCCCATGCTGCAACAAAGACCTGGCACAGCCAAATATCTGTCTGTCTGTCTGTCTGTCTGTCTATCTATCTATCTATCTAAGCTATTTAAAAAAAGAAGGAAGGACAAATACAAATGTTCTCACATGGAACTAAATTTTGCTTATTTGAAGATCATCTAGAAAGCCAATGTTCCTGGAGTGAAGTGAGGAAGCAGAGAGAGGAAAGAAACACATTTAGAGCATAGACAGGGTCCAAATGAAGAGGAGCCTCATCAAGTGAGGTTAGGATCTGGATTTTAAGTGTGATGGGAATCACTCAATGATTCTGTGAAAAGTGACTTTAGATGATGGAGGATTTTATAAGTCTCTTGACTGTGTTGTGGAAGATGGAAAATTGAGGAGAACAAAGGTGGAAGTGAAGAAGCCAAGTGGAAGGTCGCTGGGCCAGTGCTGAGCACAGGGGGTGGTGGCTACTGTCACAGCAATGGTGGTGGCGAGGAGGTGGGCGTGAGAAGTGGTTTATCCCCAAATATAAATCAAAGTGGTGAATGGCAAGCTTTTTCTGATGGAGTGGGTGGGTGTTAAGGAAAGCGAGGAATTGAGGGTAACTCCAAAGTACTTGGTCTGAGCCCCTGGGAAGTAGCTGAGTCCATTATTCACTTTTTTCTAGGGTATTAATTAAATGCATATTTGTTTTAAGCTCTGTCTTAAGTGCTGAGTTATCCCATTGAGCAAAACAGAGATCCCTGGAAGAAAAGGACAATAAAAATTAACATACATATATTTTAAAGTATGTTGGAAGATGAGAAATGTGGGCCAAAGGAAAAAAAAAAAAGAAAATCATAAGGAAAGTTAAGGGATGGTGGCAGAAGACATTCCTTCATTAAAAGAGTTGTCATCATTGGTCTTGTTGAGATGGTGAAACCCGATCAAGGGCAAGAAAGCCACGAGGCTGCAGCCCAGTGAGGTGGAGAGAGAATGGTGGGTGATAAAAAGAGACAGGTAACCAGGAGGTCTGATTGCCTCGGGTCTTGGAGACCTTGTGGAGGGCTATTATTCTGCATGAAATGTGCAGTCATTTCAGGGTCGTTTGGGCAGAGAAGTGACATGACCTGACTTAAAAAAAAATTGTTTTATTGGAGTATAGTTGCTTTACAATGTTGTGTTAGTTTCTACTGTATAACAGAGTTAATCAGCTGCACAGATACATATATCCCTTCTTTTTTAGATTTCCTTCCCATTTAGGTCACCACAGAGCCCTGAGTGGGCTTCCCAGGTGGTGCTAGTGGTAAAGAACCTGCCTGACAATGTAGGAGACATAAAAAATGTGGGTTCGATTCCTGGGTCAGGAAGATGCCCTGGAGGAGGGCATGGCAACCCACTCCAGTATTCTTGCCTGGAGAATCCCATGGCCAGAGGAGCCTGGTGGGCTACAGTCCATAGGATTGCAAAGAGTCAGACACAACTGAAGTGACTTAGCACGCATGCAGAGCATTGAGTACAGTTCTCGGAGCTATACAGTAGGTTCTCATTAGTTATCACTTTTATACATATCAATAGTGTCAATATGTCAGTCCTAGTCTCCCCACTCATCCCATTACCCGCCTCCCCCCTTGGTATCCATACTTTAAAAGTCTGACTCTGACTGCTCCTCTGAGAATATATTACAGGGCAGCAAAGACACCAGGGAGGACTGTTTTGGGGTTATTGCGATAATCTGAATGAGAGCTGATGGTGGCTTGGTTGAGAAAGATAGCTGTGAAACTAGAAATTAGTGGCTAGAATTTGAATTCATTTTCATTTAACAAACCAGAATCCTCTTGATTTTCTGATAGATTTAGGGAACAGTGGGTTTTGACCTGAAAAGCTAAAAAGATAGAGTTAAATCATCTGAGATGATGAAGGTTCTGATTTGAGTGTGAGATGGTGAACACCAGGATTTCAGTTTCAAAGTGAAGGAATCACTTCGAATATTCAAGCTGATAGTTGGCTGAGCAAGTCTAGAGCTCTGGAGAAAGTTTTGAGCTGGAGATAGACATTCTTAGAAGGAGATACAAGCATGGTGTTTAGAACCAAAGGCACTGGATGAGGTTATGTAGAGCATGAATGGAAATAAGAAGATCAGTGAACCAATCCAACTCTCAGAAGTAGGGAGAAGAGGAAGAGCTAGCAAAGGATCAAGTGAAGTAAAGGATGAACCAAGTGAGGCATTGCCAACTGAAGGAAGTGTATTAAAGAGGATGGAGTGGTCCACTGCATTAAGGCTGCTGGGAGGACGAGTGTGATGACTGAGAATTGATCACTGGATGCAGCCACATGGAGGCCATCATTTTGAGAGCAGCTTTGGAGGAGGAGTGGGGAGAAAGCTTGAAAGAGAATAAGGGTGTTGTAGGGAGGAAAGTCTATTCACTAAAGGATACCCTGGGGGAGAGGCCGATTTGGGGGATGAAGGGATGAGCCCAAATGCTAGGCTCTGTTGAGATTCATTTTCCTTGCTAGCCCCAGGCAGCCAAGTGCTTAGGCTAATCTGCAGGAATGCTGAATCATCTATTTCCTCAGTGATTAGCACTTAATCACTTCATTAAAATATTTGTTGTTTTCATTCAAAATCAATTTTGTACTTCCCTGTTAAACCTTCTGAAAATTCATCTTGCCAAAAGAAATATGAATCCTTTGTAGGGTTTTTATGACTCAGAGACAAAGGATTTCTTTCTTTTTATTGAATTATGTGTGTCATCAAGCCTGGTTATGCTCTGAATTTCAAAATGTAATAAGTTAATACTTTGTAGTGCAAGCACAATAATGCAAAGCCTGGCATTAAGTTAACTATAAAAAGAATTGATTTCACACATCCCTTTCCAAAAGAAAGGCAAAGATTATGATTATGTGAACACTTTGTAAATAGTAACACATTGCTTTGTGATAACTCTTGAACTGTTGTTTTATATTTAACTCTTGTACATTTTTTAAATTTTTAGATTTTAAAATTTAGAGAGGCAGAAGAGGCAGAGACTGTATGCCATGCACATTCCTCACAGGAAAGAGACAGACCCTCTGTCTCATCTGTTGGATGGTTGAATTAATGCTCCCTTGTTTAAAAGCTGGGGAGGATACCTGACTTTCTGTCAGGTTGCAACTAGAATGTATTCCAGTCCGTGGCTTAGTCTTCCATGGTGCCAGTCTTTTCTGAAATGAGATCAATATTTTAGAGGTTCTTTCATCCTGCTTATACTTCCTCATCTTCATTAAGCATTTCTTTAACTTTTTATTTTATATTGGAGTGTAGCCAATTAAAAATGTTGTGATAGTTAGAGGTGCACAGCAAAGGAACTCAGCCATACTTATACAGGTATACATTCTCCCCCAAACTCCATTCACTAAGCATCTTGATCATGGCAAACTGACCCTTCAGGAAATGGTACACTGTGTATCTCTTTTATATATATCTCTACAGTTAAGTGCAAATGGTTTTATTTAATCATTTCTTTTATAAATAAAGGCATTTAATGGCCCCTTTGAGTCTTCATTTGGTCAATGATAGCTGGCATATACTTTGATTCCCACGTTATTGATTTCATTGCAAATTTCTTTGAAATAATTTTTCAATAGATTTTGATCTTTCCATTGACAAACTTCTCCAAATATATGCCATCATATTAGGTGATCTTGTTATTTTATTTAGGCCTTATAATAAGAAAATTGGTCATTTGCTGTTTCTAAATCTAACTTATTTTCATGTAAAAATGGGTGCTACTTCCCACAAAAACAAATGGAGGAGATTGAGTAAATATTATGAACTACAGTGAATCTGGCAGCTTAGTTACCAAACTAAGTAGGTGTTTCTTGAAAGAAACATCTGAATGCATCCTTGCTATTTAGTGCTTCAGATGAAGAACACCACAGAACATTCTTTCCAGAAGATTTCCTTGGCTCTGTCAGTTTGCTTTCTCTTCCAGCTTAGAAGCTGCCTCATATTTCATAAATACTGCAAAGCAGCTAAAAACCTCCTGGTTTTTAAGGATCTGGTGAAGTCTGAGACAAAAATCAGTACAAATAAGAACTTAGTTTTTGAAAATTTTGGTGGTAACTTGAGGCCATAAATTCCTACTACAGAAGTAAAGTAATAAAGTACTCTCTGGGCTTAATATTTTAGAGTCTGTCATTTATGTAGCACATTTTCTTAAGCCTGCCATATGTCTTTAGATTTCATGCTCCTCCCTTCTTCCTCTTGGGAAATAGCATTTTTCGCAATAGCCGAGATACTGAAACAACCTAAAGTCCATCAATGGAAGAATGGATAAAGAAAATGTGATGCGTAAGTACAATGGAATATTATTCAACCAGAAAATTAAGGGAATCCTGCCACTGGTGATAACATGAATGAGCCTGGAAGACATTATGCTAAGTGAAATAAGCCAGAGAAAGACAAATACTGTATGATTTCACTTATATGTGGCATCTGAAAACATAAAGCTCACGGAAGTAGAGAGAAGAATGATAGTTGCCATGGGCTTAGGTGTAGGAGGACACAGGAATATGTCGGTCAAACGGTACAAGCTTTCAGTTATAAGAGAAGTAAATTCTTGGGATGTAATGTAAAGCGTAGTGATTGTAGTTGTTGTCATTTTTGCTTTTCACTCACCCAGTTGTCTGACTCTTTGCGACCCCGTGGACTGCAGCACACCAGGCCTCCCTGCCCCTTCATGGACACTGCCTTGTCATGGCAAAGGGGCTTGCAAAACTCAGTGAAGCCATGAGTCACGCTGTGTAGGGCCACCCAAGATGCAGGGGTCATAGTGGAGAGTTCTGACAAAACATGATCACCTGGCGGAGGGAATGGCAAACCACCCCAGTATACTTGCTGCGAGGACCTCATGAACTGTGTAAAAAGATGAAAAAGATTATAGTTAACAGTATTGTATTGTATACTTGAAATTAGCTAAGACAGTAGATCTTAAGTGTTCTCACTACATACAGGAAGTTATAATAACTACATGAGGTGACAGATATGTTAATTAACTTGACTGTGGCAATTGTGACATTTCACAATGTCTAGTATATCAAAATATCACTTGTACACTTTAAATATATACAATTTTATTGACCAATTGTACCTCAATAAAGTTGAAAAAATATGACCCAAGATTGGAGGGTTAGAGTGAAGTCAGATTAAGAAACATTTAGACCCTCAGAATTTCTCCCCTCCTCCACAAGCCTGAGGAATAGTATTCTTCACCCCAGTACAGTATTGAGTTTTTCTCTAGAGATGTGCTAGATATCTCTCAAGTGTCCCTCTGGATGTATTTTTCACCCTTCCGGCTCTTCCTCTGCTCTAAGAGGCTGACCCATGTGGATTAAATAATAGATCTCCTTGTCCTTTGACTTCCCATTGGTTTGGTCAATGAGCCCTGATAGGAGATCAGAGGTTGCTAGAAAGTAAGGGCATTTATCCTCCAACTTCTCTCCCTGTGAGGTCACCTTGAGATGACTTCCTCTCTCTACTGAAGGCCATGGTTCCTCAGAAGTTAGTCTCTTTTCAGGGCTTTCTTCTTCTGTGTTCTAGAACCTTTCCCTTCCTTCCTTTATCCCTAGGGTGTGGGGGTTAATACATGGTTACAAGTAGTTCAACGCTGTCCAGGCAGTTTCTTTACACCTTTCACAGTGCCCATACCTTTGTAAAGGGTCTCTCTATTAAACTGTTTAGTTAGCCTAATTTGAATTACCATCAGTTTTAGGCTAGAACTCTGAGTGAAGCAGATGGTTTGGGGCTGAAAGCCTTTAAGAAGAATTGAAGGTAGAGATACTATTTTATAAGCAAGAGAATTAAGTGAAAGTTTAAAAGTAAAAAAGTAAAGTAAAATTAGTTGCTCAGTTGTGTCTGACTCTGTGACCCCATGGATGGTAGTCTGCCAGTCTCCTCTGTCCATGGGATTCTCTAGGCAAGAATACTGTAGTGGGTTGCCATTTCCTCCTCCAAGGGACCTTCCCAACCCAGGGATTGAACCCAGGTCTCCTGCTTTGCAGGCAGAGTCTTTACCATTTGAGCCACCAGGGAAGGGAAAGCTTACATACTGAGTTTTGAGACACCTGTACTGTTCACCACTTTGGTTCCCCAAACAGAGGGTCAGGTTTTTAGCCTCAAAGCAGGATACTGGAAGAGCTTTTTCTTGGCAATGTGACTCAGCCAATGGAAAAAAAAAAAGTACTGCTATCAGGCTTTCCAAACAAAAGGGTCCAGCAGATCCCCAAGCAATGAAAGTCACAGTTCACAGTTCATAAACCTCATCAGTGTGCATGGATTTCCCAATTAGTTTTGTTTTTTAAATGTAAACCCTTTAGAAGATCACTAGTTATCTGAGAAAAGCTTCTAATGAGAAAAAAGTGAACAAAACAAACACATGGAGAAAAGCAACTTGAGAGAAACCAAGATTATATAGGGAGGAAAAAAAAAAAACACTTTGAAAGATAAGAGCGGATATCTTGCAATAAAAACAGATTCTGTATAAACAGAAGAACCAGCCAACAACAACAAAAGAGAAAGCTCCAGGAAATAAGACTGTGGTAGGAATGAAATATTCAACAGGAGATACAGGAGGAAAAAGAGAGAAAGAGAAAACACAGTTTATAAATTCTAACATCTGAATAACAGAGAGAAAAGAAAAAGAAGAAATTATCAAACCAAAAAATCTGAGAAATTACCCAGAATTATGAGAGATGTTTGCAGATGAAAAGGGTCCATTTCACAATATAATCTATGAAAACAGAAATACACCAAAAGTGTAACTATGAACTTCAGATATAGGGACAAAGAGAAGTTCCCAAAAGCTTCCAGAAGGAGGTTTTATATAAAGAATCAGGAATCAGAATGGCTTTAGACTTTTCAAAAACAAAATCAGAAGGAAGGAGTCAGTGGTAATACCTTAAATACCCTAAGGGAAAATAATTTCAAATGAGAATAAAGGTATTTTCAGACCAAGGCTTTGTAAAATTTGCTTCCCACACACATGCTTTTATAGGATGCTGTTGAGAACATGCTCCACCAAAAACAAAAAAAAAAGAAAAACCAAGAATGAGGAACATACCAGATCCAGGCACAGGATCCCAACTTTAAGTTAGTGGTTACAAAAGAGCTGGCTGGGGAGAAGGCGTTGTCCAGACCAGAAGAGGTCAGAAATGTCTCCCAGGAAATGAACCTGATAAAAGTTCCTCAGGTGCTTAAAACTTCTGAAAGGAGGTTTAGACACTGGAGGAAAAATTTGCAAATAAATTAGCTAAAAGTATGTACAAAACTAAACAAACCAAAATGTGTCAATTAATAACTTCAAGTAAAACAAAAATAGGATGCAATGAATACGGAAAAGTTCTTCCTGTATGGCCCTTTATATAACTATAATAAGGTAAGTATTGAATAGGAATCTAACCGAATTTAGTATAAGATGACGCTGGAGGTCAGTTGAGTTGAGGGAAAGTGAAAGAGACCTGGATCTTCATCTTCTATGGAGGGAAAACTATAAATTATTTTAAAAGCAGAAAGACCAAAAAGGAGCATATAAGCTATTTAGAGTGATGGAGGTAACTATAAACAGCAATAACACAAAAGCTATAAAGTGAAAATGGTTGCCATGAGAAAGTGGGAAACACACATATGTGTGCAACAATGGTTTCAGGGCTCTGTTGTTGTTCATAATGTGTTTAAAAGAACTATCTGACTCTTTCAACTATGTGCATTTATAACTTGATGAAAACAAAAATCCAGCTGAAAGAAAAGGAAACAAAACAGAATAAAAGGACCAAAAGTAAATAAATAAACTGCACATGCTGTTCAGTCAGAAGTCTGTTCAAGTCATTTTCTTTTTTAAAAAGTCTGACATGAATCTTTTAGCTAATCTGCCAAGATTGTGGATTTATTTTTAATGGATTTCTGTGGAAAGAAATAATATTAAAGTGAGCATACTACCTAGAATTCAAGTGAGTAAATTGTTTCACAACAAAAAAAGATTTATAATGAAAGAATGATTTACCAATCTGTTATGTGAAAACGGTAATGGTTATTTTTGAAAATTGAGTCTTCCGAAAGCCTTATGATCCCAGTGCATCTTCAAATGTGAATCCTTCCATGAAACTGAATGTTCAGCATCTACATCTGGTGCTTGGTGCTCTGGAACACCGACACCTGCATACTTATCAAGGGAAATGACTTTCTGTTCCTAAATATAAATTCATTATCTGATGATTTACAAATAGAAATGTGCTCAGTTAATAGCAATCAAGATAGGCAAAAAAAAAAAAAAAAAAAAAAAACCCACAACACTTAAAAGTCATTAAACTCAGATGTAACTTTATAGATAAGTTGTTTATACAGTTAAGGAAACTACCTTTAATATATTTACTAGCTTATTTGTATGTGCGTGCATGCTAAGTTGCTTCACTTATGTCTAACTCTTTGTGACCCTATGGACTGTAACCCACCAGGCTCTCTGTCCATGGGATTCTCTGGGCAAGAATACTGGAGTGGGTTGCCGTGCCTCCTCCAGAGGATCTTCCTGACCCAGGGGTCAAACCTGTGTCTAATAATGTCTCCTGCACTGGCAGGTAAGTTCTTTTCCACTAGCGTCAACTGAACTGTCTCAGCATCATGCACTTCCTGAATTTTTCACCTTCCTAAACTGAAACTCTGACCCTAATAAACACTAAGTCCCCCTCCCCCCTCCCCCCTAGTCTTCCAACCCGCAGCCTGGGCCCCTTGCATCTGCAAATGTACCTTCTGACTATGAATCTGACTCTTCCAGGTACCTCATATAAGTGGAATCAAATAGTTAATCCAATTTTGATTTGAGATATCATTAAACTTTAGATCTTGGTATAGACTGTCGAATGCACTAGCTCTTGTCTTTGAAATTAGGAAGTAATGTTCCTCATATCATTTTGTCAGTCCTGAGCTGTGTGGAGCAAGGTGAAAAAGAGGCAGGTGGGAGGAGGGTGGGACAGGGGTTGGTATCAGGTGCTGGGGAGGTCGCAGGCAGTGAGGCAGAGCAGAGGAAAACTGGAGGAGGGGGGCAGAAGTAGTGCTACCTGCTGTGTTCACTTCCTTGAGAGTTCCTGCTTGGTTGCCTGTAAATCTGTGGCTAATTTGTGCGTTAGGTTAACAGCACTGTCTACACTGTATCTCACCAGTATGTGAGGAGGTGGCTTCAGAAAATCAGGGATGAGGTTTGAGTAGGATGTGTTTCAAAACTGATCAGTGGAGTGGCCTTGGGCAAGCCTGATGCTAAAGAGCACACTACTGTGAAGATCAACCACACGATGCAGGAAAAGTGCTCAGCATGTTGACAGGCATGTGGTCAACCTTCAACAAATACTAGCAAAACGATGAGATTGAGAATAGAAAAAAGGGCCAGTGAGATGAAGAGAAGGAAACCAAGTGAATCAAGAGAAAACTGGTGTTGAGCATCCAAGTTCATTTACCTTGTAAACTGTATTTTCTCACATCTGACTGCAATCACGAATGTGTTTGAACAAAGTTGTGAGCTTTGGCAGTTAGCTTACTGCTGTGCTGTGAGCTGTGCTCACTCGTTCAGTTGTGTCCGACTTGGTGACCTCATGGACTGTAGCCCACCAGGCTCCTCTGTCCATAGGATTCTCCAGGCAAGAATACTGGAGTGGGTTGTCATTTCCTCCTCCAGGGGATTTTCCTGACCCAGAGATCAAACTTGTGTCTCCTACATTGGCAGGCGAAATTTTTTTTAACAATGAGCCACCTGGGAAGCCCTTGGCAATTAGCTTACAGATTGAGCTAAATGTAGCTTGGGATATTTGCAGCCCTGGCAAAAAGAAGAGTGGATTATGTGGAGAGAAATGGGTTGCTGTTAGTGAGATTCAATAGTCATACAGCTGGGGGGTTGCATGGGCTGGTCATTGTGCTGACACCTCTGGGAGGAAGATGGGTTAAGGCCCCTGCTCTGTCCTTAAGGCATCAAGTATCCTGGAAATCACAGCATCTCACTTCAGTTCGGCTCAGTTCCATTCAGTTCAGTTTATTGTAGTTCATTTCATGCTTCAGTCAGTTGTAGAATGAAACTGAATCTTAAAATAGCGGCACAAATCATCAGAGGGTTCTGATCGTAGGTAATTGTGGTTTGAGAAGAAAGACAAAACTGTTAATCAGCCCAAGTCTTCTTTGCCTGATTATTAAAAACCCTTCCTGATTATTTAAAAAAAAAGGGGAGGGGGGAGTTCGCAGCTATCTTGAGGAGAAAGAGGCCAAATGTATCACTCACTCATATAATCATACAAGAGCAAGGAAATTATTTTTATGGAGGTGATCAAGAATTCTCGGAAAAAATACAGTCTCCTAAAGTTTTTTTCCAAGAAGAATTCAGACACCTACCACATGAATTTTTTATTTCTTCTTTCTATTTATAGCCCTTCTTAAATAAATGTATGCTCGCCTTTCTAACTCATTTGTGATTATTGAGAGTTCACTGTAAAAAGCCATATTAATAAATATATCCATATATTTATAGTTAGTAAAAACAACTGATTACCTTAAAAGTAGGAAGTTAAGTATCTAAATTTGTGATGAAAAAATATGCTTTAATCTCAAAAGATTTTGTCCTTGAAGAAACAATTCTATCATTTATGTATGTATATATGTATGTATATGTATATGTATATATGTATGTATGTATGTATGGGAATGTATCTATCTATCTATCCACCTACCTGCCTATTTTCCTAGACTACTAGGAACAAACTTGTAGTCTGAGAAGATCAGATTCATAACCCCCAAATCTTGGGAGATATACATAATAAACCTCACATGAAAAAGCCAAAGGTTATCAGATCTCTGTTTCAGTGCAAAACTCATACAACTGGGAACTTAGAGGCCTGGAGGAAGTGAGAGTCAAAGTGTCTTGAACATGCACATTACTATGGTATTAGGATCTCTGTCTATGAGGGCTTTCCAGGTGGCTCAGTGATAAAAAATCTGCCTGCCAACACAAGAGGCGGAGGAACCATGGGTTCAATCCCTTGGTAGGGATCCCCTGGAGGAGGAAATGGCAGCCCACTCCAGTATTCTTGGCTGGAAAACTCTATGGACAGAGGAGCCTGACAGTCTACAGTCCACAGGGTCACAAACAGTTGAACACCACTGAGCATGCACACACTTCTCAGTCAAACCTCCCACTTGAAATAAATAGCCTCGTGAGTTACAAGTCTCTAGGGACAAACCAGGAGCCTGACAAAATCAGATTTATTGACTTGTAGTAAGGGAGGCCCTTTCAGAAGAGTCAGGCATACTGCTTGACATGAAGCAGAAGATATTAAGAAGAGGTGGCAAGAATACACAGAAGAACTGTACAACAAAGATCTTCACAATCCAGATAATTACGATGGTGTGATCACTCACCTAGAGCCAGACATCCTGGAATGTGAAGTCAAGTGGGCCTTAGGAAGCATCACTACGAACAAAGCTAATGGAGGTGATGGAATTCCAGTTGATCTATTTCAAATCCTAAAAGATGATGCTATGAAAGTGCTGCACTCAATATGCCAGCAAATTTGGAAAACTCAGCAGTGGCCACAGGACTGGAAAAGGTGTTTTCATTCCAATCCCAAAGAAAGGAAATGCCAAAGAATGCTCAAACTACCGCACAATTGCATTCATCTCACACTCTAGTAAGGTAATGCTCAAAATTCTCCAAGCCAGGTTGCAGCAATTCATGAACCATGAACTTCCAGACTTTCAAGCTGGTTTTAGAAAAGGCAGAGGAACCAGAGATCAAATTACCAACATCCCCTGGATCATTGAAAAAGCAAGAGAGTTCCAGAAAAACATCTATTTCTGCTTTATTGACTATGCCAAAGCCTTTGACTGTGTGGATCACAATAAACTGTGGAAAATTCTGAAAGAGATGGGAATACCAGACTACCTGATCTGCCTCTTGAGAAACCTGTATGCAGGTCAGGAAGCAACAGTTAGAACTGGACATGGAACTGGTTCCAAATAGGAAACGGAGTACGTCAAGGCTGTATATTGTCACCCTGCTCATTTAACTTATATGCAGAGTACATCATGAGAAACGCTGGGCTTGAGGAAGCACAAGCTGGAATCAAGTTCGCCGGGAGAAATATCAATAACCTCAGATATGCAAATGACACCACCCTTATGGCAGAAAGTGAAGAGGAACTAAAAAGCCTCTTGATGAAAGTGAAAGAGGAGAGTGAAAAAGTTGGCTTAAAGCTCAATATTCAGAAAACTAAGATCATGGCATCCAGTCCCATCACTTCATGGCAAATAGATGGGGAAACAGTAGAAACAGTGGCTGACTTTAGTTTTGGGGGCTCCAAAATCACTGTGGATGGTGACTGCAGCCATGAAATTAAAAGACGCTTACTCCTTGGAAGGAAAGTTATGACCAATCTAGATAGCATATTTAAAAGCAGAGACATTACTTTGTCAACAAAGGTCTGTCTAGTCAAGGATATGGTTTTTCCAGTAGTCATGTATGGATGTGACATTTGGACTATAAAGAAAGCTGAGTGCAGAAGAATTGATGCTTTTGAACGATGGTGTTGGAGAAGACTCTTGAGAGTCCCTTGGACTACAAAGAGATTCAACCAGTCCATCCTAAAGGAGATCAGCCCTGGGTGTTCATTGGAAGGACTTATGTTGAAGCTGAAACTTCAATACTTTGGCCACCTGATGTGGAGAGCTGACTCATTTGAAAAGACCCTGATGCTGGGAAGGATAGAAGGTGGGAGGAGAAGGGGATGACAGAGGATGAGATGGTTGGATGGCATCACTGACTCAATGGACATGAGTTTGGGTAGACTCCAGGAGTTGGTGATGGACAGGGAGGCCTGGTGTGCTGTGGTTCATGGGTTGCAAAGAGTTGGACATGACTGAGTGACTGAACTAAACTGACCTGAACTGAGGGAGGCCCCTTCAGAAGAGTCAGGCATGCTGTTTGACAAGAGGATATGTCTGTTACAAGGTTTGGGTTTGCACTGAAGGGTTGAGTAGAGTCCAGTGGAAGCCAGTGAGGATCAGATCTGGATTTTTTGATTAAATGAAGATGAACTAGGGGTTATGACATGTTGTCATGAGGCAAGCGAGGCTTAGCGGCTGGGTATCCCCAGTAACAGAGGAGTTACAGCCAAGGGGGTCTGAGAGTTACTGGGGACAAGCAGTAGTAACTCAAGAAGAGGTTGTTATGGCATTTCCCAGCTGCTGCATGACCTTGGGAGAAATGTTGCTTGTTGATTACACAGCTGCCTTTATGTGTCTGTCCTCCCTGCCTGATTAACAGCAGGGTCCCTGGTTTCTTTCTCATTCTGAATTGATTTTCACTCTTTCAGTTCTGGACAGGGTTTATCTCACATATACATATGTAAATATATATATGTAAAAAATAAATATGTAAATTTGAGAACAGATTCCCAACTCTTGTATTCAAATATTCAAATTCAGTGCTAATAGATGCCTATAGGTTTCAGGTTAGAGAAAATTCTGTTTTTAAGTTGACAGGACCCAGTGAATTGGAAGTGAATCTGAAGCTTCCAGTTCAATGTTTTTGTTTCTTAAACTTATTTATTTTGGGCTCTGCCGGGTCTTCATTGCTGCGCCCTTCTCTAGTTGCAGTGAGCTGGGGGCACTCTCTAAGCTGCTGTGCCCGGGCTTCTCATTGCTGTAGCTTCTCTTGGTGCAGGGCACAGGCTCGAGAGCACAGGCTTCAGTAGCTGTGACTCCCAGGCTCTAGAGCACAGCTCAACTGTGGTGCACGGGCTTAGATGCTCTGCGGCATGTGGGATCTTCCCAGACCAGGGATCAAACCCATGTCTCCTGCCTTGGCAGGTAGATTCTTCACTACTGAGCCACCAGAGGAACCCCTCCAATTCAATGATATTTTAAAATATTAGGAAGCATTTTTTTTGGATGTGTTAGTGGGGAAAGGGCTGTGACAGACTGTGGGAAGGTCCAAGATTAAACATTTCTCTCTCTTCCAGGAAAACCTCTCTGCAGTCTTTCTTGAAGCCATAGAATAAGTACAGACAAACATCCCTTGGTCATTCATGAGAGAATTTAGATGCTGTTAGTGAAACAAAAAAAAAAAAGAAAATCTACCCCTCCCCACCCCCCCCAGGTGTTGTACACACACCAAGGACTGCATTTCCACATTGTTTCACTTCCTAACACATCAAAAGACTCCATGACATGGTAAAGGTATGGCAATTATTTCCCTGTCATTAGATGGGAATCTTGGTGATGGATGAAAAACTCCTATTGGCAATTTATAAGTTGTGTGACCAATATGTTTCTCTGGTAATAGATAAATGTCTTGTTTTGTCAAAATCCTATTATTCTGATTTATTTGGTTGGCTTTTATGTTGTCAAGGAAGTTCTGTGATAGATTGGGATGAATTCCATTTTATTTATTATTTATTTATATTCATGTTCAAGAATTAATGCATTGCCTAAAACCCACCTGGAGTGAATACATTAGTATCTCTCATTGCTGTCTGTACTTTTACAATGATTTCAGGCCTTTCTGAAAAGTGGATGCAGTTACTATGAACTAATAGTATATTGTCTCAGCAAAACTGTGTTTAAGCTTGAGGGATGGATTTTCTTGAGTCTCTTCTGAGAAGCATCAGCAGAGTTCTTATCATCATTGCGTCTTTATAATTGCAATCAAGTAACATTATTTCAGGCACCACAGATCAAATTAAACAGATATAACTCTTGCCCTCTAGGGATCGAAATGTAAAATGAAGACCCCCCATTATAGAACAGATACTTTAAAACTATAATTAAATAAATGGAAAAAAGGTAAATTTCCATTCATTTAGTGTCAAACTCTCGCAAAGTTAAACAGGAAAAGTTGAGGCTCACAGATGTTGGTTTCTAAATATCTATTTCAGTTTTCAGTGTTTAAAATAGACTTTGTGTCATCCCTCCCAAGCCTCCTCTTACTGAGCTGGAATTGTTTACATCTCAATGTATAGATTTGATTTCCCCTGAGCATAACCAGGCACAGAAATTATTCTGTCTCTCAGAATAAAGGTAAAATTAGCGGTAATGTATGTTGAGGTTAATCTCTGCTTCAGTTAACAACCATATAACAATATTTATACTTACATATGAATATATCACATTGACACCTGCTACATATTATATTTTATGAATTACCATAAAGTATTCATTATGGGGAATTGTTATCTGCACATCCATTCCCTGGTTTCTGAGACACCAGAAGAGCAGGCTTCACACCTGGGTTCATTCAAACCAGTTATCTAACCTGTATATCGTGAGTATGAAAATAATTTCATCCAAATTCTCATTTTTCTCTTACTTATTGGGAATAGAGAATAGTGAGAGCAATAAATAAGAGAAATACAAAAATAAAACTATTGTTTTTCATTAAGATATATTAAACTTAGAAAAACAAGAATGCCCATTTAAAAATCACAAGTAATTGATTAGCTGTGTCTGTGGGCAGACTCTGGTGATGTGCTGATTTGCTGATTGTATTTGTCCATGTACAGAAAAATGTTTGATTTGAGGTTGTGATAGAATAAATACACATATTGGTACTCCTGGTTCCAGCATGGAACTCCTGAAACACTTTTAAGTTCCTGAGTGACCAGAGCACCTGTTGTTCTAACATTTGGTCTTTGACTCAGGTTCTTGACACAGGGTGCCTAAACCTTTTGGAATTTTCTGGGTGATAGGAGTGTCTTTTGTTAAATGAGGGGACCCTGGGTGGGCTCCTGGATGGGGGCTGGTTACTAAGAAGACCAAGCCATGATTCGAAGCTTACAATTTCCCCCTCACCCTCCATTCCCCAGAGAAGGGAGAGAAGCTAGAAATGGAGTTATTAATAATAACTGATCATGATCGTGCCTCAGCACTCATAATAAATGTGTTCCTCTTAACTGTCTTTGTTGCCTTGTTTTACATAAAATATTCATTACTACTTGAGGGAAAAGTTTTGTCTTATCTGAAGGTTCTTTTGGTTCTCCTAGTCTTAACTGTCTTTTGTTTCCTTGTTTTACATAAATCATTCACTACTACTTGAGGGAAAAGTATTGTGTTATCTGAAGGGTCTCTTGGTTCTCCTAATCTTTTCCTAAACTTCATTGTAGAGGTGGGAAATTAAAGTTTAGCCACAGTCCCCATGAGGACAAAAGAGCTAAAAAACTAATTTAAAAAAATTGACTTCAAGAAGATGGCGGCCATTCTTATCTGTATCTTGGGGAGATGCCTTTGCTATGTGGCTTATTTCTCTTCAGGATGGCCTCAGTGTGAGGTTAGGTTCTGCCTGCTTTCCTAAAGAAAGACAAGCTGGCAAACATGGGGATTTGCCGCTTGCTTTTCCTCTGAAAGGATAATCATCTATATGCTAAGTCCTCTATCTTGTTGGCTTAGAAAATGTTACTGTACTCATGTGATCATTATCGTTTGTTTTAAAGGCCATTCCTGAAAAGAAGTTCAAAAGATAATTTGAATTTGTGATAGGAAACTCATTTCTGCTAATGGGAGACAAATTGTTATTTCTCTGCAGACTATTCTTAGTAATAAAATAATTCAATCAAATTAAAAATCTGAAGACATTTTTCATCAAGCAACAATGAACAATCAGCCAACAATCAGTGCTATGAAATACTCTGATGACATTTTTCTATAGAAAGAAAATAACTTCAATTAAATATATATATATAATCTATTTAATAGGCTACATGCTACAAAAAGAGAGAGTAGTTCAAATTTTTGTCCTAACCCACTGGGACTCCATAATGTTGAACTAACTTAATTACCAGAATAATTATTTTTTTCATATTATAGATGCAATTTAAGGGTCATAAGATTTAGGAAGCTAGGCAAGGTCATGCAGCTACACAGTGGCTGGGGCTGGATTTAAATTCAGCTTTGATTCTAAATGGCATCTTTTTCTACTTCACTGCCCCATCTCTCCTCCGTGGTGATAATTTTGCATCAATCTGAAAAGCTTAAGTTTTATTGATCTTTCCCGACCCAAATGTTTCAGCGAACTCTCTCCCTAAATTTTCCTATAAGTATAATGCTCAAAAGGCGAGGCACAGAGTACCCCAGAGTTAAATAATTTGGGAGAACTCTTCAGGCACTTTGAATGACTTTGAATGATCCATCTTTGAATGGTCCACTTTGAATGATCCATCAGTCTTTCCATTATATTTAGAGTCACACATCTTATAACAAGAAAACTCAAGTCCTGAATACAATGGTAGCAAATGATTGGAACTTAAAATTCCCTACAAAGAAAGGAAATGTGAACTTGCTTTAGAAAGAGATCCACTCTTCTTCTAGAGAACTTAGTAAAAAGGAACCAGAATTTGATTTGTAAGATAACCTTGCCTTCACAAAAGCATTTTCTCTTTTCTCATCTCTGCTCAGTGTTTCTGTGACTTTAACATACTGGGGACTCTTCATCGGTATTGTACTTCATTATTCTTGCCCCTGTTTGAACTTAGGCATGAAGACTAGTTTTATATATATATATAGTCACCTTCTCACCTGTTAACTGTAATTTTTGAAATTCTATCTTGGTAAGATTGAAGTGGAAACTGGCAATTTTACTGTTCACATAGCCAGCATCTGATTACTGTGGACCAGCGAGACAGTTGGCTCACTATAAGGGATGTTAAAAATAATAACTCCCAGGTGATGAAACATCATTGAAGATGTGATAAGATGGATGGCTTTCTTAAGGGATACTTGGATAAATTACTTCTAAAGGAAAAGGGAGGGTCATTCTTTTTTTCTTTTTTCCCTGATGGCTCAGATGGTAAAGCGTCTGTCTACAATGTGGGAGACCTGGGTTCGATCCCTGGGTTGGGAATATCCCCTGGAGAAGGAAATGGCAACCCACTCCAGTACTCTTGCCTGGAAAATCCCATGGACACAGTCCATAGGGTCGCAGAGTCAGACACAACTGAATGACTACACTTCATTTTTTTAGGATGGTTAAGTTGTCCTGTATGACACTGTAATGAGGGATACATGATATTATACATTTATCAAAATCCATTGAACTGTGCACCACAAAGAGTGAACCCCAATTTAACCTAGGGACCTTTAGTTATGTATCAGTCAATATTGGTTAATCGGTCATAACAAATGTACCACATCATTGCAAGATGTTAGTAATAGGAGGAACAGTGGGAGGGTGGGAGACAGAGTGGGGATATATGGAAACTCTCTGTATCTTTGCTCAATTTTTTCTTAAACCTAAAAACAAAAGTCTACTAAAAAAAAAAAAAAAAGAAGAAGAAGAAGAAGAGGAAATGGGAGGGGCATGCTTTAGTTATGGAGGCATTCCTAAAAGTCCCATCTCAAGGAGGGTGGGGCCATAATTTCAGGGCTTCTATTTTGCAGGGTGAGGTGTTAAGTCTGTGATCAGAGCCAAATTGTTTAGGGCAGATAAGGAAAGAGGATATTCTGCTTCTTGTCCAAAGAAAATATGTATACATACTAAGGAACATTGAAGGGGCACCAAATACTGTCATCCAGTGATTGGGGCCCTGTAGTTCCCAAACTCTGAGGTTGATAAGAAATGGGTTCTGGCTTATCATCCCTACTCTTGGCTCGGCTTCCCCGGTGGCACTTCTGTTTGCGGCCTGATGGGATCCCATCATTTGGGGCTCAGTTGGCAGCTGCTCCATCATAAGGAAGGACTAACAGAGGTTGCGGGATGAGGGGCAGCCTCCTTCCCAACTTTCTGACTCTTTCATATGTGTACATATTGGGAACCCACCTAAGATTCCATCCTGGAGCTGCATTTTGGCATGACTTTTAAGAATCTGCAGGTCCTCCAAAGGGTTTCTGTGGATTTTTTCAGTAGAAGGGGGACACAGAAGCCAACATTGTAACATGTCTTAATCTGAGATGATCACTGTTTAATACTTATGCCTCAGTCACAGTAAGAAGTTTCATTTAAACAAATGAAAGATATAGCTAGTTCTTTGTTTATTTGTGTTTTACCAGATTCCCTGAGGAGTTCAAAGCACTTCATGCATCTAAAATTATTCAGTAAATAACATTCAAGTCATCCTATAAAATAGGCATGTGTTTGATTTGAAAAATATTATCTGCCTCCACACCTGCAAAATAAAAAGCAAATCAGTGAGGATAACAATATTAAATAATGCTAGATGCAAAGAGGGCTTTTTTTTTTTTTTACATTACAGAAAACAGCCTGAATATAAATTACATGCTTGTTTCCATTTCAAAAAATTTTTCGATTTTTCATGTATCTTTTGGTCCATAATATTAGCTTATATTTCCTGATAGATGTATTAATACTAATGATAGCTTTTCTCTTACTTGGGTACTGAAAAAGAGAGACCAGAGAGAGACAAAGGGGAGGAGGGAGAGAGAGAACAAGAGAAAATAACAAGAAAATTTAAATATAAAAAAAGTTAAGTTTGGAGAAGCATATTTAATGGAGGGATTATAGAGTAGAAAAATATCCTAATGGAAGGTAGTTATCATATATTTTCAGTTCAATTCAGTCACTTAGTCACGTCTGACTCTTTGTGACCCCATGGACTGCAGCACACCAGGCTTCCCTGTTCATCACCAACTCACAGAGTTTGCTCAAGCTCATGTCCACAGAGTCGGTGATGCCATCCAACCATCTCATCTTCTGTCGCCCCCCTCTCTTCCTGCCTTCAATCTTTCCTAGCAACAGGGTCTTTTCAAATGAATCAGTTCTTCACATCAGGTGGCCAAAGTACTGGAATTTCAGCATCAGTCCTTCCAGTGAATATTCAGGACTGATTTCCTTTAGGATGAACTGGTTGGGTCACCTTGCAGTCCAAAGAACTCTCAAGAGTCTTCTCCAGCACCACAGTTCAAAAGCATCAGTTCTTCGGCACTCAGCTGTCTTTATAGTCCAACTCTTACACCCATACATGACTACTAGGAAAACCATAGCTTTGACTAGATGGACCTTTGTAGGCAAAGTGATGACTCTGCCTTTTAATATGATGTCTAGGTTGGTCATAGCTTTTCTTCTAAGGAGCAAGTGTCTTTTAATTTCATAGGTGCAGTCACCATCTGCGTGATTTTGGAGCCTAAGAAAATAAAATCAGCCACTGTTTCCATTGTTTCCCCATCTATTTGCCAGGAAGTGATGGGACTGGATGTCATGATCTTAGTTTTTTGAATGTTTCTAGCCAACTTTTTCACTCTCCTCTTTCACCTTCATTAAGAGGCTCTTTAGTTCTTCTTTGCTTTCTGCCACAAGTGTGGTGTCATCTCTGTATCTGAGGTTATTGATATTTCTCCCAGCAATCTTGATTTCAGCTTGTGCTTCATCCAGTCCTGCATTTCGCATGATGTATTCTGTATATAGTTAAATAAGCAGGGTGACAATATACAGCCTTGATGTACTCCTTTCCCAATTTGGAACCAGTCTATTTTTCCATGTCCAATTCAATCTTTTGCTTCTTGACCTGCACACGGATTTCTCAGGAGGCAGATAAAGTGGTCTGGTATTCCCATCTCTTTAAGAATTTTCCACAGTTTTTTTGTGATCCACACAGTCAAAGGCTTTGGTATAGTCAATAAAGCAGAACTAGATGTTTATCTTTCCCTAAAATGGGGAAGGAAATAGTCACCAAAGTCCAAGAAACCCAGAGAGTCTCAAACAGGATAAACCCAAGGTGAAACACCCCAAGACACATATTAATCAAATTAACAAAGATCAAACACAAAGAACAAATATTAAAAGCAGCAAGGGAAAAACAACAAATAACACACAAGGGGATCCCCGTAAGGATAACAGCTGATCTTTTAATAGAAACTCTTCAGGCCAGAAGGGAATGGCAGGATATACTTAAAGTAATGAAAGAGAAAAACCTACAACCCAGCTTACTGTACCCAGCAAGGATCTCATTCAAATATGAAGGAGAAATCAAAAGCTTTACAGACAAGCAAAAGCAGAGAGAATTCAGCACCACCAAACCAGCTCTTCAACAAATGCTAAAGGATCTCCTCTAGACAGGAAACACAGATAGGGTGTATAAACTCAAACCCAAAACAACAAAGTAGATGGCAACAAGATCATACTTATCAATAATTACCTTAAGTGTAAATGGGTTGAATGCCCCAACCAAAAGACAAAGACTGGCTGAATGTATACAAAAACAAGATCCCTATATATGCTGTCTACAAGAGACCCATCTCAAAACAAGGGACACATACAAACTGAAAATGAAGGGTTGGAAAAGATATTTCACACAAGTGGAGACCAAAAGAAAGCAGGAGTAACAATACTCATATCAAATAAAATAGACTTTAAAATAAAGGCTGTGAAAAGAGACAAAGGACACTACATAATCATCAAAGGATCAATCCAAGAAGAAGATATAACAATTATAATAAATATATATGCACCCAACATAAGAGCACTGCAATATGTAAGGCAAATGCTAACAAGTATAAAAGAGAGAAATTAACAATATCACAATAATAGTGGGAGACTTTAATACCCCACTCACACCTATGGATAGATCAACTAAACAGAAAATTAACAAGGAAGCACAAACTTTAAATGATACAATGGACCAGTTAGACCTAATTGATATCTATAGGACATTTCACCCCAAAACAATGAATTTCATCTTTTTCTCAAGTGCACACGGAAACTTCTCCAGGATAGATCACATCCTGGGGCCATAAATCTAGCCTTGGTAAATTAAAAAAAAATTGAAATCATTCCAAGCATCTTTTCTGACCACAATGCAGTAAGATTAGATCTCAATTACAGGGGGAAAAAAAACACTATTAAAAATGCCAGCATAAGGAGGCTAAACAACACAGTTCTTAATAACCAACAAATCACAGAAGAAATCAAAAAAGAAATAAAAATATGGATAGAAACAAATGTAAATTAAAACACAACAAGCCCAAACCTATGGGACACTCTAAAAGCAGTGCTAAGGGGAAGGTTCATAGCAATACAGGCTTTCCTCAAGAAACAAGAAAAAAGTCAAATAAATAGCCTAATTCTACACCTAAAGCAACTAGAGAAGGAAGAAATGAAGAGCCCCAGGGTTAGTAGAAGGAAAGAAATCTTAAAAATTAAGGCAGAAATAAATGCAAACGAAACAAAAGAGACCATAGCAAAAATCAACAAAGCTAAAAGCTGGTTCTTTGAGAAGATAAATAAAATTGACAAACCATTAGCCAGAATCATCAAGAAACAAAGGGAGCAGAACCAAATCAACAAAATTAGAAATGAAAATGGAGAAATCACAACAGAAAACACAGAAATACAAAGGATCATAAGAGACTACTATCAGCAACTATATGCCAATAAAAGGGACAACTTGGAAGAAATGGACAAATTCTTTGGAAAGTATAACCTTCCAAAACTGAACCAGGAAGAAATAGAAAATCTTAACAGACCCATCACAAGAACGGAAATAAAAACTGTAATCAGAAATCTTCCAGCAAACAAAAACCCAGGACCAGATGGCTTCACAGCTGAATTCTACCAAAAATTTAGAGAAGAGCTAACACCTATTATACTCAAACTCTTCCAGAAAATTGCAGAGGAAGGTAAACTTCAAACTCATTTTATGAGGCCACCATCACCCTAATACCAAAGCCAGACAAAGATGCCACAAAAAAAGAAAACTACAGGTCAATATCACTGATGAACATAGACACAAAAATCCTTAACAAAATTCTAGCAAACAGAATCCAACAACATACTAAAAAGGTCATACATCATGACCAAGTGGGCTTTATCCCAGGAATGCAAGGATTCTTTAATATCTGCACATTAATCAATGTAATACACCACATTAACAAATTGAAAGATAAAAACCATATGATTATCTCAATAGATGCAGAGAAAGCCTCTGACAAAATTCAATATCTATTTATGATAAAAACTCTCCAGAAAGCAGGAACAGAAGGAACATACCTAAACATAATAAAAGCTATATATGACAAACCCACAGCAAACATTATCCTCAATGGTGAAAAATTGAAAGCATTTCCCCTAAAGTCAGGAACAAGACAAGGGTGCCCACTCTCACTACTACTATTCAACATAGTAGTTGAATAGTTTTGGAAGTTTTAGCCACAGCAATCAGAGAAGAAAAAGAAATAAAAGGAATCCAAATTGGAAAAGAAGAAGTAAAACTCTCACTGTTTGCAGATGACATGATCCACTACATAGAAAACCCTAAAGAGTCCACCAGAAAACTACTAGAGCTTAACAATGAATTTGGTAAAGTTGCAGGATATAAAATCAACACACAGAAATCTCTTGCATTCTTATACAACTAACAATGAGAAAACAGAAAGATAAATTAAGGAAATAACTCCATTCACCATTGCAACGAAAAGAATAAAATACTTAGGAATATATCTACCTAAAGAAACAAAAGACCTATATATAGAAAACTATAAAACACTCATGAAAGAAATCAAAGAGGACACAAACAGTTGGAGAAATGTACCATGTTCATGGATTGGAAGAATCAATATAGTGAAAATGAGTATACTACCCAAAGCAATCTATAGATTCAGTGCTGCTGCTGCTGCCGCTAAGTCACTTTAGTCGTGTCCGACTCTGTGCGACCCCGTAGAGGGCAGCCCACCAGGCTCCCCCGTTCCTGGGATTCTCCAGGCAAAAACACCGGAGTGGGTTGCCATTTCCTTCTCCAATGTGTGAAAGTGAAAAATGAAAGTGAAGTCGCTCAGTCGTGTCGGACTCTTAGCCACCCCATGGACCGCAGCCTACCAGGCTCCTGCATCCATGGGATTTTCCAGGCAAGAGTACTGGAGTGGGGTGCCATTACCTTCTCTGATAGATTCAATGCAATCCCTATCAAACTACCAAAGGTATTTTTCACAGAACTAGAACAAATAATTTCACAATTTGTATGGAAATACAAAAAACCTCGAATAGCCAAAGCAATCTTGAGAAAGAAGAATGGAACTAGAGGAATCAACCTGCCTGACTTCAGGCTATACTACAAAGCCACAGTCATCAAGAGAGTATGGTACTGGCACAAAGACAGAAATATAGATCAATGGAACAAAACAGAAAGCCCAGTGATAAATCCACGTACCTATGGACACCTTATCTTCAACAAAGGAGGCAAGAATGTACAATGGAAAAAAGACAACCTCTTTAACAAGTGGTGATGGGAAAACTGGTCAACCACCTGTAAAAGAATGAAACTAGAACACTTTCTAACACCATACCAAAAATAAACTCAAGGATTAAAGATCTAAACATAAGACCAGAAACTATAAAACTCCTAGAGGAAAACATAGGCAAAACACTCTCTGACATAAATCACAGCAGGATCCTCTATGACCCATCTCCCACAGTAGTGGAAATAAAAGCAAAAACAAACAAATGGGACCTAATTAAACTTAAAACTTTTGCACAACAAAGAAAACTATAAGCAAGCTGAAAAGACAGCCTTCAGAATGAGAGAAAATAATAGCAAACAAAGCAACTGACAAAGAATTAAACTCAAAAATATACAAGCAACACCTGCAGCTCAATTCCAGAAAAATAAACGACCCAATCAAAAAATGGGCCAAAGAACTAAACAGACATTTCTCCAAAGAAGACATACAGGTGGCTAACAAACACATGAAAAGATGCTCAACTTCACTCATTATCAGATAAATGCAAATCAAAACCACAATGAGGTACCATTACACGCTGGTTAGAATGGCTGCTATCCAAAAGTCTACAAACAATAAATGCTGGAGAGGGTGTGAAGAAAAGGGAACCCTCTTACACTGTTGGTGGGAATGAAAACTAGTACAGCCACTATGGAGAACAGTGTGGAGATTCTTTAAAAAACTGGAAATAGAACTGTCATACAACCCAGCAATCCCACTGCTGGGCATACATACCTAGGAAACCAGAATTGAAAGAGACACATGTACCTCAATGTTCATCACATTACTGTTTATAGTAGCCAGGACATGGAAGCAACCTAGATGTCCATCAACAGACAAATGGATAAGAAAGCTGTGGTACATATACACAATGGAATATTACTCAGCCATTAAAAAGAATACATTTGATTCAGTTCTAATGAGGTGGATGAAACTAGAGCCTATTATAGAGAGTGAAGTAAGTCAGAAAGAAAAACACCAATACAGTATACAAATGCATATATATGGAGTTTAGAAAGATGGTAATAATAACCCTATATGTGAGACAGAAAAAGAGACACAGATATATAGAACAGACTTTCGGACTCTGTAGGAGAAGGTGAGGGTGGGATGATTTGAGAGAATAGCATTGAAACATGTATATTATCATATGTGAAACAGATCACCATTCCAGGTTTGATGCATGAGACAGGGTGCTCAGGGCTGGTGCACTGGGATAACCCAGAGGGATGGGATGGGGAGGGAGGTGGGAGAGGTGTTCAGGGTGGGGAACACATGGACACCCATGGCTGATTCATGTCAGTGTATGGCAAAAACCACTACAATATTGTAAAGTAATTAGCCACCAATTAAGATAAATAAATTAAAAAGAAACAAGCAAGCAAACAAAACAGAACTAGATATTTTTCTGGAATGCTCTTACTTTTTCTATGATCCAGCAGGTGTTGGCGATTTGATTTCTGGTTCCTCAATTTTAAATGTTGTACTCCAAATCTGATGCTGGGAAAGACTGAAGGCAGGAGGAGACGGGGATGACAGAGGATGAGATGGTGGGATGGCATCACTGACTTGATGGACTTGAGTTTGAGCAACTTCTAGGAGTTGGTGATGACAGGGAAGCCTGGTGTGCTGCAGTCCATGGAGTTGCAAAGAACTGGACATGACTGAGTGACTGAACTGAACTGTCCAAAATCGCAAAGTTAAAGGCAGTGCAAGATTGAGACACTCCAAAATGGCAACCCACCCCAGTATTCTTGCCTGGAAAACCCCAAGGACAGAGGAGTCTGGTGGGCTACAATTCATGGCGTTGGGAGAATCAGATACAACTTAGGGGCTAAACCACCACCACCATTCTGTTATTACCTGTCCATCCATTCAGAGGTAGTGAGGAAAGGACATGCTTTGCACTTTCAGACTCCCCAGAAGCCCCTGCCTTCAGGCTTTTGTCCCCACCATTGCTCTGAAATAATGCTTGTTCATGTCCCCAGGGACTCCCATGCTGCTAGAACAAAACACCATTTTGTGGTCATCTTGCCTGCCACAAAGCTCTGCCTCTATTAGCAGAGCTTGGCATGATTAATCACTCTCTCCTTTTTATATCCCATTCACTTGGCTTTCATCTTGCCCTTGCCTGTTGCTGACCTCATTTCCTTAGCTGGTCCATCCTCATTAGCTCCCAAGGCTGGTGCTCAGTCATCTTACATCTTAAAACTCAGTCATCTTACCTCTTCCCACTTGTCTCCTTGTCCAGTCATTGTCTGCCCACGGCAATACCTGTTAGTGTGTTTTGAACTCAGCATGTCAGAACTGAACTTTTAATTCCCTCTATTCCTTAAACTTGCTCTCTTTTCAGTAAATGGCAATTCTTTTTCTAGTTACTTGAACCAAAATCTTGGTCCTTTATACTGACATATAAAACTTAGCATGCTTATAGAAAGCAAAACCATTTTGTTGCACAATGCTTTGCTCACAGCTATTTCTCCAGCTTTGTCACCAGGATTTCAGGTCTTTCTTGTCTATTCCTGGGTTAAATGGTTCTTTCTTGTAAGAATCAGAGCACATGGCAGGAATGTGGATGGAATTTGGATGGTTGCTAGTTTACTGGGTACATTCTACCGCTGTTTACTGTTTATGGGGGAGACTCATAGAAGTGGGAGCTTTTCAATAGGAAAATAAACTCTTTTGAAGCTTAGTTATGAAAAATCAAATAGTGAAAAGCACAAATTAAAAAAATCTTTGACATTCTTCTTCTTTCCTTCTAGAAAATATTTCTAAGTATACAAAATAGAATTGAAATAGAAAAAATAAATGCTTTCAGAATCTTATTATTGAAGCACCCAAACTATAGAATGAACCTGAATAAAAATATCACACTGAACATAGGCCCTGAGGTATGGTAGATTTCATTTAGATAGAAATGTACATAAAAGTAAGGGGCTGCTATTTTAATTTCATGATTTTAGGTGCTGTCATTTACCACTCAAATAAATGAAATAGAATGATTATATTCCATTTAGAGTATTTAGAAAGTTTTTTTTTAACTTCATAAAATAATAAAAGTATTGTCCTTGGATATCAGAGTGCATTATTGTAAGATATCTACCTAGTCAATCAAAACCACTGGACCTTCATACAATGAATGCTCCCTGAAGTTCAGAGTCATTCTCAGAGGATCCTCATCTAATTCATTATTTTTGAGGGGTTTTCTGGGCCATGTCCTTATTATTAGACCTTGGTGACAACATTGTAGTGAGGCTCTGGCTTAATTTTTCTTAAGTTGGTAACTTCTTGGTTGTTAGTCAAATATGTCTTCTCTTGATCATCATCTACTTCATCATGACACAGAGAAATAAAAATGGGGGAAACATAGTTTTGGCACCAAAGCAGCTGACAAAAAAATATATAGTCCATGAAAAATGTAATATATAAAACCAATAATTGCCTTAAATGGTACAAGTAAAAGATACTTCATAAGATCCAGTTACTTGAGGTGATTATATCTATTGATAAAGCTAGTAGATGTAACCAAAATGATGGGCACAATAATATATATTTACATATATAATCACATATAGAGAAGAGAAATACCCTTTAGGCACTCTATCTTAAACATCTAAAAATGAGGCTAAGGATTAATAAATTAGGTGCAAACCTAAATTATCTATGCATTTACTCTGAGTGGCATGTTATTTCCAGAGAATCAGCTTTTTGAAATATGTTTGTTTTATACATTTTCTACATGGACAAACCCCAAATTAAAAACAATTGAAAGTGAAAAGGTATTTCCTTATTGGGTGTTGTTTCATCCTCTACCTTGTTTTTCAGTAATATATAATAGCTGTGGAAAATAATATAATTTTGTAAAAATCCTCTCTGTGATGTGTGTGTGTGTGTGTGTGTGTGTGTGTGTGTGTGTGAAGGTGGTATTTTGTGATGGTTAAGAGCAAAACAATATAGTTTTCTAAGAAGTAAAACCAATTCCACCACTAGGGTGGTACAGTGGTGAAGTGAAAAGAGGTGAGATTTGGAACCTGGTTTGTTTGTACTAATTTTTATTGGAGTACAGTTTCTTTACAATGTTGTATTTCCTTGGAATCTGTTTTGATGGAAGGGCCAAGCAGGTTTGCCAATAGTTTGGCTGTAAGGTCTGAGATAAAGGAGTCAAGGGTGGTTACAAGGTTTTTGATCTGAAGAATGGAATGAACAACATCTCTAATTTTTAAAATGAAGACTGGAGGGCAGAGCAAGTTTAGGGGGATGTGGGGAAATCAAGTTTGCTTTGAGGGCCTTGTAAGTCGGGGATGCCTAGGAGATATCCAGGTGGGTAGGGATGAGGAGGCAGCTGGGTTCTGGTCTAGTTAGACATAAACACAAAGAGAAGCGGAAGTGAGATGAGTTTATGGAACAAATGCAGATGGACATGTCTATGCTATTTTCCTCTGACCCCTGGAGTGCCTGTAAGGTGTGCAGTTGCTGGTGACATGTTCCGTGGAGGTGGGATCCTGCCAGCAGAGACATAGTTCAGGTTTTGTGGTGTTCCTGCCACTTCAGACACAGGTTTTAGTCACGATTTGGAAACATCAGACACTAATGCATCTGGGGAACCTGATGGATTTTGAATTCTTGTTCTTGCATAAACATAACAACTGCTTGGTGCTTCCAGCTCAACAGTGTTGCAGAAAGTCTGTCTTTCTGTGACAGGAATCCCAGAAGCTACAAAAGAAAGAACAGATTCATTAGACTCTCTGTGCATAAAAGCTTTTATAGAGCAAAAATACCAAACACATAAAATATATAAATACTCCAAAAATAAAAATTTGAACATTGCATAAGTACAACAAATATTTGCAAAGCAGCTGACAAAGTACTGCATAAATAGTGTTTACAACCTGATAAAGAAAAGATAATAAAAACAGTCAAAGGTTGTGAATAAATAATCTACAGAAGAGCAAATCCAAATGGTCAATGAATGCAGGGCTACCATGGTATTGGTTTATATCAGAGTGATAGAAATTCAGGCAAGTGTTATTTTTTTCTAAATACTTGTTCTTAAGTTTTGAGTTTTGTATAACAAGCATGTAACATTCAAATAGAGAAAAAGACATTTCTTTTTTTATTGTGAGCAAGAAAAAATATTTTGAGGAGATAAAAATATGAAAGGATTCAGGAGGAGACACAGAAAATCACAATAAAGAACAGGGCAGACCTTATAGCTTGTAAGTCAGGGAAGTTCTCTTGGTGGTTGTGGAGAATTGTCAGCAATTGGCAAAGCTCCAACTGATTTCTTCTATTGCTTTTTATAATTTTCTATTTTGTGATAATTTCTCCCCTCATCTGCTTACCCACTTCTACTGGATTGGCCAAAGTGTTCATTCAGGTTTTACAATAAGCTGTTATAGAAAAGCCAAATGAACTTTTTGGCCAACCCAATATTATACATTTCCAAATATTTCCCCAACATAGTTGAAAGATACCTTGGAAATCTTCATTTATTATCTTCTGTTGCTCTTCCTTAAAACACACTTCTAAGATTATCCTAGCAGTTCTCAGTATGTGTGCTTTCTCACTTGATCACGGGCAATGAGATGAGGGGTGTATGGAGGCACTAGTGTCTCCACAAGAGATTTCTGAATTTATGCATAGTTTTCTCAATAAATTCTAGAAACAGACTTGTTATCATGGCACTGAGAGTGGGGTGTGGGGAGGGGTGGGGAGCAGATAGGAGAAATCAGTGGGATTTTCTTCTAAATTAAAATTTTTATTTTCCCAAATCTACTGTTATTTGTCAAAAACAGTAAATTGAGTTCAATTCTATTTAATTCAGTAAGTATTTACTAAGTACCTGTCCTGTCATTGGGGTTCCCAAGTGGTGCTACTGCTAAAGAACCTGCCTGCCAATGCAGGAGACATAAGAGACATGGATTCGATCCCTGGGTTGGGAAGATTTCCTGGAGAAGGAAATAGCAACCAACTCCAATATTCTTGCCTGGAGAATTCCATGGACAGAGGAGCCTGGTGGGCTACAGTCCATGGGGTCACAAAGAGTCAGACATGGCTGAAGTGACTTGGCACAACACATCTGTCATTAGAAGTGTGTTAAATAGAAAGGCAGGGCTGTGACAATCAAAGACAGCATGTAATAGTCCATAACAGTATGTGTACCAAGAAGATTTTTCCTAGTCAAGTCACAATGATTGATTTAAGTGGATAATTGATCACTGGGTGAATATGCCCTTGCAACTTACATCCCATGACTAGTTCAATGAGTTTTAAAGTCTGTTTTAAAAAATGTGGTAATATTTAAATATTTTCAGCATTCTTTATAAAAGAATTAAAACACAGATAGTCATTATAAAATGATGGATTTTTTTTAACATTTGGAAGACTTTATTTAAATGAACCAGCACCACCAGACTCAAACATCAAGAGGGAAAGAAGCATTCTGAACGATAGATGGAATTAAATTTCATTTGTGAGGGAATGAAGAGCCCAGTTACTGGAATCCTGTGCTCCTGGGCACTTGAGAAGTTGAGGAGAAAAGCTAAATAGTGTTTAGAAAGAATCTAACCCTGGGTGGCAACTGGCAAGTTACAGTAAGAGAATTTTCTACAAGTACACCAGGTGGTAGACAGTAACTCTTTCATAGGTGAGTAAGCATGACCCTAAAATTCAGTTCAGTTCAGTTCAATCGCTCAGTCGTGTCCGACTCTTTGCGACCCCATGAATCGCAGCATGCCAGGCCTCCCTGTCCATCACAAACTCCCGGAGTTTACTCAGACTCATGACCATTGAGTCGGTGATGCCATCCAACTATCTCATCCTCTGTCGTCCCCTTCTCCTCCTGCCCCCGATCCCTCCCAGCATCAGGGTCTTTTCCAATGAGTCAACTCTTCTCATGAGTTGGCCAGAGTATTGGAGCTTCAGCTCCAAAGTATTTCAGCTTTAGCATCAGTCCATCCAATGAACACCCAGGACTTATCTCCTTCAGAATGGACTGGTTGGATCTCCTTGCAGTCCAAGGGACTCTCAAGAGTCTTCTCCAACACCACATTTCAAAAGCATCAATTTTTCAGTGCTCAGCTTTCTTCACAGTCCAACTCTCACATCCATACATGACCACTGGAAAAACCATAGCCTTGACTCGATGGACCTTTGTTGGCAAAGTAATGTCTCTGCTTTTTAATATGCTGTCTAGATTGGTCATAACTTTCCTTCCAAGGAGTAAGCGTCTTTTAATTTCATGGCTGCAGTCACCATCCACAGTGATTTTGGAGCCCCCAAAAATAAAGTCTGACACTGGTTCCACTGTCTCCCCATCTATTTGCCATAAGGTGATGGGACCAGATGCCATGATCTTAGTTTTCTGAATGTTGAGCTTTAAGCCAACTTTTTCACTCTCCTCTTTCACTTTCATCAAGAGGCTTTTTAGTTCCTCTTCACTTTCTGCCATAAGGGTGGTGTCATCTGCATATCTGAGGTTATTGATATTTCTCCTGGCAATCTTGATTCCAGCTTGTGCTTCTTCCAGCCCAGCGTTTCTCACTGAAGAAGCCGAAGTTGAATGGTTCTATGAAGACCTACAAGACCTTTTAGAACTAACACCCAAAAAAGATGTCCTTTTCATTCGTGACCCTAAAATTAATACCCTCTAAATGGCTAAAGTTAAAATTGTAAACTAGAATAAGTCTGTTGTTTCTAAGCAACTGAATGAATAAGCAGCCAATAACATCATAAATTCATCCTATGGCAAGTACATAGTGATTTAATATTTAAGGGATTAGTATGTGATACGAAAGGCATGTGACTATGTGTGTATAAACTTTAGGTTTCAGATTTAACAAATGTAGCATCTCTTTCCTTCTCCCAGAAAGTCAGTATTATTTAGGTTCATTGCTATTTTTCAAAGGCCAGTGTAGAAAGGCAAACATATATTTATATTCAATTCATAATGGGGTAGCTGGTCTCTGGTTACCTGTTCTAAAAACAATAATTTGAACAATAATTTTATTCTTAAACACTGATCTTAGCCACTTATCCAAATTCTCCTCAAATGCCTTATCTCAAGATTAACTTCTTTCATTAAACCTTTCTTTACCTTTCAGTCCACATGGGTATACTCACCTCCCTTCCCCCCTTCTTTATTTTGTGGCACTTTGGGATAAAGTTTTGAAGATATATTTTGCCTTCATGATAAGATTTAGATTATTATAAGTCAATTTGTGTTTTCACCTATTAAGGGCATAACATTGAAAAAAATAAAAAAGAGTGGTAAGAGAAATATTCCTTAATTTTTAAGGAAGGGAAGATCTTAAAGGTGAAAAGAATGATGCAATAGTTGGTGGGTTAGCGAATTTCTATTTACTGAAGGAGTGAAATTTATTTGTGAGACTAGCCAGCTTTACAGAGAAGGCAATGGCACCCCAATCCAGTACTCTTGCCTGGAAAATCCCATGGATGGAGGAGCCTGGTGGGCTGCAGTCCTTGGGGTTGCTGAGAGTCAGACACGACTGAGTGACTTCACTTTCACGCCTTGGAGAGGGAAATGGCAACCCACTCCAGTGTTCTCGCCTGGAGAATCCCAGGGATGGGGGAGCCTGGTGGGCTGCTGTCTATGCGGTCACACAGAGTTGGACACGACTGAAGTGACTTAGCAGCAGCAGCAGCAGCAGCCGCCAGCTTTATGCATCCAAGTTGATGGGGACAGCACAAAAATCACAGAACTCTGAGGAAGGCTAAACATACAGGAACAGAAAATGACCATCCAATATAAATTGCTACTTAGATGCATTTGAAATCTGTTTCCATGGGGATATAGTAGAGCTCGGAGAACCCTTAGTAAAATTGCCTTCAATAAGTTTGAATCTCTCCAACACTCTTCAGATGATTTCTTTTCTGTTCTCAGTGGAAACAAATAAGATTAGCAAATTGTCACTCTTGCTATCACTTACACCAAGATGCAACGTTCCTAGAATACATGTGTACTGCAAATATTAAAGCATGTAATATGTAGAAAAGTCTGGCAGAAAATCCTTCTGCCCAGGATTGTTTGTGTTGCCACTGGTGAATACAGGGGTTCTGCCATTGAAATAATGTAATTATGGCTGAATATAATCCTTACCCAATAGTTCTGTCCCAGGGAAGTAATAAAAGAGACTTCTATTTTGGTATTCACTTGGTGTTCCCCTATCTTTTGGCTAAGGGGTGCAAACAACCCCCAGTGGGTTTGTTCCCCAAGGCAAGTGAGCTATGCCAGCTCAAAAGTTCTATGACAATGACTTTTGGCATGAAGATATCTTGGCTACAGCCTGTGAAGTGGTCTGTGTGGTATTTGTGTGTTGCATAGCATGGATGGGCTGAAGCATAAATTAGAAGGTTTGGCTTTCTGTGTCTTGTAACTGAAATGTTCATCTTAAAATCATACCTAACTCAGATAAAGGAGTTACCCCTGATTTGGGCAAGGAACTAAAATACTGGTCTTTCTAGGTAACAGGTATGTTAAGTAAGTTCCCCCACCCCTTTGTTTATATCACAAGCTTAATAGCTGTTAATTTGTTGTTGTTCAGTCGCTCAGTTGTGTCCGACTCTGTGATCCCATGGACTGCAGCATGCCAGACTTCCTTGTCCTTCACTATTTCCTGGAGTTTGCTCAAACTCATGTCCATTGAGTCGATGATGCCATCCAACCATCTCATACTCATCATCCCCTCTCCTCCTGCCTTCAATCTTTCCCAGCATCAGGGTCTTTTCCAACAAGTCAGCTCTTCATATCAGGTGGCCAAAGTATTGGAGCTTCAGCATAATCCTTCCAATTACTATTTAGGGTTGATTTCCTTTAGGACTGACTTAGTTTGATCTCCTTGCTGTCCAAGGGACTCTCAAGAGTCTTTTCCAGCACCACAGTTTGAATGCATCAATTGTTCAGTGTTCAGCCTTCTTTATGGCCTCTCTCTCACATCCATACATGACTACTGGAAAAACCATAGCTTTGACTATATGGACCTTTGTCAGCAAAGTAATGGCTCTGCTTTTTAATACACTGTCCAGGTTTGTCATAGCCTTTCTTCCAAGAGGCAAGTGTCTTTTAATTTTAATAGCTATTAATACATGCTGATAAATATATAAGTGAGCACTCTTTGGCATACCTCTCTGTTTAGCTTTAAATCTGAGGAAACTTGTTCTAGAGGCTTTGATTCCCATTCAGACACCTGTAGAAACTCCCAGAAACCCTGAGGGAGGAAATCACAGATCTTTCTAGGATTTGTCTTGAAACTTCAAACTGCCATCACCAATCCATTTAATACTTTCATTAAATATTGTTTTGCATCACTCTCCTATTCTACTGTTTCAATTATACTAGGGTGGTTTCCCCAAACTGGTTCCAAGTTTATGTGATTACCAAACATTGTAACAATTATTTTAATAGAAACATTTAACAAATGAGCTGCCCATTCAAAATTTATCCTCATTTTGGTTATGGCACATACAAAAGTTAACCACCTAACACCTGGAATGTTAGGTCCATGAGTCAAGGTAAATTGGATGTGGTCAAGCAGGAGGTGGTAAGAATAAACATCGACATCTTAGGAATCAGTGAACAAAAGTTTAAGAGAGTGGACAAAGTATGATAGAAGCAGGCAGGACTTTACAGCAGTTGCCATAGTAAAAAGTTTGCTCCTTAGAAATCTGATTTTGTTTTTACGTGAAAATACGTCTATTTCTGGTCCTTGTTTAATTATAAACGTGGAGGATGGTCGTTGCACTCCAGTGCACTCCAGTGCAACTTCACGGGCTGGGTTTTGAGCCATCCACGCCACCCCACCCCCCTGGCCAGAGTCAGGAACCCGTTCCAGCTTTGCTTCTACCATTTCTGTGCTAACTGCAGTCACATGTGTGGTCAAAGTGTGGGAGGACAAAATACTTGTGTCCTATTTAATCGAACAATCAGAAGTGACACGTTCACATTGATGGAGTGCCTCTTGCTTCCTAGACACAGTGCCACAGTGCTAGGCATGAAGGTGCAGTGGGGAATAGGACCGGTCTTTATCTCACTATGTTCACAGTCTTACGGGGGGCTCAACACTTATTCCTATAAACCAGTTATAATGAAGTAGAGCTGATTCAGTAAGAGAATATGCAAAGTGCTACCAGAGTCAAAAGATAGAGCATTTCACAGATGGAGTGACATTTGGGCTGGATCTTGAGAGATCAAAGAAATTAAATTTCCCCTGGTCTATGAGAAGTTCAAATCTCAACTTTAATATGGGACTAAAGATAATGAGTTCCTCCCCCAAAGTTAGAGCCAGAATCATTCATAGATCTATAAAGGGCCAAACACAACCTCATAATGATATCAATAAAAATTTATGGCTGTATAATTTTTAAAAATTAAGTAATAAAGCAAAGCTCTGGGTCTTATCAAAGACTTCAATGCGGTGACATTTCATCAGCGGCAAAATAGTCTCAGATTTCTATAACAGATTCTGCCAAATAGTTCCTTGAATCAATTTGCCTAGCACACAAATGAAAATGAATTCATAAGAACTGTGAACACCTCCAACAGAGGCACAACTTTGGAGATAAAACCGTAAGACTTCTGAATTCTGTAATGAGTTATGTGGCCGGCCAGCTGTCAGGAACAAAATATACTGCTCCTGTCACTTGCCACCTAGACCTGAATGAAATGGATGTTTCCATCACACATCTGACACTCTGGTGGGTATAGACCTGGACTCAATTATGGAGCTGACATATCCAGTTTGTCTGAAATTGTTTGAGAACATTAAGAAGAATAAAGGCTGGGCTACATCTCACCTTTGCCCACTGGAATTCTCTCACTTTCCTGATATTCTTCTAAATGCTAGCTATGAGACTTGGCAAGATGTTGGAAGGTTACCTAGTGGTACTGACCACCTGTAGGTTGAAAGAATTACCATTTCCTCTAAATTCTTTTTTTTTTTTTTTTAGTTTTTTAATTGGAGGATGATTGCTTTACAATGTTGTATTGGTTTCTGCTTTACAACAATGTGAGTCAGTCATAATTTCCTCTAAATTCTTATAACTATTACTCTCTGAGTGATTCATTTAGCTAATGCAATCCTGCATTAGTGTTAGTTTTTCAGTTGTGTCTGACTCTCTGTGACCCCATGGGCAGTAGCCTGCCAGGCTTCTCTGTCCACGGAATTCTCCAGGTGAGAATACTTGAGTGGATTGCCATTCCCTTCTCCAGGGGATCTTCCCGACCCAGGGATTGAACCCTTATCTCCGGCATATCCTGCATTGGCAGGCAGGTTCTTTACCACTAATGCCACCTGGGAAACCCTGTGGTTACCATGAAGCTCACAAAAAACATCTCATGGATAAAATGATCCATTTTAAGCTGACAGCAACTTAACTTCTATCCCATACAAAAAAATCCATTTTTTTCTCTCTCCTTTTTATATTTATGATGTCATAGTTTACTCCTTTTTATATTGTGTGTTCATTAGCAAATTACAGTAGCTACAATTATTTAAAGTATTATTTTCCTTTAATCTTTATTCTGTAGTTGAACAGTTAGTACACCATTCCATTATGGGGTTAAAGTTTTCTAAAGTTGTCAATATTTACCTTAACTGGTACGTTATAAATTTTGTGTGCTTTCATGTCACTTATTAGAATCTTTTCATTTTAGCTTCAAGACCTTTTTTCAGCATTTCTTGCAAAAAAGTCTAGAGATGATGAACTCTTATTTTTTATTTTTTTGGTCTAGGAAAGTCTTTATTTCCAATAACTTTGCCAGGTAGAGCACTATTGGTTGCCAATTTCTTGTCCTTCAAGACTTTGAATATGTCATTTCACTCTATCCTGGCCTGTAGGGTTTCTGCTGAGAAATCCACTGATAGTTGAACAGGGCTTCTTTGTAAATTATCACCTTTTCCCCTTTGCTGCTTTAGGGTTCTCTCTTTATCTTCGATTTTTGACAATTTCATTATGATGTGTCTTGGAGAAGGTCTTTTTACATTGAGATAATAAGGTGATCTGATAACTTCTTGAACTTGAATGTCCAAGTCTCTCCCCCGGCTTAGGAAGTTCTCAGTTGTTATTTCTTCTGTCCTCATCCTCTCCCTCCCATTTTTCATTTTTTTCTCCTGGAAACTCTATTATTTTAATATTTGTAAGTTTGGTGGAATCCCATAGGTCACATAGATTTTCTTGGCTCTTCTCCATTCTTTTTTAAAAATTTTCCCCTGTTTGACTTCTTCAAATCCTGTCCTCTGGATTACTTATTCTGTCTTCCATTTGATTTACTCTGTTGTAGATGCTCTCTTTTACATTTGTGTTTGTTCATTGAAATTTTCAGTTCCAGCATTCCTGTTTGGTTTTTTTTAAGGGCTTCTACTTCTTTGTTAAATTTCTCACTTTCTTCATGAATTTTCCCCCTGACTTTATTAAATTATCTTTCTGAGTTTTCTTATAGCTCATCGAATTTCCTCAAAAGAGCTATTTCAAATATTTTTATCAGCCATATCACAAAATTTTGTCTTTGAGCTCCTTTATTGAGGATTATTTTTTTAATCTTTTGGTATTGGCCTGTTTCCTTGGGTCTTCCTGTTCCTCGTAGTTTTGCAATGCTACATTTACACTGGAAGTAGCAGACACCTCCTCAAATCTTCACTGGTTACCTTTGTTTGTTGGTTCTGTTATATCTTGGGTTTTCTCCAACCCTGTGTGTACACACCTTCTCTACATTTCTTGGAAGAATTCTTAAGCTTTTTATGTCTTCTCTGGTGCTCACAGCTCAGCCTGCTGGCTGCAGGACGCCTCTCTTTTGTTTTCCAGAAGGTGGCGCTGTCGCTCAAGTTTGTAGCTTTTCCCTGTCCACAAATAATTCTGATAGCACTCTGTTTACCTGACTGACATTCACTTCCGTACGCAAGGGGCTGGCTACACAGCTGGGGGGAGGCGGGGGCTGCATTTAGCTCTTGGGGCTTTGTAGGTAGCTGAGGACCTTGGATGAAGTTCCCTCAGAGGCTCATGGGTGAACTTCCTGCCGACATCCTGATCACAGTCAGCATGAACTACATTCCTTTAATGCCTTTTATGTCCCTATCTGGCCCTTTCCTGTCTCCTCCCTCCCCCTAAGCATACAGGCCTTACCCCCAGTTCTCTGCGTGCTGTTGGAGAGAAGTGCGGTAGCTCCTCACACATCATTCTCCTTTTTCCCTAGGGGAGAGAGTGCAGCCTTGCTCTGAGTAATCTTGGGGGAGGGATGGTCCTGACCAAGTTCCTCTTGCCCTTGATACCTCTAAGGGAAGCTGAGCGTCTATAGATTCTCTCTCATCCATAGGTATCTGCTCAAATCAGCACTCTTCAGGTTTTCCCTGACCATGGCAGAGAAGGCTTGGGGCTGGTTCTCTGGCTCCATTGGTTCCGCATCCTACACCAAGTTTTGTGTCTGCCTACCACAGAATGCACAGGTGGATGAGACTCATCCTGGGTTTTTCAGCATATGGTGCTGGACCCCACAACTCCCACAGAGGCACATTTGTTCACGGATGTCTGATTAGTTGCTACAAAAGGGAGACAAAAAAGAGGACATCTTGGGACCTCCCTGGCCTGGCAGTCCAGCAGTTAGTACTCTGCGCTTCCACTGCAGGGAGCATGAATTCTGTCCTTGGTTGGGGAACCATGATTCCACGTGCCGAGTACTGTGGCCAAAAGAAAAAAAAACAAAAACAAAAGAGGATGTCTTACTCCACCATGATGCTGACATCACTTCCCAGGAGTGATTGAGTTCTTTATTAACAATTTTGTAACTAAATTGTGTTCATTGAAAGGTGGTATTTTATATGTGTGCCTTCAGATAGACTTTGGGAACTTTGAAAAGTTTCCCTCATCTCATTAATTTTGGGGAGGTCATTGGCTCTTTGGAAATTGTATTAAAGCCCAATAAAATTCATAAAAGTGCAGCCTATAAAACATTTTATGTGATTTCCTGGGACTCATAGATCTCCCGAATTCCATCCATGGATCCTCCAAGGATCCATGAACTCCACTTTAGGAAAGCTTGCACTATATTTTGTGCTTTTTAAGTAAAAATGTACATATGTATTCTGTCATTGGACCTGAAGTAGGGAAGAACATACGGATGATCTGTACTCTCAAAAAAGTTTCATCAATAAAGCATTTTTGTGCAAGTATCTCCAATAAATACACATTTATCTAAAATTCACGTTTCCTACCTCTGTCATTGTGTGTAATAAATGTTAGAAAAGCATGATTTCTATCTTAGTTTAAGATAAAACAAATATCAAGAAAAGTTCTAATATTTTCTTCACCAACATTAGTAGATTGTCTTCTGCACCCTAAAGTGCATGGATGCCATTTTGGAGACCACAATATTAGGTCTGAATGGGAGCTCAAGGACTTCCCTGATGGTTCAGTCTGTGGTAAAGACCCCTGCCAATGCAGGAGACGTGGGTTCAATCCCTGGGTCAGGAAGATCCCCTGGAGAAGGAAATGCCAACCCACTCCAGTATCCTTGCTTGGGAAATCCCATGGACAGACAGAGGAGCCTGGTGGGCTATCATATAGGAGGTCGGTCGCGAAAGAGTTGGACATGACTTAGCAACTAAACAAGATGTAGGTACCTAAATGAAACAGAGCTGTACTGATGTGAGGACATGTAATACTGGCTGGGAGAAATGGAGTGAAAGTATCATAGGGAATGTTTCATTTAATTTCCAAAGAAAGCAGACTATTGCTGAAACAGAGCAGGACCCTGTGGTTTTTCTCTCCCCTCATCCCCTCACCCCCGCCCCATATCATCTGTCTGCCATTGTAGAAAAACTTTAGCCAGCAACAAGCCTATTTTAATCAGATAAGTGAGAAAATCCAGAATCAAAGCAGTCAAACAGCACAAAACAGTAATAGTTTAGTCACCGAGCAAAGCCAAGAAACTTTAGCTCCTGCTCAAGCGCCGCAGGTTATATTCTGAGCCATATCTTGTGAGCGCTCTTACAGACGCGGAAACCCCCAGCAGGCGGAAGAGGATGGTCAGACTGCAGCCATGACAGACGCCGCCGAGGATCCGAGATCCGGCCTCAAGGAAACCGGAACAAACTGACTCTGGAGCTGAAGAGTAACTGTAGTTATAACAATCAAGAAGACGCTGAGCAGACCACCAATGACCAGTTTCAAGATGACTGTCAGGGCTGACTGTGCTGTTTCTGCCTGTAGCCCCCTCCCTCTGTTCATGAAAGCTCTTTCCCGCTGGTTGTCCGTGGAGGGAAGCCGGCCTTTGGACAGGAGTCTGCCCACGCAACCCCCACTCTGTTGCCAGCATCCAAAAAAAAAAAAAAAGAACCATTTTCCTTTTCATCAATCTTGCCTCTTTTTTGCTTTTGAGCGGGGAGCAGCCAGACCCCACTTGCGGTTACATTACTACAGATTTATTTACTGTGTTTACTGATATTCTTTGGGAAGCATCTCAGCACTCACTGTGTACCAGGCACTTACACTGCAAGCACTTCAAAGATACTGGCTCATGTTATGCTTTTAATGACCTTGTGAAATAAATAGCATTACTATCCTAATAACAGGTGGATAACTTAAAGTGCTTTCTCAAGCTCATTGATTTGAGGTCGTGTAACTTGGGGCTTGAATATTGGAGTGGTGACTGAACAGCGGCCGCAGCTCCTGCGTGTGGGGGCCTCAAGTGGGAATCCAGGACAGGTGGGAATCCTGCCTCCCTGAGGGTTCTGAGGCAGGGTGGCCACCTTGCCTCGGGGAGGCTCGGAGCACCGGAGGTGCCTGCTTCATGGGATGCGATCATGCACTAAAGCCCAGTGACCAGGCCTCGATGAGATCAGTGACCTTTGGAGCAGCTTTTGGACGACTATTGAGGTAGCAGTGGGTGTTCCTTCCTGAGAGAAATCTGTGTTAATCTTGTTCTTCACTTTCAAGTGTTCAAGTTCTATTTTAAATCAAGGGCCTGCATCACAAGTCTTGATTTCATCTTAACTCCTTTTTGCTTCAGTGCAAGAGTCACTGGGAGAAACATTTTCTTTTTCTTTCCTTGTTTTTTTTCCCTTTCTTTGTGTGTGTGTTGAGTGTGTGTTGTTCAGAAGGCTTTTCTTTACTATAAAAAGATGTCAAAGGAAAAGATAAGAATAATGAAACACAGCCAAACAGTTCTCTTTTTTAAGAGCCCCCATGCTATCGTCTCACGTGTGTGCCTGAATAGAAGCCACACTCGTGATTCTTTCTGCATTTCCAAAATGCACAGAAACATCCATATCTAAGTTCCTTTGATACGATCAGTGGTACTAGAAAACTAGATGTCAGTGGAAGGGGTTTTTGTTTCCTGGAAACATTTTTTTCTCTTTGACATTTACTCATTTAGCAAAATTTGCTCTGTTTGTACATCCTAAGTTTTCTGTTCCGTGTGTGTGTGTGTTTTAAATTTGGCTGCGTCGGGTCTTAGTTGCACTCAAGATCTTTGTTGCATCATGTGAGAGCCTTTGTTTGCAGCACTTGGGCTCAGTAGCACTCAGGCTTATAGCTCCGTGGCATGTGGGAATCTTAGTTCTCCAATCAGGAATTGAACCCGAGCCCCCTGCATTGCAAGGCAGGTCTTAACCACTGAACCAGCAGAAAATTCTCTGTGTATCCTAAGTTTTTGGCATCCTATTGGGTTTTTTAAATCTGAATGAACTTTTTGGCCAACCCAATATTTCAGCAAACATATCTGAAATCCTTTTGAGTTCTCCAGAAGGAATAAATAATGTCTATTTCCCTCATTTTCCTGTTTTTTTTCATAGCACTTCCTGATATACATGCATTTTTATCTGTCTCAGAGAGCAAGGAGCTTGTTTTGGTTACTGCTGCAACCTCAAAGCCTAAATCAGTGCCTGGCCCATAACTGCCCTCAGTAAATATTTGTCAAATGAATGGATGGATAAAGATGTGTAATTAACTATGAAGTGTGTTGATTGCAAACATGGCCAGCTACCCCAATGTCCTTGTGGAAAGGCAGGCTCTTGCCCCTCAAAGGACTTGGCCGAGATTATATGAGAAAAATGCTGTTGCCTTCACCATGAAGGATGTGATTGGGAACCAGAAATTCAAGGAATGGCTCTGGTGACTTGTTTTCACTGCTGAAAAATAGAGGTCCATTGGAAACCTATCAGGGTAACTTAAGAAATGGCATAAACAACCAGTTATTTGGACATCAATTAAGTAGCAACACCAAGATGCTGAGAACCAAGAATTGAAAGCTTTATAAAGTCAAATGTAAACAAAGAATGAACAAAGCAGACTAGTTTGATTTAATTCTTTAGAAATGGATTTTAAAGAAATCACTTGACTGGTTTATATCTTATTGTATGTTAATATTGTATATATTTTTAGTCTCAAAAACAAAGAACTGTTGGTTTCAATTTGTATCAACAGCTCCCACATAGAGAGATATCTTCCTTCTCGTACTTTTCAAAGAAATTTTCTCTGAGTTCTTAAGTGCTTCTTTTGAGCTCTTAATTACATTGGTAGAAGATGTATGCATGTGTGTTAAGTTGCTTCAGTCCCGTCTGACTCTTTGTGACCCTATGGACTGTAGCCCACCAGGCTCCTCTGTCCAGGGGATTCTCTGGAAAAGAATACTGGAGTGGGTTGCCATGCCCTCCTCCAAGGAATCTTCCCAGTCCAGGGATCGAACCCTCATCTCTTATGTCTCCTCCTTTGGCAGGTGGGTTCTTTACCACTAGCGCCATCAGGGAAGCCCATTATAGAAGATGGGTTACCTCATTTCTTTAACCACATAAATCTTTTGTCTTGAGGGAAGAAAATTGATTGTTTTTTAAATTTATAATGAGCTATTGATGAAAAGTCACCTTACAGTGAGCTTTTGTGCATCAAATAGATGAAGGAAAAGTAATACTAGCTATGTAGCCTCATGAGAAATTGTTACTTGTAATGTTCATTATCAAAATTAATAGTATAATCCTCTCTTCCATCAAATGTAATGCCATACACCTGTTTTATTAGCTTTATGTATTCAAATTATAAGATCATGAACAATGCAGCTATTTTATCAAAAATAAGAAATTTTAATGTTTAAAAGAGGACAACAAAGTTATAAAATATATCTAAGTATTAACAGATTTGCCTCCATTTTCATCAAAGCCTATGATTTGGAGGATTTCCATATTCTCGAAGCCAATGTGACTAGATTTCAGATCTTGGAATAATGATTGCACAAATAATTTATCTCCTAAGATTTTACAAAATCACATAATCTGTTGTTACCTGAGACAGAACAGCCATGACATGAAATTACTGAAATGTTTTCTCCCAAAGATTCTGGTAGCAATTATAGAATCAAATTAAATCTAGTTTTTATCATAAAATCAGTCCATTTAGCCTGGTGGTGAAAAACAGAGGGTTTAGCGTCTAGGGGGTCACATATTAAGTATTACTGCAAAACAGCCAAAACTCGATGACTTAAATAACCATTTTTTAGTAGAACTTACCCATTTATGCATTGACCAGGGAATCAGTTGATCTAGTGAGGCTTGACTCATCTCAGCTGGGCGTGGCTAATCGTGGCTGGGCTTTTTCCTGTCTGTGGATTGACTGACAGTTTCTCTCTGGACCAGGTTGGCAAGCTGCTCATTCAAAAGAGCTCTGCCCTACCTGTCTCTCATCCTCCTCCTGGGGCTGGCTGGCTAGCTCAGGTTTATCTTTCTCATGATGCTATAAGCAGAACCATGCAAGGACTGACGGGGTCTGGGTCTGGGAACTGGAACACTGTTCCTTCCGCCTCATCCTACTAACCAAAGCAAGTCACAAGTCCAACCAATGGAGGAGTAAGGAAAGTCTATTCTTCTCCTTCTCTTCCAGGGGAATTGTAGAATGTATGGGTACAGGGAGATGCGAGGAACTGGAGAGTTGGAGGCATTAAAGTAATTTACTATAGGTGAAAAGAGAAGATGTGTATTAACTGTAGGAAAAAAAAATTAGAAAATAACTTTTGAAAAGGGAGAGCCATGGTGGCATGAAACTTGATTCATCATCTGCAATCACAGGGTTATCTCAAGGCTTTTACATAGGTGGTTGGTAAAGGTACCTGTATAAAAAGTATCTATAGATGCCAGGAACCACATTGATTCTTCAGATCAGTGCTTCTCAAAATGTGGTCACCAGATAGAAATGCAAAACCTCAGGTCCTACTCCAGACCATAACTCTAGGGCAGGGTCCAGCAATCTAGATTTTTAACAAGTCCTCCAGGCAGTTTGCTGCCTGCTGACATTGGGAAATTTTAGGTCACTCATTCACCCCTTAATCTTCTCAGTAACAATGAGGCTTCCAGGTGGTTCAGTGGTAAATAATCTGTCTGCCAATGCAGGAGACACAGGAGACTTGGGTTCAATCCCTGAGCCAAGAAGATTACCTGGAGGAGGGAATGGCAACCCACTCCTGTATTCTTGCCTAGAAACTTCCATAAGCAGAGGAGTCTGCTGGGCTACAATCCATGGGGGTCCCAAAGACTGAGCACAATAATGATTTGACCACCTCTTGGGATTTTGTTGTTGACAGTGCCAAATGGGGAAGATCTCAAAGATCTCACAATTTTAGCAGCTGATTCATCAATTTTTTCCACATGGGCTATCTTTGTGTAACAGAGAGGAAAACTGGATTGTTATAAACCCCTCGAGAAAGAGCCTTGCTTTTCATTGTTCTTTGCTTTCCTAGGTATTTGCCTAGGTGTTGAAATGAAGGTGCATAATTTACAATGATTATCTTATATTTTCCCCCTTTTTGAAAGATTTTTTTCACTTGACTCTTTTACTACAAATAAGCTTTGTGACAGTTTTGGCAAAAAATGCTGAACAAAATACATTTAGAAGGTCAGTTCCTTTCCACTCATATTCCTGATGTGTCTAACCAATATTTTTGTGCCCCAAACTTAGTCCTTCTCTCCCAGTGTACAAGGATCTATGCTTATTTTTGCCTTTGAGTGACTGTCCCTTGACAAGTTTTTCATATTGATGGGTGCTATTCAAGACTTCTAAAGGCTAAGTTAGAACAATTGAAAAGTGATGTGAGCTCTGTTTCATTTATTCTTTTCTCTCCGAGTCAAAGGAAGAAAGTCCAATCATTGGTTATATTCCTTTGTGTTCTCATTGGGGTTTTAAGATTAAAAGGTCTTGATGCTGGTCACTATAATCTGAAGCCAAAGCTCTCTATTTGAAATCATTAGCTTTCTCTTGATATTATATCATGATAAATTATTTTTTCCATTTATTTTACTGAGAAAAATTCTATCAACAAAAGCAAGACTATCCAGGAGTCAACATCTCCATCAAAGAATTAGTATTAGAATAAAGCATGAAATTAACAAACATTAAGTGCATTAGTCAGTAAGTGATTTATTTAGTTTTATGGAAAGCAAACAATTTGTTTTTCATGTAGAAATTTATTTCTGGATCACTGCACAACTGAGAAGAGAAGAGCCCTTAAAAATTTAGGTGGCTTATCATGAGATCACATTTTTAAGTATATTAATAATGGTAGTTGAGAGTGATTTGATGAACATAACTTCTGAAACAATAGCAAATATGAAACAGGAAATTGTATTAACTGATGTTGAAGACAATTCGAAACTCAGCCCCAAGGATTGAATGTTCTTTTGAGAAGAGGGCCTGTTGCTTTAAATCCTCATATCATCACCTAGTTAATTCTCCTAAGACATGTTATTAATCATTATTGTCCGGTTGCATGACACCATCAATTCCTTTTTCCCTCCAGTTATATATTTTGAATGTTTTATGATTATTAGCTTATAAATTTTCACTTTTCAATATGCATCTTTAGTTTTAATGAACCATAACTTTAAATTGCTTTTGTTCTGTGGCAGAATCTTTTTTTATAGATACAGCTGGAATATCTGGTATCAGAAATGCCTGATAAAGTTGTCCATGTGGTTTGATTAAACCACATGAACTTTGTTTCTAGAACTCCCCTTTCCCCTGGATCACAATATTTTTATATTCTACCTGCAGCAATCAATTAATTCTTTTGGCATGAAACCTATGTTGGTCACTTTTATCATGTTTTGAAGGTGTAACATACCAAATCAGAACCACTGCATGTTAGCTTATTTTATAGTTTCACCTAGGTTAAAAACCAGCGAGAAACTGTGCCAATAAGCACCAACATAGAGCCTTGGTGGCTCTTGCCCAGTTCATAGATCACTGATGGTGAAGTCTCTGTGCCAGCTTTTGGTCAGTAAAACTGGTCCAATCTAGAGATGCAATTGGCACAAACTGAGTAAATCAGTCTAGAGCATCATCTTTATTCCTGAAGCTATATTTGGTGGAACATACTGTTCTCATTAATCAGATAAATTATGGACCAAGAGACTAAATGATTTGTTTAAATTTAGGGAGCCCAGGTTGTTACCTAGGCACATGCTCTTTAAAAGCATGTGAATGTGATTTATAAATATTTATTTCACTTATTGTCTCTATGCCTTTTTGAATCTGTTTCCCATACTGGACTGTAAGCTTCTCAGAGGACAGGAGCAATGTTCCTGGTTCTCTCTCTTTTTTAAAATATTAATTATTTATTTGGCTGCGCCAGGTTTTAGTTGAGGCATGAGGTATCTTCAATCTTCATTGCAGCATGTGGACTCTTGGTTGCTGTATGTGGGATCCAGTTCCTTGACCAAGGGTTGAACCCAGGCCCCCTGCTTTGGGAGCGTGGAATCATAGCCCCTTCCTGGTTCTCTTGATACCCCCTTCCTGGCCCATGGCGGGTACCCAAAATGATTACTGAACAGAGGATAAAGGTTTGAATTAATGCTGGTAGCAGGCTTCGGAGGGCACCTCAAGATGCTACTACATATTGCTGTATCTGTTTCCTACTACTGATGTTATCACAATACTTAGTGGTTTCAAGCAACTCAAATTTAGTATCACACAGTTCTGGAGGTCAGAAATCTGACTTGAGTCTCAGTGGGCTAAAATCAAGGCTTCCCAGGTGGCACTAGTGGTAAAGAAGCTGCCTGACAATGCAGGAGATGTAACAGATGTGGGTTTGATCCCTGAATCTGGAAGATCCCCTGGAGGAGGGCATGGCAACCCACTCCAGTATTCTTGCCTGGAGAATCCCATGGACAGAGGAGCCTGGCAGGCTACAGCCCATAGGGTCGCACAGAGCTGGACACGATGCATGCATGCACAAATGGGCTAAAATCAAGGTGTTGGCAGGATCATGTTCCTTCTGGAGGCTCTAGACAAGAATCCATTTCCCTTGTCTTTTCCAATTTCTAGAAGCCTCCTGCATTCGTGTCTTATGGTCCCTTTTCCCAATTTAGAATTAGAGGTGTAGCATTTTCAAATTTCCTTCTGACAGTCCTGCTTCACTCTTCCATTTGTAAAGATCCTTGTGTCTACAGTGGACCCACTAAGATATTTATCCATCTCAAGTTCAGCTGATTGGCAAGCTTAAATCCCCATTCTATGTAAACTAACATGCTTACAGGTTCCAGGGATTAGGACATAGGTTTTTTTTTTTTTTTGAAGGGTGGAGGCGGGGTGCTTCCCTGGTGGCTCAGTGGTAAAGAGCCCTCCTGTCAATGCAGGAGATGAAGGTTAGATCTCTGGGTCGGAAAGATCCTCTGGAAGAAGAAATGGCAACCCACTCCAGTGTTCTTTTCTGGGAAATTCCATGGACAGAGGAGCTTGGTGGGTTACAGCCCATGAGGTTGCAAAAGAGTCAGACATAACTTAGTGCCTAAACAACAACAATTTTGGGGGGTGGGCATTATTATGCCAACCACATTGTCCAAATGGCATTTAAAAATATTTATTTTTATGTATATATTTGGCAACTGGGTCTTAGTTGCAGCATGTGGCATCTAATTCCCTGACCAGAGCTCAAACCTGCAAAGCCAGCATTGCAAAGTGGACTTGTACCTAGGCACTGGACCACCAGAAAATCTCAAAAAACATTTTTTAAAAAAGAGATTTCGACCTGGAATGGATAGCTGATTTTTTTTTTTTTCGATTTGACTATAAACTATACGGAAGTATCCAAATGGTATATAATTATTTTGAGAATAAGAGCCTAAATGTACAAATGAGTCCCATCCAGCTTTTTTTCAGGCAAATCGTTTCCATCTGCTTTATATCTGTGTAAATCATACTGATGGTTGAAAGGACTCTCAGGAATCTGATACAAATGAGAAAACCCCAGTTGAAGCAAGTGGGTCTTTGAAAATAAACCACCATTGTGTCTGGATAATAATCCATTAACAAAGGTTAATTTTACTTAAATCTCAGCACATTTTTATTTCCTAGAATGAACTTTGAACAGAATCTGTTGGGTAGACTTTTAAAACAAAATCTGAATATATTGTCCTGAGTAATAATGTAAAAATAAAATTAAGAAAACTTACATCTATTTTTAAAATTAAAAAATCCATTAGAAACACACTGAAGCAAATAAGAAACAAATTGATGAACATAAGTATTTGCCAACATGACTCAGAATACTCAAATTTTAGCTTATAAACTAATGAATACTAAATTGAGACCATTTATGAGCAGAAAGAACTTTGTTTTTCTTCTGTGGGAAACGAAAAGTGTGCTAATTAGGAATATGAAACATCATGGCATAATGAAGCTATTGAATTGCGCCAGATTTGTCCTGAATTTCATTAGCTCCAGGGATGAGGTGGTAATTTTACTGTCTATCTTGTGTCCAAGGATCAGCTACCATCTGCCTCAGAATAAGTTTACCTATACTGGCACTTTTATTGCCACACTATTTTTTTTACTTATTTAATGAATGGATTCTGCCCTCACTAAAAGTTGTTATATTAAAATTATATTTTGCATCCAGAAAGGACTATACTACATATAAAAAACATTAAGACCATTTGTTGCAACTTTTCAGACTATTGCATATATCTAAAATTAAAACTGCAAGTTAAGAGGCAAAAATCCCAAAGTAGATCTATTCTATCCTATTCTGGGTGAAAGGAAACAAAGAAAAAATCGGTCCATGCCCTTCTGGTTAAATGTGGGTTCCACATATGTTCTCATAAAATAAGATGGGATTTTATTTACTCCTGCCCGACTATGGAAATATAAGGTCAGCAAAGGTTGTGGAGGGACTGGAACTCTCATATCTTTCATATCAAGTGCAACCTTCTTATGCGTTATCAGTTCAGTTCAGTCGCTCAGTCATGTCCGACTGTTTCCAGGGCAGGAGTATAGACGCAGATGTAGAGAATGGATATGTGGACGCAGAGGGGGAGAGGATGGTGGGAAGAACTGGGAGATTAGGATTCAATCAGTTCAATTCAGTTGCTCAGTCATGTCTGACTCTGCGACCCCATGAACCGCAGTGCACCAGGCCTCCCTGTCCATCACCAACTCCTAGAGTTCACCCAAACCCATGTCCATTGAGTCAGTGATGCCATCCCACCATCTCATCCTCTGTCATCCCCTTCTCCTCCTGCCCTCAATCTTTCCCACCATCGGGGTCTTTTCAAATGAGTCAGCTCTTCACATCAGGTGGCCAAAGTATTGGAGTTTCAGCTTCAACATCAGTCCCTCCGATGAACACCAGGACTGATCTCCTTTAGGATGGACTGGTTGTATCTCCTTGCAGTCCAAGGGGCTCTCAAGAGTCTTCTCCAACACCATAGTTCAAAAGCATCAATTCTTCTGCACTCAGCTTTCTTCACAGTCCAACTCTCACATCCATAAATGACCACTGGAAAAACCATAGCCTTGACTAGACAGACCTTTGTTGGCAAAGTAATGTCTCTGCTTTTTAATATGCTGTCTAGGTTGGTCATAACTTTCCTTCCAAGAAGTAAGCGTCTTTTAATTTCATGGCTGTAGTCACCATCTGCAGTGATTTTGGAGCCCCCCAAAATAAAGTCAGCCACTGTTTCCACTGTTTCCTCATTTGCCATGAACTGATGGGACTGGATGCCATGATCTTAGTTTTCTGAATGTTGAGCTTTAAGCCAACTTTTTCTCTCTCCTCTTTCACTTTCATCAAGAGGCTCTTTAGTTCTTCTTCACTTTCTGCCATAGGGTGGTGTCATCTGCATATCTGAGGTTATTGATATTTCTCCTGGCAATCTTGATTCCAGCTTGTGCTTCTTCCAGCCCAGCGTTTCTCATGATGTACTCTGCATATAAGTTAAATAAGCAGGGTGACAATATACAGCTTTGACGTACTCCTTTTCCTATTTGGAACCAGTCTGTTGTTCCATGTCCAGTTCTAACTGTTGCTTCCTGACCTGTATACAGGTTTCTCAAAAGGCAGGTCAGGTGGTCTGGTACTCCCATCTCTTTCAGAATTTTCCACAGTTTATTGTGATCCACACAGTCAAAGGCTTTGGCATAGTCAATAAAGCAGAAATACATGTTTCAGATTAGGGTTGGCATACATATACTCAGGTGCGTGCTAAGTCGCTTCAGTTGTGTCTGACTCTTTACGATCCCATGGACTGTAGCCCTCCAGGCTCCTCTCCATGGGATTCCCCAAACAAGAATACTGGAATGCATCACCATGCCCTTCTCCAGGGGATCTTCCCGACCCAGGGATAGAACTCTTGTCTCCTGTGGCTCCTGCATTGCAGGCAGATTCCCTATACTGAACCACCAGGAAAGCCCATACACACTATCGTGTGTAAAATAGATAGCTAGCGGGAAGCCCCAGTATAGGGTAGGGAGCTCATTTCAGTGTTCTGTGAAGACCTAGATGGGTCGGATGAGGGGGAGGGAGATCCAAGGAGAAGATATATGTATACATATAGCTGATCAAAATGTTGCACAGTAGGAACTAACATAACACTGTAAAGCAGTTATGATTGTTGTTCAGTTGCTAAGTCATGTCTCACCCTTTGCAACTCCATGAATTGCAACATGCCAGACTTCCCTGTCCTTCACCATCTCCTGGAGTTTGCTCAAACTCATGCCCATTTAGTCAGTGATGTCATCCAACCATTTCATCCTCTGTCGCCCTCTTCTCCTCTTGTCCTCAATCTTTCCCAGCATCAGAGTCTTTTCTAACATGTTATCTCTTTGCATCAGTTGGCCAAAGTATTGGAGTTTCAGCTTCAACATCAGTCCTTCCAATGAATATTCATGGTTGATTTCCTTTGGGATTGACTGGTTTGATTTCCTTGCAATTATACTCCAATTAAAAAAAAAGAGAGAATGTAGCAAGTTTCTTGGATTATTCTGATTTGGGTATATACAAGACCAAAATTAGAAAAAAGGCAGTTAGCCATCCAAACTTATTTATGACTGAAAGAATGATGATAATGGGAATAATCATGTTTACTTAAGTAAACATTTATTGAAATCCAGTAACAAGGGACTCCAGGGAAGTGATATAAAATAATTATTAAGAGCTTTGATCTGAAATGACTGTGGATTGTGGCCTTGAAAGGTATTTGTGCATTTTCTTGGGAGGAAAACTGAAGTGGGAAAACCCATTCCCTGTCTGAGTCCAAGGACCAATGTCTGAATCCTCAGGAAGGTGATTGGGAGACCTCCTTTCCTCCTGCCTAGAATTTCAATGTGGTGGAATTTCTGTTAGTGAGAAGCTCCTTGCCCCACACCTCAGTCCTCTCCAGGTGAGTGATTTATTGACCTTGGGAGTTGAACTAGACCATGGTCGAGTCAACCCCTCCCATTCTCCTTTTGAGTTCTGGGATCTGCTTCCCAAGTTGAACAAGCCCACGGCTAAGAAGCAGGACTTGTCACTGAGTGGGTGAACCTGTGTGATTCAGCCCAGCTTTTGTAAATGTCAAGCTGACATTTTCATCTCCACAAATCTGGCTCCCTGTCACTCTCTCAATGGGATCTGTGCTCCCAGGAGGAGGGACCTGCTGCACTAGAGGCTCTGGGGGACCCCAGACCCCGGCTTTGCTGCACGCAGCACAGGATGATGAAGGAGGAAGCATCTACTCTTCCCAGTTCACAAATATCCTCCCCCAGATGCGTACAACACCCCTTGCTTCAGTCTCTTTAAGCCAAAATTTCTTATATAGGTTGACTCCTGGGAGCCCTGCTTTTCTGTTTATTAGACCAACTCAGAAAACAGGAGTTAACAGTTTATGGCAACCTTATGAACTGCGAGGCGGGAAGCATCTCATAACCCCATGAAATGTAATGGCATATCAGAACCAGGCTGAGTTCATCAAAGTCCTCACTGCCCCAGGTCCAGCCAGTTCTGCTAGTTTTCTTAAAGCTACACAGACCTGGGAGTCCATTCCACGGAGCCGGCATGAGTGGTGACATTGTCACTAACCTCAGTTGCTGTAACAGCAGGGACATTAACAAGTGGGCATAAAGGGGGAAGCCATATTAAAGCACTATTGTTAAGCACATATGAAACATTCCTTTTACCTCCAAAAGTGCCTGGGGGAGAAATTTTAGGAGATGAGTTTTTACAATTTAAGAGCTAGAGTCAGTTCAACTTAGATGATTATTAATGTGACCCCAATTTGATTGATGGATTGGTGAGGAGAGAGTAAAGGTGGATTGCCATAAAGAGTCCTGCTGATGTTTTGTCATAATTCTGCCTGTGAATTTAATTTTGGAACATTATTTTGAGTTTTTGCACTTCAATTTGAACATAGTTTTGATTTTCTTCCTCTTTTTATAATTTATAACACTAGCACATCAAGGACCATGCCTCTTGACTGCAGGTGAGTCTTGTAGAAAGAATTGTCTGGATCCTGGACTTGAGAATGGTTCTCACCCAGTGCCCGGGGCTCAGACTTCCATGCTTTTTGTACAGACAGGATGGCTGGCTTCCCAGTTAACACAGCGTTAGTGTCATCACATCCACCATCAGACTGCTCATCGGACCTCCCCTCATACCCATCATCAGTGGGAAGGAAGGGGGGTTATTAGCTAAGATCCAAGAGACTTACAGCTTGCAGAGGGAGGTGGGGATATAGATCCATATGCTAGTAAAGTGCTATAAGTGTGGATGGGGTACAAAGAGAGGGGTTAGATAGGGTGAAGTTGTGTTTAAGAAAAAGAATGGGTCTTTGGTCCCAGCATAACTGATAATAGTACCCCAGTTCACTCTCGAAACTGTACATATTTGGATGATAAATTGTATGGTCACTCTAGTCTAAGAGTGAGCTATTCTTCCAGAAATTTGCAAGAAAAAAAAAAAAAATCCCAGCATCTTAGAGGTAAAGCTTGCATCTAGTGTAAGAGCAGTTATTTGTGAGTTACCCAGACTATTAACCTTCAGTGCCAACTGCGGGTGTGTGTGTGTGTGTGTATGTGTGAGAAAGAGAGAGAGAGAGTGAAAATTGCATGATTATGCAAATAAGTATCATCATTCAAATTGAAAGAACACTAACAACTACTTATTAGAATAACAAAAAATTATTAAATAGCTAAAGTAATTTTTAAAACTTTCTGTAATAGCAATTGGTTTGTAGGGAGGTTTCAGGTAAATTAATTTAAGAGAAAATGTTTTAACAAATAACCTGAACAGACAATTGTTCTTAGAAGAATCTATACTCCAGTCCTCATCCAGGGCGGGATAATAAGAGGATTCATTAGATGAAAATCATTAAGAAGGTTCTGGAAAAAAGATGAGCTATAAATACAAAGGCATGGTACTTGGGCTCCAATTTAGAGGGAACTGGAAAGGGTGAGTACAAGACTTATTTGCAAATTGAGGATGGAGCTGAAAGACAGTGCTTAGTGGGAGAAGGAAGTGACCGTGTTTCTAACTTTATATGACTTGACAACTAATAAAAAAAAAATCCACACAGTTTTAAGTTAGTGATAATGGCAATTAGTTTCTGCAGACTTCTCCTATGCAAGTCTTCAGGAAGTCCTCACAGATGAAAGAGATGTGTAATATAAATGCCATCACTTCTCCTGAAGCTCAGAATCAGCTACTTAGAGACTTGCAATTTCTCCCAGAGGACCAGCCTTAGGTATAATGTGCTCGTTGACTGTTAATTCTGTGTGACTTTCAGTAGCCCTTGAAGACCACCGTAAAATGTCCTTCAACATCTTTTCTAGTACTTGGACTTGACTCATCAGAAGAGATTTTCACCCTATACAGGAACGGGTGATGGACTGAAAATACAAATAGCTAGGAGAACAGCTAACATTCTAATTCAAGCCATTTCAGATGATTGCAAAATCATCACATCCAACCTTGAAAGTGAATAGGTTTTGATTAGTTTAAAGCAGGAGAATGCAAAGGTACTGAAAAATCTAAGGAAGGGATGAATGGTTGAGGACAGGAAGTAGAGGGGTTTTTTTATTTTACAATTTTGCTTAGAGCTAGTTCTGTTTGTTGTTTTTCCAAAGGACTGCATCCAGCTATTCAGGAAAAGATAATGTGGAAAATGAAGACAATCTTTCATATAATTACGTTTTACTGAACAAAAATACAGTGGGCTCTCCGTATCCTGGGTTCTGCATCTGCAGATTCAACTGACCTCGGATCAAAAATATTTGAAAAAAAATCCAGAAAATTCCCCAAAGCAAAACTTCAGTTTGCTGCATGCAGCCAACTATTTACAGAGCATTTACATTGTATTTACAGCTACAGGCAGACCTCATTTTATTGCACTTTCCAGATATCACATGTTTTACAAATTGAAGGTCTGTGGCAACCCTGCGCCAAGCAAGCCCCTATAGGTGCCATTTTTCTAAAAGCATTTGCTCACTTCGTGTTTCTGTGTCATATTTCGGTAATCCTCTCAACTGTTCAAGCTTTTTCATTACTACTGGGCTTTCCTGGTTTAGAAGATGCAGGAGACATGGGTTCATTCCTTGGGTCGGGAAGATCCCCTGGAGAAGGAAATGGCAACCCACTCCAGTGTTCTTGCCTGGAGAATCCCACGGACAGAGGAGCCTGGCGGGCTATAGTCCATGGGGTCACAAAGAGTGAAGTGACTGAGCACACACATTATTACTATAATTTTTGTGATGATCTTTGTTCAGTGATCCTGGGTATCACCTCTGAGGATTTGGTGAAGGCTCAGATGATGGTAAGCATTTTTTAACAATAAAATATTTTTTTTTAATTTTGTTTATTTATTTGGCTGTGCTGGGTATTAGTTGAAACATGTGGAATCTTAGTGCCCTGATCAGGGATCAAACCTAGGCCCCTTGCATTGGGTGTGTGAAATCCCAGCCACTAGACCACCAGAGAAGTCCCAATAAAGTGTTTCTTATTCAAAACATGTCTATAATGTCTTTTTAGACATAATGCTATTGCACCCTTAATAGACCACAGTATAGTGTAAAGGTAACTTTTCTAAGCACTGGGAAACCAAAACATTTGTGTGACGATCTATTGTATTTGCTTTATTGTGGTGGTCTGGAATAGAACTTGCAATATCTCTGGAGTGTAACTGTATTTATTAATAGACCTCATCTAGATTGTATATTTACTACTATATGAAAGTTACATAACATTCACATTGTTTTAGTTAAGTAATCTGGAGATGATTTAAAGTATAAAAGAAGATGGACATGGGTTATATGCAAATACCTTGCCAGATTATACAAAGGACTTGAGCAGTTTCAGATTTTGGTATCTGTGGGGTCATGGAACCAATCCCTATGGATACCAAGGAGGCTATGTGCCTAAAGTGTTAATGGGATGCTAAAGTATTGCATCTTTAACTTTAATGGGGTTGAGGGTTATGTGTGCCTTGCATGAGCTGTGTTATATAATATTTCTTTATTTGCTCTAAGATGCCTCAATTCTACTCATTTTATACGATAACCAACTCACAAGAAAGATACTTGTTCTCTCTTTTTTTTCCCAAGTGCACAATCCTTTCTGACAAAAAGAAATGTGTGATCACAAATTCTATATGAGAGTACAGCAGCACAGATTTGGGAAAAAATGGGAAATTTAAAAAATTAAAATCTAATTTTTGGAGACGATTCCTAGATTTATTAAGATGCTTATTTCATTTCTTAGGAATAAATATGACTTATAAAATATCAATGTGTCTTTATCTAAGGAAGCAATTTAAAAATTTATTTTTGTAGTTAATTCTTTACTGTAAATTATTATTACACACTTGGCTATAGAGGCTTTGCATTTTGATCAATGAGGATTTAGTTTTCTTTAGCGAATAGCTAACACGATTCACTGCCCCAATAACCTTCTCATGACATTCTTGCACACAAAATATTGTAGATGAAAAAGTTTAACTGACTGAAGCCTGTGTGTAACTCATTCCAAATCAAAAACGAAAAGATTAATGTGTTCCTTATTTATGAAACAGGGAAAAGGAACAACCAGAAACTCTTGTGATCAGCATAAGGTCCCTTTGATTACTTTTAACTCCTGGTTCTATATATAGAACATGAATAATTTTCTCATGTATGGGTTTTAGAACAACCTACTGTAAGGAATGCATTTTTTCTCAGCTTACACTGGTATGTTTGGATAAAGAGGGCAGGGATGACTTCCAGTTTTTGTACAGGACAGTGTTTTGGAAGACAACATAGGGAATACACTGGAGAGAGACATTCTACTCTTACTGGGAGCACAGACGGAAATGCCCACACCTGGCTCAGAGACTAGCTTGCTGCTCACACAACTCATTTCTTCTTGAGAAAATAAAAACTTGGACTAGCCAATATGGTGGCTGCTACCCACACATGGCTATTTAATTTAAATTACTTGTAATTATATAACATTAAAAATTCAACTCTTCAGTTGTACCAACTGGATTTCAGTATTCCATGGCCACATATGGTAAATGTCTACAACTGTGTACAGTGTAGAAACAGAATATTTGTACCATTGCAGAAACTACTGGGCAATACTGAGTTAGATCTGTTACTAAGTCTCCTTTCCAGTTACAGAGCTCTTGTCAATGAAATGTGAGAATAATGTCTACCTGACCTTAAAAACCTCCCAGTCACAGTTATTCACTCTATTCTCCCTTCTATGGCAAATACAAAATTCCTATGTTGCAAATGGGAAAGACATCAATTACTAAGAGCCTTGTTGTTATTGCTCAGCCACCCAGTCGTGTCTGACTCTGTGACCCCATGGACTGCAGCATGCCAGCCCTCGCTGTCCCTCACCATCTCCCGAAGTTTGCCCAAGTTCATGTCCGTTGCATTGGTGATGCCATCCAACCATCTCATTCTCTGATGCCCTCTTCTCCTTCTACCCTCAATCTTTCTCAGCATCAGATGTCTTTTTTTCCAAAGAGTTGTCTATTTGCATCAGATGATCAAAATACTGGAGCTTCAGCTTTAGCCTCACTCCTTCCAATGAGGATTCAGAGTCGATTTCTCTTATAATTGACTGGTTTGATCTCTGTCCTTGCTGTCCTAGGGACTTTCAGGAGTCTTCTCCAGCACCACAATATAAAGGCATCAATTCTTTGCCATTCTGCCTTCTTTACAGTCCAGCTCTCACATCCATAGGTGACCACTGGGAAGACCATAGCCTTGACTATACGGACCTTTGTTGACAGAGTAATGTCTCTGCTTTTCAACACATTGTCTAGGTTTGTCATAGCTTTCCTGCCAAGAACCAACTATCTTCTGATTTCATGGGCTGCAGTCACCATCTGCAGTGATTTTAGAGCCCAAGAAGAGGAAACCTGTCACTACTTTCACCTTTCCCCCCTTCTATGTACCATGAAGTAATGGGGCCAGATGCCATTTCTTAGTTTTTTTAATATTTAGTTTTAAGCCAACTCTTTCACTCTCCTCCTTCACCCTCATCAAGAGGCTCTTTAGTTCCTCTTTGCTTTCTGCCATTATAGTGGTGTCATCCCCATATCTGAGATTGTTTCTCCTGCCTATCTTGATTCCAGCTTGTAACTCATCTAGCCCAGCATTTCTGATGATGTGTTCACATATAGGTTAAACAAACAGGGTGACAGCAGACAGCTCTGTCATACTCCTTTTTCAATCTTGAACCATCAGTTGCTCCATACAGGGTTCTGACTGTTGCTTCTTGATTCACATATAGGTTTCTCAGGAGACAGGTAAGTCGGTCTGGTATTACATCTCATTAAGAGTGTTCCATGCTTCATTAAGATCCACACAGCCAAAGGCTTTAGCATAGTCAGTGAAACAGAGGTAGATGTTTTTCTGGAATTCCCTTGTTTCTTTACAATCCAGCGAATGTTGGAAATTTGATCTCTGGTTCCTCTTCCTTTTCTAAATCTGGTTTGACATCTGGAAGTTCTTGGTTCACATAATACTGAAGCCTAGCATGTAAGACTTTAAGCATGACCTTATTAGCACAGGAGATGAGTGCAGTAGCCTGATGGTTAGCACATTGCTTAGTACTACCCTTCTTGGGAATTGGGATGAGGATTGACCTTTTCCAGTCCTATACCCACTGCTGGGTCGTCTAGATTTGCTGACATATTGAATGCAATACCTTGAAGGTGTCATCCTTTCAGGTTTTGAATTAAGAGCCTTAGTGAGGGTTCTCAGTGACTCACATAGTAAAGAATCCGCCTACAATGTAGGAGACCTGGGTTCAATCCCTGGGTTGGGAGGATCTTCTGGAGGAGGGCATGGCAACCCACTCCAGTATTCTTGCATAGAGAATCCCCATGGACAGAGAAGCCTGGCGGGCTACAGTCCATAGGGTCGCAAACAGTCGGACACAACTGAGCGATTAAGCACAGTGAGTGACAAAGGATAGTAAGGTATAGCATGTGAACCTGACTTGGCTTTCAGCAAATATCAGATGAAGGGAGTGGCCTTTCTACCTATTATAATATTTCAGATGCCCCCCAGGGAGGTGTCATTAAGTAGATAGAAAGAAATGTGGGCTGTGACACAAAGAAAAAAAATCAGGAATATTACATCAAAGAAGAAATTTTGGCATGTTTATATACAAAAATAGATTTAAAATTCTGGTAAATTTTTAGAACACTCTACTGTCAACAAAGGAGAAATCTGGAATAAAAATTGAGTTTGAAACACCTCAAAAATTCCAAAGGTCCGGAAAGTTCTGTGTTTTATGTTGAGTGAAAGTGTTAGTCACTCAGTTGTGTTCAACTTTTTGAAACCCCATGGACTGTAACCCACCAGGCTCTTCTGTCCATGGAGTTCTCCAGGCAAGAATACTGGAGTGGGTAGCCATTCCCTTCTCCAGGGGATCTTCCTGACCCAAGGATGGAACCCAGGTCTCCCACATTTCAGGCAGATTCTTTACTGACTGAGCCACCAGGGAAGCCCTCTATTGAGGCACTGCTCTCAAATCCCAAGTTCAGCTTGGCTGTGGTAGATAAAAAAACAAGAAGGTGCAGAGCAAATGCATTAATGAATTCCTTTCAGAAAATAAGAACTAGCGTCTCATCAAGAAATTTCCGGCACTGCTATAACAGGGCCAGCACACAACTGGCTGGCAGGATTTTTCTTCTTCACTATGGACCTTCTTTGCTACCTATTTCCCATTCTTTCCAGGTGCAGATGGGAGTTTTGGTCCCTGGCATCCTAGCCTGAACGCAGTGCTGGGTTTTAGGCATGGTGGGGAGCAGGATGCAATGGAGGTAATAACTGGCCATTCAGATTGTGGGTCACCAGACAACACAGAGTCAATTCCAGAGATGATTAAAAGGATTAACTGTTACTGAAGCTCCTGGACTTTAAGCTGGATTTGTTATAGTAACTGGATGAAATTTTGAATTGTTTCCTTTCAAAATCCTGGCTCCACTGAGTCTAATGCCCTCATTTTACCAGTAGAGGGGACTTAGAGGACAAAGATGATGAGTCTAAAATCACATGCCAGTGTCCAAAATAGAGCCCAGATTCCTCGATGTCTAGTCTAGTGTACTTGTCATGATGCCATGTAAAATTCCAGCCTTACCAACAAAAAAGTCCAATGTATAATTAAAATATTGGCACTAAAGAAACTAACTTACACATTGATGCAATATTTTCTAAAAGTCATAAAATATTTCCACACTGAGATAAAATAATTTCAGGTTGATATCATAAGCATAAGCAGACTATTTGGTGTTATCGCAAATTACAGTTACTGATAATTTTAAAACTACAAAGAAGTGATTTAAGGAACTTTTAATATCTGCATTCCAGGGACTTCCCTGGCAGTCCAGGGGTTAAGACTAACTAAGCCTTCCAATGCAGGGAGTGCGAGCTTGATCCTTGGTTGGGGAGCTAAGACCCCACATGCTTTGTGGGCAAGAAACCAAAACATAAAGCAGAAATAATATTGTAACAAATTCAATAAAGACTTTAAAAATTGTCCACATCAAAAAAAATTTTTATAAAACTGCATTCTGTACTCTCATGATAAATTCCTCAAATAGTCCTGTTCCAAGGAATAGTTTCTATCACTTAACTAAGTCATCTAAATATTTGTGCTCTATATTTTTTTATCTTCTTTGTCAACTTTGTGCACAATTAAAATCTACAATTGGAGATACCGTTGGTAAGTTCATTATACTCTATTGATATTCAGTTCTGAGATACAGAAGATAAGAAATTACTACGTCAGTTAACATTTTAGACAAAGATTCTTAGAGTTGGAATTCATTTAGGAATCATTTAGTCCACTTCACTCACTTCACAGATAAAGAAATTGGACAGTAGCCAATTGTGCCTGCTGTGTAGCAAGGGATCAATAAACATCTGCTGAAAAGAATGAGTAAAGCATTTTTTCACTTCAAATCATATAACCTGTTAATAAAATTGTTGCAGGAATCTAACTCCCAAGTTGATATTCTTTCTACTATATTGTGGACATCCATTTGGAATATTTGATAGACTAACAGTTTAGATTAAACATATGTTTACTTGGGAGAGTCAGTCCATTACTGCTGCTGGCCTTATCTCACTTCTCTCACATTCAAATAACCTTTCTCACATTTTCTTCTGACCCCTATGATGTATAACTGCAGTTGTGAGTCTTGTCTTCTTTCACTGGAGTTTCTCTGTTTTGTTGTATTTAGGCGCAAGTATAATCGAGGCCTCATAAAGTGAAAAATCAGAATTGGATTTGTTACTCTCTTGAGTTTTGTATATTTCATCTTATTCTATTATTCTTATCAATATATTCATCTCTCCTTTACCCACTATGAATGATATCTTGGAATCCAGTCTAAAAAATTAGGCCCCGTGGACCCTGAGAACTTACCCTTGAGAAATGGGTTCTTATTTGTTTACTGATGGATGGATACTTCTTGGTATGCAGCTCCCAGTTTATATTAGTAATTGTTATTATTACTATAATGATATTATTTTGTTAACTTTAATAAGCTATCCATGAAATTCATTGTCCTAATTTATTATTATGATTTCTCAAGTCTCTCCATCTGGAGAATGATGAATCTTTCTTGTGATGTGGTCATTTCTCATGGCATCCAGTCCCATCACTTCATGGCAAATAGATGGGGAAAAACGGAAACAGTGACAGACTTTATTTTTCTGGGCTCCAAAATCACTGCAGATGGTGACTGCAGCCATGTAATTCAAAGATGTTTGTTTCTTGGAAGAAAAGCTATGGCAAACCTAGACAGTGTATTAAAAAGCAGAGACATCACTTTGCCAACAAAGTCTGTATAGTCAAAGCTATGGTTTTTCCAGTAGGCATATACAGATGTGAAAGTTGGACCAAAAGAAGGCTGAGTGATGAAGAACTGATGCTTTTGAACTGTGATGTTGGAGAAGACTCTTGAGAGTCCCTTGGACAGCACGGAGATCAAACCAGTCAATGCTAAAGGAAATCAACCATGAATATTCATCGGAAGAACTGATGCTGAATCTCCAATACTTTGACCACCTGATGTGAAGAGCCAACACATTGGAAAAGACCCTGATGCTGGAAAAATGGAGGGCAGGAGAAGGGGATGACAGAGGATGAGATGATTGAATGGCATCGTCAGCTCAATGGACAGGAGTTTGAGCAAATTCAGGGAGATAGTGAAGGACAGGGATGCCTGGCATGCTGCAGTCCATCATGGGGTCATAGAATCGGACACTACTGAGTGACTGAACAACAACACATACATTTCCAACTAGTCCTTACCTCATATTTTCTTTCATAGAGTTTGTATTGCTCTCTGTCATCTAAATTAAATTAATTTCATTTTTTAAATTGTCTATGATGTAGGTCATTAGAATCATATAATTATGGAATTGTGGTGCTAAGAGGAGCCTCACAGAGTTTCTGAATCACAACCTCTCTCCTATTAAAGATCCCTTTTATTATTTTTCTTCTCCTTGAGTTTCCTTATTTTGAAAGACTTTAGACCAAAACATTTGCCTTAGTAATCTTTAAATTTCTTTTTTATCTCTCACTACCAGTGGCATCTATATTGCTATTCAGAACTTGTAACTTGTCATCAGCACAAGACATCCAGTATCACTGCACCAAGGTGATAAAATTCCTGCCAATAGGAAAAAAAAAAAAAAAGGAAACCAGCCAAGTAATAAAACTTAAAGTTTCCACAACCCCCCACAGTGTTATCTTGAGTAAAGGCAGGTTTTCCTTTAGGCTATTTGAAATGTTGAAAATCGCTCACAGACTACTTCTTGGGAAAAAATGTAGAAACCCACAAAACTTCAGAATCAGGAAACCTTAGGTTGAGATTTCTAGATTTAATCTAATCCTCGCTCCACATGTAAACAGACTGAAACCCAAATTACAATTCTAGTAAAGGATGGATCAGTTCAGTTTTATTTTGATTCTGAATTCATGCCGTTTTCATTATTGGACCTTTCCTATCATCAAGAAGGTACTGAATGAGGCACCACCATACTCATGAATTGAAGAAGGAAATGGCAACCCACTCCAGTATTCTTGCCTGGGAAATCCTATGGACAGGGTACCCTGGCAGGCTGCAGTCCATGGGATCACAAAAGAGCCAGATACAACTTAGTGACTAAACAACAACAACATACTCATGTATTAATATTTGCCATTAAGTCTCTGAAACTCAGTGTTGATATAAAGAAATTCTGTAAACCCTAGGGAACTAGATAGCAGAGCATCTGTTGCTTAAGAGAGTGCCAAGTCAGGTTAGGCAATCTGAAAGCACCAGAGGACTTTGACATGCTCAAGAAATAGCCTTTTAAAGTACGACTAAGCCCAACTACGTCGGCTAGATTGGTTGGATAATTTCCTGAATCTGACCCACATCCACACGATACAGGGTAATTTTGAAACCCCCAAGGTATTACCTTTTTCCCTAGAGTAGCTTTGCTTTGGGCTTCTCAGGTGGCAGAAGTGGTAAAGAATCTACCTGCCAATACAGGAGACACAAGAGACTTGGGTTCGATCCCTGTGTTGGAAGGATCCCCTAGAGGAGGAATGGTAACCTATTCCAGTAGTCTTGTCTGGAGAATCCCATGGACAAAGGAGCCTGGTGGGCTACAGTCTGTTACCACCCTGACTATCTTGTAAATGTTAACTCGTTTAATCCTCCGGAAAAGCCCACGAGGCATGTACACTTACTATTTCTACTTTCCAGATGAGGAAATTGTTCTAGAGCAGGTAAGAGTGTTGCTGAAAATCACACAGCTAGTTAGTTGTTGCAGTTAGGTGATGAACCAAGGCAGTGCCGCCGAAGTTCGTACTCTTTACCGATACACCACAGGTTGGCTTCTTGCTGGCTATAAATACCCTCTGGTTAAGGAGGTGAGGAAAAGATGGAAACATCAGAACTGGCTTGGGGATTCTTCAAACCTTGGGGATTATTAAGGTCATGGCCTGGGCAGTTGCATGTATGCTTTCTACTTCTTATTTCTTGAGGTCAATGCCATGAAATTGTTATCAAGTGTGACATCCCTTATATGCAGAATCTAAAAAGAAATGTTACAAATGAATTTATTTACAAAACAGAAATAGACTCACAGACCTGGAGAACAAACTTATGTTTGCTGGGGAGTGGGGGAAAGATGGAGGAGAAGGGATAGTTAGGGAGTTTGGGATGAACATGTACGCACTGCTATATTTAAAATGGATAGCCAACAAGGCCCTACTGTATAGCACAGGGAACTTGGCGGTATGGGGCAGCCTAGATGGGAGAGGAGTCTGGGGAGAATGGATACATGTATGTTTATGGCTGAGTCCCTTTGTGATGCACTTGAAACTATTACAAATTGTTAAGCAGTTATACTCCAATAGAAAATAAAAGGTTAAAAAAATTGTTATCATAAGGGCAATTTGAAGATTCTTTACGGGAATCTAAAACCATTGGGGGGCACATCGATATGGTATATATTTGATGATTAATTGACGATCCTTATGGTATTTTATTATTTTAAGGGATTTTGATGGGTTTAGGGGGACTACTCACATACTAGCCATGGGCAAGGAGCAGCTTTCCCCTTCCCCTCACCCCAGCAAGATGTAATTGCTATTTATTCATCTAAATTCTTGATTAGCAATCTCTATGCATGGGAAAAGCTGTAAAGTGTTGCTTCACTATTTTTCTGCTTCAGCCTTAAACGTTGTAAAAACACAAGGCAATATTTTCCCCTCCTTCAACAATAAATAGCAGAAAAGTAGCATCAAAACACAAATTGCTCCAGCGCCAGAGTCTGCAATCATCAAACTAGGAAAACACAAAATTCATCTTCTGTGAACTAGCGGGACTGCTGTGCTGTTGGTGAAATTATCCCTGATTAGAAAGAAGACAGTTCAAACTGGAATAACCTGCTGAGGATGGAAATGTTGACCTCACTTTGGATTTTATTATTCACAGGGAATTTTTTTATTTGCTTTTGCTTTCCCCAGGCAGCCTGCATGTTAGAGGGAAGCAAAATATACTATTGATGCTTTGGTCCAAAAAAGCGATGTGTTCCTCTAAGAGCAGTTCTTTAAGTTCGAGTTTGTAACATTCATCTTAGCAATCCCCAGAGGCTGCAGATACATTTGCCTGGAGACAACTCCAGCTGCCCAATCTTTAATAAAACAACTGGTGGACAATTATTTCATTTACTCCCCACTGCTCGCTGACTTTGATTCCTGTAGCTCACAGGCTCAAGTGCACCAAATTGGAGGAGATTGTGGCAGTGCATAATGTGGTCACAGGAAGTATATTGTTTGTTCTGCAAAGAGCACTGGGGATGGCAGCTTCCTTTCATTAGAATGTCTGTTGAGCTGTAGAACTAGTCAGGGTAAAGGAGAAGCTTGTTCCCTTGGGCCCATGTTTCAAGGAGGAAGAAAAAGAAATAATCGGAAAACATGATGTGGAAATGTTTCCATTCTTCCTCTGCTCCATGTCCTTTAGGATCTATTTGTTTGTACATATCAATCACCTTCTCAAATCTTATATAAGTGATTTCTTGCAGCTGTCAGCTAATTTATTTAAATACCAAAAGACAAGGCATTTTAAATTAAATAGCTGTTGAGGGGCTTAAAAGGAAAATAGTCTCCATTTTTATCTGTTTAGGATCACCATAATGCCATCCCAAGTTCAGTCAATTTAGAGGATAAATTATATTTCTGTAAATTCTGAAAGGGCCCCAAAGAACCCAATTGGTCATTATCATCTTTCTGTGTCTACCAAGCAACATGCATATATTTCCAGTGGGAAATTCAGAATGAGCAAAGTGTATGAAATGAGTGACTGTTAACTACCTGAAAAAGGTTTTTCACTCAGCAATGCAAAGGTCTTTGCATAATAAATGAATAATCATTATTATAATCAAGTTTCATTTCTTTGAGTAATAGGTTACTAACTTAATTAGTAAAAATTTACTCCAGCCTGCAATCTGTAGAAAATTGCGTACAAATTAGGCAAGTCTCTGAACACTTTCGTCCATTTTATCATACACACAATTACTTAAAATTGCCTTCATATTACTTCTTTATTATCTTGGGAGATATTTAACATCAGAAGCTGTTTCCCAGGACAGAAAATGCAAGTCCTTCTCATTAAAAAGCAAAATAATTGTATTTTTCCTTGATAGTATAATTTTGTTTTGATGAATGAACACTTCAGTCATTATCTGGGCCAAGGTTAGATAGCACAGAGATTTTCCTTTCTGGAGCTCTGTTCATACCAAGACTCATGGACTATTCCTTTGTTCTCTCTCTCTGGATTTTAATGGAAAGTAGGAAAGGAAGAAAAGAAAGGTCACCAGGATCCATAATGATGATGGCAATAGTAGGATGTGAATTTATTTTTAATTCTCATGGTTTCAACAGGGAAATGAATTTGCATTCCACTTTGCCAAACTGTGGGCTGAAAATTTTTAGTTTTTTTTAGGTGGTCACAGATATCCCTATGTGGTCAAGAAACAGTGAGACGGTAATATGGAAAATAGTTGCAAACTCTCTATGTATGGAAAATCACCAGGAAAGCAGTCTAAATTGAAATATTTTTGGTTCATCTTAAGAGATTCATCCCCTTATAACTTCAGCAATAATGAACACTCTGGGGACTAATAGTCTCCAAGGTGTGATGGGCTATTAGCCCAGGAATGGTCAGATCTCTGCATTCCTCTGGTTCTCTCTGCACACTTATTTACTTTCTTTCTTCACATGCTTTCTCTGCTTCTCAGATTCCTCAATTCCTTCGTCTCCAGATTTTTTGGACTTCCCCAGTCTTTTCTGTGAGCACCTGGTGAAGTTTGTAGAGAAAAAGCCTGCAGGAGGATGTAAACTTTCCTCTGCAGGCCCTTCCCTGGGGACCTCACCCTTTCTTGCCAGTGTACACTCAGCCAGCTTCTGCCGAGTTCATCCGTTACCCAGCTGAACTTTCTTACTGTCCTGTTACATCCTGGAGATGCAGAAAACCCAGTCAAAATTTCATCTGAGTGAAGGAGGGAGAGGAAAGAGGGAGGAAGGGAGGGAGAAGAGGAGGGAAGGAGAGAGATGGAGAGAGAGAAATATTCTTAATTTCTTTCCATTAGTCCCAGTTCTAAACATTCTAGGAAAATGACTCGATTGGCTATTTTAAGTCAACTGTTCACCTCAGGACCAACAAACCTTGTGGAGGGAGAGAAGGCTGCAGGTTTTGAAATGCTTTTCCCCTGCAATAACTATGCAAATGAAAGGAGATGGATGTGGGCACAGTTCACAGAATGGTGTCAGAAGCTGAGCAGATGCAACAATAGGGACTAGTGTAGGAGCTTTGAAAATATGCCCAAATACTTTTGCTTTCCACTCAGATGGAGAGAGACAGAAAGAACCTTGCTCCCAAATGCTGATGAAAACCCAGCCTGACAAGCAGGAACTTCAAGATTTTCTTGAGCTTTGATTTTCCTACCCATTGGTATGATGGCAAAGCAACCGTTGTCTCCTGGAGTTGAATCATTATATTGAAGAAGTATGACCTTATTCTGTGGTCCCAGGCATACTTCATCTAAAGACAGGAAGCTTTTGAATACCTGTGAGCCTGTGACTCTGCCTGGGTAATGGATGTATACACTTCTATGTATCCGTGTTTCTGGCTGCTATTCCTTCAGCAAAGCTAATTGGAAAAGATTGGACAGCCTTTCTTGGGAATATGACATAGGGACACTGAGAGACAATGATGAACTATGGAATTGAAAAGAATCAGGAGGCATGAAATCTGAAAGTCTTGGGAATTAAAGCCACAAGTTAGAAGAGGAAATGGACCTGCCCAGAACAGAATGAAAAATTTGTACAGAAAAAGCCAGAGAACCATGTTTCAAGAGAAGAGATAGATGCCTGATGACTCAGTTGTTTATTTTTTTCCCCCATTTTTTGAGGTTATCCACATCTTTGCAATAAATACTTATTTAACTTGAGTTTGCTAATGTGAGTTTCTGTTCTTTGGAAATGATCCCCAAGTCTGTCTTCTTCCTACCCCTAAATTTCCCCACTTGATTTTTCCCTAATTATCTTCCTTTTGGGAGTGTGAGTCTTTCTGAATTGCCCTGACTGGAGATAATTGAAGATTAAGATTGGAATTTGTGGGAAAACTAGGCTTTTCTGGATGGTTTTAACCACATGATCCAAGTTACACTCCTGAAAATCCATTAACATGTCACCTACTTTCTTGGTTTAGGTTGCCATTAAATTTATAGGAAAAATGGCTGCCTTCTTAATGGAAGAATCTGTCAACACTGGATACTAAACCAGCAAGAAAGAATCAGCAAAACACGTTATTTCTGATGTTTTTATTATACCATAACACTAGGAAAGGTACAACTATTGCATTCTTTGTAAATTGTTGTTTTCAAAGACTACCACCACCCGTAATTGGGACTCATCAACACTAGAACAGACTGATCCAGCTTGTACCTCAAAAATGCTCTTCAGTTCTTTTGGCAAGGAGGTATGAGCTTAATTGCAATTAGAAGCTAGAGCCCACAAAACTGTACGTTATGTAGGTCTGCCAGCCCACTCCCATCCGTGCATGTGGGAAGATAACATCATTTTACTCAGGTGCTTCTTTGAGGAATAAGAAGATACAGTCACACTATGACGCTATTCCTTCTGCGTATTGAAACTTCCCCATGTTTTCTTCGTCAGCTCAGGCTGTTGTAACAAAACTGTAGACAGCCGGGCTTAAACAACAGACATTTAATTTCTCAGTTCTGAAGGCTGGAAGTCTGAGATCACGGGGTGGGTATGGTTAGGTTCTGATGAGAACCCTTGCTGGCTTGCAGATGGTCACCCTCTTGCTGTGTCCTCCTCTGCCAGAGAGAGATGGGGAGACAGAGAGATGAGCAGAGTGAAGGTGAACACCAAGCCCTCTGATGTCTTTTCTTATAAGGATGCAAATCCCGTCACAGAAGCCCCTGAACCTCATGACCTCATCTAAACCTAATTATCTCCAAAAGCCAATCTCTGGGTCCACTGAGTGAAATAAGTCAGACAGAGAAAGACAAATATCATGATGCTGCTTATATGTGGAATCATAAAAAATGGTACAAACTTATTTATAGAACAGAAATAGAGATACAGATGTACAGAATATACATATACACACCAAGCAGTGTCTATAAGAACATAATGTATAGCACAGGGAACTCTACTTAATACTCTGTAATGACATATAAAGGGAAAACAATCTAATGTATGTAAATATATACATACATGCAATTGATTCACTGCACTATATGGTAGAAGCTAACACATACACAACTTTGTAAATCAACTATATTCTAATAAAAATTAATGAAAAAATAAAAATTAAAAAGTATATGAATAGATACCATCTTATTGAGGGCTAAGGCTTTAACATAAGCATTTTGTATCATGCTGCGTTAAGTTGCTTCAGTTATGTCCGACTCTGTGGAGCATAGCCTGGCTGGCTCCTGTCCATGGGATTCTCCAGGCAAGAATAACGGAGTGGGTTGCCATGCACTCCTCCAGGGGATCTCCTCGACCTAGGGATTGAACCTGGCTCTTATGTCTCCTGCCATAGGCAAGTTCTTCACCACTAGCTCCACCTGGGAAGGCCCAGCATATGCATTTTAGGGGGACACAGTTCAGTCCATAGAAGGTCCTAAGAGAAAAATAATTATGTCTGGGAATACCAAGTCATGTTGGAAGAATCAGGAACCTAGATGTGTTTGTTAAAGGAGTTTGTTAGCATAGTTTTCCTTTAGGTTGCAAATGTCACTTCCTTTCACTTTTCTCTTCTCTTTCTAGTCCTCCCCTCCCCAAAGTTTGCCAATATTTCAATTGGGTTGTGATTATTTCTGGTTTTGCTTGGATTGCCTGGTGCATTGGTGATCATAATCACCTTTCATACTTTTTACTCTACCAAAGATCCATGTTTACATTCTTCTTTTGAGGAGTAGTAGTGAGTTTTTTTTTAAATGTATTAAATAGGTCAGTGTCAGGATCCTAATGAAATTGCATTCGTAATAAGAACCTCAAGGTTTTCATAAAAGTTTTCCATTGCAGTTCAAAAGTGCTGTGCAGAAGCTGAAAAACATGTTGCCAGTATTTTATTTATTTTGTTTTTGGAGGTTTGACCCTGCAGTACCACTAGCATTTTCTTATTGATTCAGTCACCTACAATAACAGCTTGAAAGCTGCCTGCTTTTTCTTGCTTTCTTTATTTTCCTGGAGAATGACAGCTTCCATTTTACGATCTTTGGGATTTCTACAGCAGCCCCTTTCCAGGAAGTTTACAGCTTCTAAATTTGAATAATTTGGTAGTCATGAAAATCATTAGGACAATTGGTTTCCTGAATTTTCAGAGGTTTTAAAATTTTGACATACAATGAAAGGGCTCAGGTTTTGAGATCGGTAGGATCTGTGTGCTTTATGATTATGCACTGGTCATATAGCCAACAGATATTTATCTGTGTGTTGAGAATGTTCTGGGTTCTGGAGCTGCTAGAACTACATTCTAGGTGGAGAAATAGACAATACACAAATCCCTGTGAACTCATGTCTGTCTGGTAGAAGAATATCCCAAGTGTAAGAGCGATAGGTACAGAGAGCTTGAGGTTGGACCATGTTCATCATGTTCAAAAAATTTTGAGGTCAGAGCAGCCAAGTCAGAGGGAGTGAGGGGAGCCAATGGAAACATAAAGGTCTGTAGGTCAATAGGATTTTGGCTCCAGCCACACCAGTCTTCTTATAACTCAAATCTGTTTTCCCACCCCTGGGGCCTTACTCTTGATCTTATCCAGAAACTATTCTCCTAGACTTTCAGATGAGTAGATCCCTGATTTTTTCTGGTGTTTATTCAAATGCCACCTCCTCAGTCACTGTCTTCCCTGCTCTGTTGCTATTATTATTGAGCATTCATTAATTGTGCTCATTCATTGCTTACAATTTGTCTTTTCCATCAAATGTAAGCTCCACCAGGGCTAGAACTTGTACTGTTTTGTTTCATTCACAGCTGCTTCCTCAGTGCCTTGAAAATAGTAATTGCCATTTGCCCCAAACCTATATTTGTTGAATAAATGTTATGATTATATATTTAAAAAAAAACACCAGAAAGTTAACCTAATGCATAAACAATAAGAAGAAAGGGAATTAAGGTAAAATATTTAGAAGAAAAAAATTTGAGTTTTGAAGTTCATAGTAAGTATAAACCGATTCTGAAAGAAAGAGAAGGGGACTTTCCTGGCATTCCAGTGGTTGGGACTCGTCCTTCCAATGCAGGGAGTGCAGGTTTGATCCTTGGTGGGGGAACTAAGATCCCACATCCCACATGCCAGATGACATGGCCAAAAAAGAAAGAAAACGGTGATTGAAACAACACGTGGCATCGTGTGTTGGTGAACTGCCACAGGAGTTAATACAGATGGGAAGATTTTGGTGGGTGGGGGAGCTCTGCAGTGGTTCTCATGAGATCTAATTGTAGAAATGTAAAGTTAGGCAGACCTAAGCCTTATTTAGTCTAAACCTTTCATTTCACAGATGAGGAAACTGCACCTGCTAAGTGATCCTCAGATACTTGAACTGGGATGGTAACTGAAGAAATGCGAAGGAGAGGAGATGTTTAAGAGGAATAAAAGAATGACAAGTCAGACCAGCTGTGAGACTATTCTCTATTCACTAGCTGACAATACTGACTGATATTGAAAATAACTTCTTCTCTCAGGAGAGTAATAAATATTGGAAATAAAATTACGCTGATTGGGAAGAAAAATTGTTTGTAGGGATTCTGGGCCAGAGTCACCCGGAAAATGTGCTTTATGAATAAACAATGAAAATGCATTGTCTGATTTCATGAGGCTAATTCACAGATTCAGAGCTTTCTGGCATAAAGCACAGAATATGATGATGTACCTAGAAGAACGCACCATCATTTGTGTTAGGCTAAGATCACAATCTTCCAATGGGAGATGAGTTCAGAAAGTTGTAACTCAGGAACGTTGGGAATGCAATTACCATGTTTCTTTTTAAATCACTGTTTCCTTGAGGTTAATGAAAAATTTAAGAGATGTGTTCTAATCAATGAGCATCTCCTCTGGTAGTAAGTGGAAAAATTAATTTCTCCATGGCCATCAGTATTGTCCCTAATTTTATAGCAACAAATCTTCAAAATAGACATAACAGTATCTATAAATTATGCAGCAAATGTGTTTATTTTTTAGAGTAACTTAAAGAGGTCTGACTATCATTTTTATTGCATGAGAAATTTGATTCTTGGTAGAGTGGCCATATGTCCAGTTTCTCTGGGACAGTTCCAGTTCGTGCCTGTTGCCTGCTCTAATAATTAATAGTCCCTCAACTGTTCAGTCTGAAAAGCATTCCAGTTTAGATGATGAATTGTATGATTTTTAGAGCTACAGAAGAAGCTCCACTGTAACTGTAACTCACAGCAGACTTTTAATTTCAGGCCATTCTTCTCTCCTAGTCTACACATCTCACACTTAAGAATCTAGATAACCTTTAATTATACAAGATTTTTTTTCCAGTAAAGAAGATTAAAAAATGTCTCTCATTAGTTGAAGGCATATATTTTTCTAGAATGAAATTCTTCCCAAGAATGGCTAAAAAGGAAAACAAATAATCTTTATCATTTGTGTCCTGGGAATGGAAAATCACCAGACTTCACCAGACTTGCAAATATAATCCCTAAGTGAGTTTTTAACACTTGAGGCTTTCCTTAATAGCTGAGCACCCAGACCTGTTGAGGGTAGCTGTATTCTCCTGGTTGGTAATTTAGGGTATACATCAAGAAACGCTATAGCTTAACAACAACAAAAAAGACAGTATGATGTATTATCAGTGGGCATGGAGTCAATTCTCTCTTCGAGGATTTTAAAGTAAAGGGTGAACAGCTACTTTCAGGGGTCCTTTGAACCATTTGTCTGGAACGGATCACATAGGAAGATTCTTTGGAGTTTCTTTCAACCTCCTTATTGTGTGTCACATACTTTCAATGTGGATGAGTGTCACCAAACTCTGACAGTGACTGATGACTTTCTCTTCAGAGATCCTCTGGACAGAAAGTATGGTGCCTTCCTTAGAATTCCTTGTTTAGTGCCTCTCCAGAAAATGTGTCTTTATTTCCTCAGAAATCTCTCTGTCTTTAGGTTAGTTTTATTGTTTATACCTGGTTGTTGTAAACAACAGTCACTAGGTTGTGTCAGACTCTTTTCTGACCCCGTGAACCATAGCCCACCAGGATTCTGTGTCCATGGGATTTCCCAGGCAAGAACACTGAAGTGGGTTGCCATTTCCTTCTCCAGGGGATCTTTCTGACCCAGGGATTGAACACATGTCTCCTGCATTGCAGGCAGATTCTTTATCACTGAGCCACCAGGGAAGCCCTTATACCTGGTAGTGGCAATTAAAATCTTCCATTGTTTTTCTCATTGAAATCCTTTTTATTTTGAAGTCAACTATTACTTATTTCTTAACCTTCTCTCTTCTAGGCTAACCTATACATTTTCTTTGTTTTCTCCTATCATTTTTCTTGGTAAGACAAGACATCCTTTGGGTTCCATTTTCTTTTGAGGACTCACTTCTCAAGCTGACACAATTTTAGATTTTTTTAAACTGAAGATGTTTCCTTTATGTTTAGTTCATTGAAAGTGTTTAATGCCTTCAATTCATTCTTAAATGAATAAATGTTGACTTTATAGGTATCTATCTTAAGGTGAAGGACTCTATGATTATTATACTGAAATTTACATTTTAATAAATTTTGACTTCCTTTTCCAATGACTTTGGTGCTGGCTCCTGGTTAATTCATGGTTAAATAAGACCACACAAAGTTTTTCTCATTGTTTTATCACTTTGTGGCCAGCAAGTCTTCTTCCTTCCTTAATTAAAAATTTGCCAGTTTTGAGAAGAACATAAACTTACTTTGACATCATCACTCTAATTAAAAAATTATGTTTCAATGCACTAAAATTAATAAAACCTATGTTGTAAGTTGAAGGAGGAGAAGGAGAAGAGTATGACAGAGGATGAGATGGTTGGATGGCATCAACGATTCAAGGGACATGAACTCGGGCAAACTTTGGGATATGGTGAAGAACAGGGAGGCCTGGTGTGCTGCAGCCCATTGGGTTGCAGAGTCAGACTTGACTTGGCAACTGAACAACAACAGCAATAATGTTGTAAGTTTAGTAGACTCAATTTACAATATAACTTTCATTTATTCATATTACAAATGGCTCCAAGGAGAACAAATATTTCTTGAATAAAGAAAATGATAAAAGAAATATTGAACAACATTTGAGGTAATGCCATGGAGAGAAATTATAAATGGGATGTGGCACCAAACAATAAGGCTTTTCTCCAGATTCCACATCCTTTTGGAAAAAGGATGGGCGTGCTCTGTATATTTCTCACTTCAGCAGAGTAGAAAGGAGGGGGAAGGGAAGGGAAAATGAATAATAGCTACAATTCTTTTATACTTCTTCTTTTAATAATGAAATCTCTGAATTCTCTTAATGCTTCCATTAGCTAAGTATACCTACTCTCATTTTACAGGTGAGAAAACAGAAGCTCTGAAGTTAATCAGTCCCCCAAGTAAGCATCACTCTGTATGA